>NC_067475.1:112126131-112472798 GCF_947179515.1 Apodemus sylvaticus | reverse complement strand
CTAAAAAAAAAAAAAAAAACACTAATTTTTAATGTTTAACCCAGAAATTTATCATTTATTATTTTTGTCCAGGTGGAAGTTAAATGATCACACAAAAGAAACACAATGCTAAAAACAATGCTAAAAAGTAATTATTATAAATTTACAACAAATTTTTAGTGTTCATCTTTCAGAATAAAGAAAAGAAATCCTTAAGATAGGAAATATGTGAATTCAAAGTGACTCTAATTTCCAAAGTCTAAATTTATAACCCTGATTTACCATAAAACTTACTGATGGTCTTACTATAGTAAAGACTCAGAACAAAAGTAACAACACTAGGAGGAGAAAGTGACACAATTTAGGGTTTCAGACAGGGACTGGTGTCAACAGTGTCATGGAACACTTCCGAGAAACAATGGTATTGATGAGGACAGTGGGTGAGACCCTGTTAATGGACCCCTGTTAGAGTCTCTGAGATGGGAACTAGCCCAGGCCATGCTGTCTCAAGCTCCTCTGAACTGTGTTCTCCTGCATACTGCCTTGGGAGTACCGTGCTGTTTACTGCAAGTGTGCAACATCACCGAGAGTCCATTAGCAAGGTACTAATTACCCTTAGTATATTACAATCCTGTTTACGTTTCTTTCTAAATTCTGGCCTTTTCTTTGATTTCTTAGCCAGCAGATTCATAAAGGGTGTGAGGTGGACCTACTAGGTCATATTAACTAATTAACTGATTCAGGAGTCTTCCTAACTGGGCAATTTCATTAAGTTTTTTGTTTTTTTTACAAAGCTCAATTCTGGGTTCCTCTAATATGTATAGTCTTTTAGTTCTAATTTCTCTAAATGATTAAGTCGCCAGTATTCATATTAGTATAGACTAAGACATGTGTCCTATAAATATTAATCAATTTAATGGGTAGGCAGAAAACACTGTGGTACAGATCCGAACCCACTGCCCAAAAGGAAATGAAAAGCTAATGGCATAAGGAATTTCCATGCTGAGTATTGTTCACAGCAGAGTCTAATGTGCATTTTTGCTGGTAATGCTTAAAATTTGAAGTAGTATTTACAAAGGGAACTAAACTTCCCTTGCTACTTAAATTAACCATTTTCATTTTTAGTGCAATGTAGAACTTCATACATTCTTAGTGTTATAAACACAGACATTATTATTAATCAGATAACAAATAATTATAATACTAAAATTAATTTGTTATAACCTATCTCTTACAAGCAGTCAATTAGAACAAATTCTGATTCTCATGATCTACTTCTGGGATTTTGTAGAAATGACAAGAAAAATAAATTTCAAGAATTCATTCAATGTACAATCATTTATTCGCAATTTTTATGTGAAATCAATGCTATATGAAATACATTATTTCCTACCCCAGAGGTATTATGTTACACAAAACAGTAAGAGAACTATTTATCTGTCTTTTATTCTCTTAGCTTTCTTACACATAAACATAAAGATTACCCATGGTGCTTTGATACATGATGAAGAGCTGGGCATGGCAGTAGGCACCCGGAATCCAGCACTTATGAACCTGAGCCAGGAGTGTGGTGAGTTTAAAGGTTGTCAGAGTCATGTACTGGATCTTGCCTGTCTCACACACACACACACACACACACACACACACACACACACACACACACAAACACACACATACACATACACACACACAACATATAAAAATGTGTTCTGAATATTACAGTAATAAGTACAGCACAGAGATAAGGGAAAGGTAGATATTTCCTCATTTCCAATGAAGCATACTGCTATAGCCTCTAGCTTAAGGAAGCCCAAAGCAAATCCAATCACGAGGAAAAGAATCCACTGGATACAGGCAATGTGCCATCAAGACTTCAAAACTAATATGAATATTAGCTAACCCAGAACAGCCCCTCACATTAATCACCCATAGGTACTATGTGGCATGTTCTGCTTTCTCTAGCACCCCATGACCTTGCTTGAACATCCAGTATCACAGGAGAAGAATGCCTATTACCTCTGTCATGGCTATAGAAATATTTGTTCTGCTTGAGTCCACATCAATTTAATTTTACAATGGAAGAACAGTAAGACAAAGATGAATGAAAATCCCCCAATTTTATAAATATAAGAAAATACAAGTAAAGTAATTAGCATACAAAATAGTTCAGGGCAGGCTATTTTCTGAAGGACTAGTATGCTTAAATTCTTTTCATTATGAACTTGCGATTCTGGCTTGGAAGTACGGGAGGCAGGTCATGACCCCTCAAGATGCATTTCCTTATCTGTAAAATTGAGTTGTGACAGTACAGAGCCAGGACTAATCGTTGGCGGGGCAATCAAGAGCCTCTCTGATTGAATTTGAACTCTGCTTTCAGTCTTATCTTTTGTTACAACCATTCTCATACTCTATCCCAGCTAATGTAACATATCTCAGACATCCTGATGTTTTAATCCTAGGTCATTCCTTGGAACTAGAAATCTGAACTTTCTCTTTACTAACACTGCAGGCTAGTTAACAACTCATCCCAATAATAAGCACTGCTTTATAGTAATGCTACCATAACTAAGGGCTGGCACACTCTCATGGATTAGAGGACAGAAAGCTCCACTGAGCTTTTAGGAGTTACCTTCCACAGAGCAGTGACCTGCTGCATCCTACTGGGGACAGTGACTGTTAACTGCAGTTAGCTAACAGGGCTCTGATAGAAGCTCAGCAAAGTGTACAGTCTAAAAACCCAATACACCTCAATCATCAGTCTTTGAGAATTAATGTTATAACTCCACTGTATTCAGTTACTTCACCGCCACCAGAAAAAAGGGTAAAGAAAAACCATGTGTTGCTTTTGATAAGACATGGCATAATTCTACACATACTCAGTATAAAAACTTTTTAAAAACTACATAAAACAAGGCAAGACTCATCCTTAGTCTATAAAGAAAAAATATTAAAAACCAAATGTAACAAAACCTCATAAAAATAGCTAAGTTATGGTAAAGAATTGAAACTTTCCTTGCTATCAGGATACAGAAAGAACCTCACTGTCACATTCCAGGAAACCACATACTGAGATCTTAGCACTGCAGCATGCCCAGTGTCAGCAAGCTGGAGAAGGAGCAATGCTGTCAGTGTCTCCGTGACACTGTGCTCACCTGTGCAGCCAGGAAAATGTCCAGTGTTATGACCGATGAGTGGTTGGCAAGATTAATGAATAAAGATCTATATATGACAACAACTACATTCATCAGTCTCAAACTCACTCTTAAATTAAAAATACACACATAATTACTACACGTCCAAAAATAACATCAAATCCTTAAAAGTAAATCTTATGAAAAGATGTACAGTATCTTCACGTTGAAATCTATGTACCATCGCTAAGATAACTGAAAGACAATTTACATTAGTAGAGGCATTCAATACACATACACTTGCATACAATTTTTATGAACCTGCCAATGTTCTTCAACATATTCTATAGAGTCAATGAAATTTCAACACTTTCCCCCAGAAGTGCAAAGGTCAGGTAAGCACATGAGAACCACATCCCTGAAAATAAGCCAGTTGCAGGGTTTATTTAAAAAATTACAGCAGGGGCTGGAGTGATGGTTCAGTGGCTAAGAGCACTGACTGCTCCTCCAGAGGTCCTGAGTTCAATTCCCAGCAAGCACATGGTGGCTCACAACCATTTGTAATGGGATCTGATGCCCTCTTCTGGTGTTTCTGAAGAGAATGAAAGTGTACTCACATACATAAAATAAGTAAATAAATCTTTAAAAAAAAAAGAAAGAAAGAAAAAGGAGAGAGACCCTTTTCCTTTCACTAAAAAAAAAAAAAAGTTATAGGAATCAAGAGAGATGGGCTCAAAAATAGACCAACGGGGTCTGGGAAGATGACTCAGCAGTTGGGGACACTTGCTGCCCTTGCTGAATGGAGCAGGTTCCCTATACCCACACATGGTGGCTCCTAACAACACTTAACTTCAGCAACAGGGCATCTGATGCCCTCTTCTGGCCTCTGTGAACACCCACACTTATTAGCACATGTTCCCACAAAGACATGACTAAAAATAAAATAGACAACTGGCTCAGGAGCCTGAAAAGTAGGTCCAGGAAGTAAAGATTCATCTTCTTTACACAGGATAATATACAGTACAACAAGGGTGGCCTTTTTAATCTATAAGGCTGGGTCTTAATAGCTGGCAGAAATACCAATGCTGACTTTGCTCCTGTCCACAGTTCCATATAGGTCTCAAGTGCAAAGTCAAAGTGCTACGCCTTGAGAAGAACACTTTAAACATCTTCACAGTTTACAAGAAGACATTTCCAGAAGCAAAATCACTACGATCAAAGAAAAGGTGATATGGATTGGAAAACCGCTCAAAACAAAAGTGAAGGTGAGTGGTGGGGAGAAGAACTATGAGTGCACACGTCCACAGAAAGCTCAGCTTCAGAACAGTTATGAATGGCTACTGAGGTATCAGAATACCAACATCTTAGCAGAAGATTCAGCAAGGGGCTGGAGCAGACAGCTCAGTGGTCAGGAGTCTATACTGTTTACAGAGGACCCACGCTCCCCAAACCCACATCAGACGACCCACAATCATCTTTAACTTCTGCTCCTGGCGGCATCCAATTCTTCTAATGTCCACTTGGGTACTTACACTCACATACACATACAGCAACACAGTCATGCACAACAACAAAATAGTCTTTTTACAAAGGGAGAGCAAAAGGCATAAACACTGGACAAGTGACACCAGTGGTTGTTATAAGCAGTACTTGAGTGTCTAATTTATAAGAAAATTGTAATTGATAGTATAATGCATTGTATTATACTGACAAATGGTTATGTGCAAAAAGACAGAAGTGTAGGGATGTAGAGAAACAGTTTGGAAATTTAAGTAGAAAAGGTACACATGTCTATACTATGGCACAGTGATTATGATCCTAGTTGTTTTTAATGTGTGTGTGAGTATGTATGTGTATGTATATATATATACACACATATACACACATATACATATATACATATATGCACATATACATATGTATACATATATACATACACACACACACACATATATATATAAGAAAACAATGGGAAACAAGTACAGGAATCATCAGAGCAACCTAAAAATCTGGGTAATAGATAAATTCAGATGCAGTCATGTAATGGATTTCTAAATTTCAATTAATATTAATTATTCAAAAACTTATGCTATGTGGGCTAATGTTTCTTTCATGTTAAGAGATTTTATACTTGAATGCAAAAGGAGGTACTATGTATGTACTCTTTAAATTTAGGAAATTGGTTTCAATGCTTAGGTTCTCTCAAGTACAAACAGTTGCTTGGCTACTTTTGATGGGACAAGAGAATGATGGGGGCGTGGTCCTAGAGTTTTAGTAGCAACGTGTCTTCACCTAGGATATCACACAGGGAGTGATATTTTTTCATTCTCACTATTTATAATGTGCTTTTCTTCTGCTCTAGACCACACTTCCATATAAAGGGAAGTCCATGTTAAGCCTTCGTCCACTCTGATAATCTGTAGTTCATTTCACTACATATTTTAAATTTAAAGCTACCCATCTTATATGAGTTAAAATTTACTGTAAGCCACCAGAACTCTTACGTTAACTCCATTCTGTGTGTGCGTATGTCTAAGAGTATGTGCTTATTGTACATATGTGCATGTGTGTGTGGACGGTTGCATTCCTTAGTGCTAGGAGCATGAAGGCCAGATATCAGGATATCTTCCTCAATCGTTGCTCCACTTTTCTTTAGAAAGAGTTTCTCACTGAATCTGGCATTTCTGATGGCTAGACTGCCTGGAGAGCAGGACCCCAGGGTTACTTGGCACCACATCTGACATTGGACATTGGTACTGGGGATCCGAATGCAGACCCTGATGGTTTCACAGAAGGCACTTTACTCATAGAGTAACGTCAACAACTCTCTGGATCCTATTCTTTAATCAGTACATGAACTTTTACGAAGTTTAAAGCTGAGGCCAAAAAACCCCAAGACTTATGCAATGAAATCTGTAAACTACATTTCAGTAAAAAACAAATAAAAAATAAAATTGACCACATTGTGAGCCTAGCCTTCAAGCATGAGCAATCTCTCCAGCCCAGACTACGTCTTATACATCAAGAATTTTTATCTTCAGATTTCCCTAGCAAGTCTTATTTCTCTGAAAGCAGGGAACCCCTGAGCTATAAGGTTAGCCATAAGATTAAGGAAAAGTATATTGACTTCACACAGACCTTTCCCCAGATACAGGACACATATATCTGCATGTTCATTCCAATGCTGTGTATAAAATCCCCTTGTCTTCCCAAAGAAAAACATCTGATCGCCATGTTTTTCCACATCCTAATGCTGTCCTATAATGGAAATGACTTTAGTTCCTTTGAAAGATGCTGTGACAGGACTGTTTTTGGGGCTGCTTCTTTCCACATGGTTAGTGATTTATAAAGTGGTTTAGAACAGCAAATAGGACACAAGAGCTGATGGAGTTCCAAACTTTAAAAGATGGTGAGTCTTCAGACCCTAGAGTGCCCCTCCCCACACCCTGCTGTGAATGGAGAGGTCTAAGATGGGCATCAGAGAGGGCCTGGAAAGAACTGGACTAGTGAGGGCATCAGGTGTACGGAGAAGTTTCTGTGAAGGCAGGAATGAACATTTATTCCAACATAGCAGGGTACAGAAAAGTACTGTGTCAAAAAAGAAATGTAAAATTACCCTGATACAACTGGTGGGCTGGATAGCTAGAATGAACAGGTGTGGGCCACTAGGACGGGAGCTATAGCAGACTGAGGACTGAGACAGCATGCTTTACTGCTTCTGGTAATTCAGGTCTAAAGGACTGAAGAGTTTGACATGTGCTAGATGTAACAGTTATAAGCTGTAATATATACAAGGGAATAAAAACATTTAGAGATTACTATCATATTTCCAAAGGCTAGGTTCTTCCATCCCCAGCCTTAGCAGTTCACGTGGGCCCCTGCCCCCCCCCCCCACCTTGCAGGCTGCTTGATTTGCTAGTCTTCACTGCCCATGCATGGCTGCTGCAGGTCCTTGATTTGCTAGTCTTCACTGCCCATGCATGGCTGCTGCAGGTCCTTGCTGCTCACTAGATTCATGCTGTGCATCCTCAGTAAGCTGCCTCACCTGCAGCTCATTTCAAGAGTTTCTTCAATTCTCCTCAGTCAGAATGCAAAAAGGCCACAATTTGTTATCCGAGTAGAGGCTTGACAACTTTTTTTTCTTTGAGGAAGTGTGAAAACAAAGGTCATCTCTTTGTCACCACCCAACCAATATTTACTTTTCTTTTTATTAATTGGTTATTTTATTTATTTACATTTTAAATGTTATTTCACTTTCCTGGTTTCCCCTCCACACACCCTTTATCCTATCCCCCCTTCCTCCTGCTCCCACACCTACCCACCCACTCCTAGCATCCTAGCACTCTCCTACACTGGAGCCTCCATAGGACTGATGTCAGATAAGGCTATATGTGTGGCTGGAGCCATGGGTCCCTCCGTGTGTACTCTTTGGTTGGTGGTTTAGTCCCTGGGAGCTCTAGGTCAGAAGGAGACCTGCAAATATGCTGGGAATCCTGGGCTTGAGAGGGCAGCACACAGTTAGCCTTGCTGCCTGGGCACAGTTTTCTGCAGCACTGCCTGGGGACAGTTTTCTGCAGCAGCTTCCTTCTTCTGGAGTATCCTCTCACAACCTCACAGCCCCCTTCCCTACTACTCCACAGAATTGAGATTTTCCCTCTCAGTACACTGCCAATCCAGAAGACAGAAACCTTTGCTCTGCTCAAAAGCAGCCTAAGGTAAGAGAGCAGTCTCCTGGATACCATTCCTCAGCTCTTACACCATTTCAAACTAGAGTAATTTATAAAAGGATTAAAGGAAGAAAAACTAAATAAAACACACTCACAGCACCAAAGGATTGCCTTTTTCCTCCCTGATCAAATCATGTTATTTGGGTTTTGTGCATAATAGTTGCACCATAATTACCTGAAGTGTCAAAAGCTCTAAATAAGCCAGAATTAGGCTCACAAAAATGTTTACAGACCTATATATCCTGACTGTGCAGTTAAATTCCAAAAAGTTTACACTGAAAAAAAAAGCAACTTTCTCCAAAATGCTTTCATTCCAGAAAGACTGAGATATTCAAGGGAAGTCACACCAATAGACAATCATCAGAGAGTAACTTTCTGTACTTTACAACAGGCCTACAATGGAAAGATAATGTAGCATTAAGTAAAAGTGATCTGCTCAGCTGCTGCTACAGAACCATTAGATAATGGAAATATTGGAGAATTCTTTTTTCCCTGTGTTAACCAAAGGCAAATGTAAAAATGAAAGAGATAAAAATAAAAATCTGTGATTTATAATGTCCAATAAATCCCAGACAAACCAAATCCTGTTTCTTATAAATGCACCCAAGGAGAAAAAGAAATCTAACATTTCAACTTCTCAAAGAATAACTTCCATTGACAACTGTAAATGGCAGAGAATCAGACGAATTTGGGCAAGAAAGATAAGTGAAGAAGTGAAAGGATGTGAGATTTGCTAAGTTTTCTAAGATCACATTCACCGCAACTACTTTTTACAAATCTCAACTTCTGTCCCTTTTTACAAGTTCTAATTTACAAGTATGGATTTCATGGACGCAGCACCTGAACACAGACATTTACCTGCCACTTTGGTCATGCCTGCAGATGGTAAAATACTGATGCATAGACCTTATTGCTACACATGTATTTGGGGGAAAGGAAGGAGTAAAATATGTAAATGTATGTTTAACCACGATCTGCTCAAGTCCAGGGGAAAAATAAAGTCAAAGTCAAGAGAATGAAGTATGACAGCTGATTTTTACAGATTTTTCTAAGACTGGCTTTTGTAAAACAACTGCACAGAAATAAAAGCCTTCAAAACTTTGACAAATTTCTCAGAAACTAGTTGAGCCAGTTAACAAGATATGAATGTTGTATATGCGATGCCTGCAGTTGAGACAACTCAGGCAGAGAAACCAGATTGAGGGGCTTGGAGTTGAGAAACCTAGAGCTAAGATGGGATGTCTGATGGAATCCCGAAGATTCTTGAATCTAAGATGCTGCTGTGGGCGCTAACTCAGAACTTGGAAGAACTGAGCACACACTGATTGTTAAAGAAGATATTAATTAGGCCAATAGGCACTATTCAGTGGAGAGATTTTAAAAAAAAGTACCATTTTATTAAAAAAAAACAGGAATATGTTCCTACAATGATTAACACTGGCAAATGAACACCTAAATTCTTAAAAATACAAAAACAAAAACTTTTAACTTTTAACAATAGTAATGATAACAAAAGAGCTGTCAGAGAAGTTTTACAAGCTGAGGCTGAGTTTATTCTTTTCTGGCCCCAAGGCTGACACTGTTTTGCTTGGAAAGCTTTTTTTTTTTTCAAGGATTTATTTGTTTATTTCTATTTTATTTGCATGGATGTTTTGCCTGCATGAACGTATGTGTGAAGATGTCAGATATTCTAGAACTGGAGTTACAGACAGACAGATGGGAGCTGCCATGTAGGTGCTGGGAGCACCTCTGGAAGAGCAGTCAGTTTTCTTAACCACTGAGCCATCTTTTCAGTCCCCAGGAAATTTCTACAAATAGAAAGAACCCAGGAAAGTTATTGCTACTAGATACTCTAACCATAAATACTTATAAATGATCCATCCAAGTTTATACATGTAATTACTTTGATGACAGTAATAAGCATGTAAACCATAAAGCAAATAACTAGAATTCAGAACAGTACATATACCATTACACCTTGTGTACAATTTTGGGGCTAAATACATGGTGAGGAATTTTGGGATGAGTGTGTGTGTGTGTGTATGTGTATGTGTATGTCTGTGTGTGTATATATGTGTCTATGAGTAGTAGTAGTAGTAGTAGTAGTAGTAGTAGTAGTAGTAGTAGTAGTTTTGTTTTGGTGACAGGGTCTCATTTATAGTCCTGGCTGGCTTAGAACTTGTTTTATAGACCAGTGTAGCCCTTCCGCCTACCTCTGCATCCAGTGTGCTGGACTTAAAGGTGAGCATTACCATTCCTGTTGGTGGAGAATATTTTTTTGATGATCAAAAAACAAAAAACAAACAAACCAGATATACACTAAAAAATAAAATAGTGAAAATGCTGACATATAAATTTCCTTTAAATTTATTATCATTTTGTAAAGGCCATTTATTTTGCAAAGAACTGAAAAATTTTAAGCTCATGGTAAACACTTTTATTTTTGATTTCGATTAAAAGGATCTATATAGGATACCAAATAATGCTAAGAATGTTTTTGGATATAATTATCAAGAGATGTGATGCCTCTCATGGAAACATTGGTGAGGCCCTATCACTTACCCCTTGAGCTGGCCATAGGAACAAGTATTCACTTAGCTTTGACACAGCACCATCATAGTATTCATTTACTAAGAGATGAAAATGTAAAAAAAAGATTTATTTTTTATTTTATTTATGACTATGAGTGTCTTGCTTGTGAGTACTTGCCCCATATGTGCTCCTGGTGAGGTCAGAAAATGGGGTCATATGCCCTGGAATTCGAGTTATAGATAGCTGTGAATGGAACCTCTGCAAGAGTATCAAGGAATGAGACAACATTCTAACCCTAACGAGTGAAAATGTTCCATCACTTACATATCTAATGACTGTTGCTAGACAAGATTATTTCCTAATTGTCCACTTCCTATCTGTATTTACTGCTTAAGTCCTGTTTACATCCCTGAAAGTGCCCCATGAGGTAGTTATATTTGACATATTTTATGGCCTATCTCTGGGATGCATAATGAGTTTCAGTTTCAAAATTTATGTTAAAAGACAAAAGACATAGACTGCTTTTTCTGTAAAACCTCACTCTAATTCTGAACAGTGGCTTTGTCCATAGTATTTGATTACAGATTGTTAATTATTCACTTAATGATGGTATTATGAGATATCACTAGAGGGAGAACCAGTTCCTCACATTTCTCACACTGTCCCCAAGTAGATACTACAAGTTATAGTTCCCAGATAAATCATGTAAATTAGATTTTGGGGGCTTATATCATCACCTTTAATGGTGTTAAAAAAGAGAGGATATTCATGGAGCTCTACTGTCTAAGCCTAAAGTTAAAAAGCTACCATTTACTTAGGGACACACTGCTAGTTCTTTTTTTTTTTTTTATTATAGATAATTAGTGAAAGCCATGATGTCAAAGGTCTACAATAAAATGAGAAGAGAACTCATCCACTTTGGTTTTTTGAAGGCTTACATACTGACAGATTTCAGTTCTCTTTGATTTCTATTCCAAATGGGCAGTTACAAACAATGATCACAGAGGTCTTTGTAGTTATATCATGCATATTCCATGATGATCTTTCTATAAGACATTCTGTAGTTTTAACAAATGTCACCTTTCAGAGAACACTTAAAATTATAATTATAATGTCAAATAAAAATTCCACTGACAAAAGAGAGATTTGTCACATCAAATTAAATTGCCCAAACCATACATAATTTTTAACATAGGAGAATTGGTGGGAGGCAAACATTCTGTGCTATGATCACTAATCTTACAGATATATCAAAGCAGAGAGCATCCTCATAGCTTTTGCTTATCAGATGGTATGTGGCAAATCCATACTTTAGTGGTTTGTAAGCATGGCTCTGCAAATCCATACTTTAGTGGTTTGTAACCATGGCTCTGGAGTACAAGACATTGAAGATTAAATGTAAAGCTCTTCTGGTCTTTCATTACTTTCTCCAATGATTCTGTCTCCCCAATCATTTTCTGCACAAAGGAATAAGGGATTTACTGAATTTTCATCACATATATTGAAGAGTGACTACAAATTCATTAACAGAGGTAATGCAATAGGACATAATATAAACAATAAACATTTACTAATATATCATAGTTAAAAACTTTACTTTGGGGACACAACCTGCAGAAATGAAATTCATGCTGTCCCCTGAAATCCACTGTCTAGCTCTGGGCTTCTTTGGTCCTGAGGAATATTATAGAACTACAAGAACAGCCTACTCCCCCATGGAAGCCTAGAACAAATTGATATATCAATCAAAGAAAATGCAAAATCATGACACAAAACATCCACAAATTTTGGGACACCATTAAAAAGATCAAACCTAAGAAGACAGGAAGAGAAGGAGAAATTTCCTAGCTCAAAGGTCCAGAAAAGATCTTCAACAAAGTGATAGAAGAAAAATTTCCAAACTGAAAGGAAGATATAACTATAAATGTACAAGAAGCTTGCAGAACACCAAGCTTACAGATTGGACCAGAAAGGAAAATCCTGCCACCACATAATAATCAAAATACTAAAAATACAGAGGAAAGACTGAATTTTAAAAGCTTCAAGGAAAAAAGGTAATTCATAAAGTCAGATCTATCAGAATTATACCCAATTTCTCATCTGAGACTCTAAAAGCTAGAAGGGCCTGGGCGGATGTTTAACAGACCCTGATGTCAGCCTGAGTACTATACCCAGAAAAACTTTCAAACATGATAGACAGAGAAATCAAGATATTCCATGACAAAACCAAATTAAAATGTTATCATTCCACTAACCAAGCCCTATAGAGGATACTAGAAGGAAAACTCCAATCCAATGAGGCTAACTACATTAAAAAGAAAAAGCACAAGAAATAAATAACTTCATACACATGAAACTAATAGAAGAGGACACACATACACCACCACTACTACTACTACTACTACTGCCCCCACCACCGTCAACAACAAAATAACAGGAAGTAACAATCATTGGTCCTTAATATCTCTCAACATCAATGGACACAATTACCCAATAAAAAGACACAGGTTAATAGAAAGTAAACAGAATCCATCATTCTGCTGTATACTAGAAACACATCTCAGTAACAAAGATAGATTTTACGTCAGAGTAAAGGGCTGCAACAAAGTTTTTCTGAGCAAATGGACCCACAAAGAAACTGGAGTAGCCATTTTAATATCTAATAAAATAGACTTTCAACTGAAAGGAAACAAGACAAGAAAGGACACTTCATACTCATCAAAGGAAAAATCCACCATGATGACATTTCTTTTTATTTTAATTAGATATTTGCTTTATTTACATTTCAAATGATATCCCCTTTCCTAGTTAGCCCTCTGAAAACCCCTATCCCATCTCCCCCCCACTCTCCTGCCAGCATTACCCTACTCTGGGGCATCAGGCCACCACAGGACCAATGGCCTCCCCTCTCATTGATGTCTGAAATGGCCATCTTTTGCTACATAAGTAGCTGGAGCCATGGGTCGCTCCATGTGTACTCTTAGTGGTTTAGTCCCTGGGAGCTCTGGGAGTACTGGCTGGTTCATATTATTGTTCTGACTGTGGGGCTGCAAACCTCTTCAGCTCCTTGGGTCCTTTCTCTAGCTGCTCCATTGGGGACCCTATGCTCAGTCTATTGGTTGGCTGTGAGCCATACCAATGGGTATTTTGATTGACCTTCCAATAAAGATCAAAGTATGCACACTATGGTCTTCCTTCTTCTTGAGCTTAATGTGGTCTGTGAGTCGTACCTTGGGTATTCTGAGCTTTTGGGCTAATATCCACTTATCAGCGAGTGCATTCCATGTGTGTTCTTTTGGGATTGGAGTACCTCACTCAGGGTGATATTTTCTAGCTCTATCCATTTGCCTAAGAATTTCATGAGTTCATTGTTTGTAATAGCTGAGTAGTACTCCATTGTGAAAATGTACCACATTTTCTGCATCCATTCCTCTATTGAGGGACATCTGGGTTCTTTCCAGCTTCGGGCTATTATAAATAAGGCTTCCATGAACATTGTGGAGCATGTGTCCTTGTTACATGCTGGAGCATCGTCGGGGTATAGGCCCAGGAGTCGTATAGCTGGGTTCTCAGGTATTGCTATGTCCAATTTTCTGAAGAACTGCCAGATTGATTTCAGGAGTGGGTTTACCAGCTTGCAATCCCACCAGCAGTGGTGGAGTGTTTCTTTTTCTCCATATTGTTTCCAGCATTTGCTGTCCCCTGAGTTTTTGATATTGCCCATTCTGACTGGTATGAGGTGGAATCTCAGGGTTGTTTTGATTTGCATTTCCCTGATGATTAAGGATGTTGAACATTTCTTTATGTGTTTCTCAGCCATTTGGTATTCCTCAGTTGAGAATTCTTTGTTTAGCTCTGTGCCCCATTTTGTTCATAACTTCTGTTAGTTTCACTGTTTCTCTGTTTAGTTTGTGTTTCCACAATCTGTTGAGGACAGTAGGGTGTTGAAGTCTCTCACTATTATTGTGTGAGGTACAACATGTGCTTTGAGCTTCAGCAAAGTTTCTTTTATGAATGTGGGTGCCCTTGTATTTGGAGCATATTTACGTTAAGAACTGAGAGTTCATCTTGGTAGGTTTTTTTTTTATTTGATGAGTATGAAGCATCCTTCCTTAACTTTTTGGATTATTTTAGGTTGAAAGTTGATTTTATCCCATATTAGAATGGCTACACTAGGTTGTTTCTTGGGACCATTTGCTTGGAAAATTGTTTTCCAGCATTTTACTCTGAGGTAGTATCTGTCTTTGTGCCTGACTTGAGTTTCCTGTATGCAGCAAAATGTTGGGTCCTGCTTATGTATCCAGTCTGTTAATCTATGCCTTTTTATTGCAGAATCGAGTCCATTGATATTAAGAGATACCAAGAAGTGATTGCTGCTTCCTGTTATTTTTGTTATTAGAGGTGGAGTTATATTTGTGTGGCTATCTTCCTTTTGGTTTATTAAAAGAAGATTAATTTCTTGGTTTTTCTAGTGTGTAGTTTCCCTCCTTTTGTTGGTGTTTTCCTTTGAAGGGCTGAATTTGTGGAAAGATATTGTGTCAATTTGTTTTTGTCATGGGATACCTTGGTTTCTTTGTTTATTGTAATTGAGAGATTTTCTGGGTTTGTGTTCCCTTAGGGTCTGTATGACATCTGCCCAGGCTCTTCTGGCTTTCATAGTTGCTGGTGAGAAGTCTAGTGTAATTCTGATAGATCTGCCTTTATATGTTATTTGACCTTTTCCCCTTACTGCTTTTAATATTCTTTTCTTATTTAGTGCGTTTGTTTTAATTATTATGTGACAGGAGGAATTTCTTTTCTGGTCAAATCTATTTGGAGTTCTGTGGGCTTCTTGTATGTTCCTGGGCATCTCTTTCTTTAGGTTAGGGAAGTTTTCTATAATTTTGTTGAAGGCATTTACTGGCTCTTTAAGTTGGAAATGTTCACTCTCTTCTATACCTATAATTCTTAGGTTTGGTCTTCTCATTGTGTCCTGGGTTTCCTGGAAGTTTTGGGTTATGACCTTTTTGCATTTTGCATTTTCTGTGACTCTTGTGTCAATGCATTCTATGGTGTCTTCTGCATTTGAGATTCTCTCTTCTATCTCTTGTATTGTTGTTGATGACTCCTGACTTCTTTCCTAGGTTTTCTATGCCCAGAGTTGTTTCCCTTTGTGATTTCTTTATTGTTTATACTTCCATTATTAGATCCTGGATGGTTTTGTTCAATTCCTTCACCTGTTGGTTGTGCTTTCCTGTCATTCTTTAAGAGCTTCTACCTGTTTACCTGTGTTCTCCTGTATTTTTTTTAAAGAGAGTTATTTATGTCCTTCTTGAAGTCCTCTATCAGAATCATGAACTGTGATTTTAAATCCAAATCTTGCTTTTCCTGTGTGTTGGGGTATCCAGGACTTGCTGCTGTGAGAGAATTGGGTTCGGATGGTGCCATGCTACCTTAATTTCTGTTGGTAACATTCCTGCGTTTTGCCATCTGGTTATCTCTGTTGTTAGTTGGTCCTGCTGTCTCTGGTTGGTGCTTGTTCCTCCTGTGGGCCTGCAAGGCTGTCTTGGAACCCCTGAGTGACCTGCTTTCCCCTGGAACAGACTGTTGTAGCTCAGCCAAGCTCTTGTGTGCAGATGGAGCCCGGAAGGACCCTGTCCTAGCTGCTGTGCCACTCCTGTGTTCCCTGTGCTCCTGGCCTTACCTGCCTGGTCAGTTGCCAGAGAGAAAATCGATTATTTCAATTCTGAAAATCTATGCCCCCAAAGCAAGGGCACCCACATTTGTAAAAGAGACATTACTAAAGCTTAAAGTACACATCAGAACTCCACAGATTAAATATTGGGAGACTTCAACATTCCACTCACTCATGGACAGGTTATTGAGAAAAAAAGTAAACTGAGAAATAACAAAATTAACAGAAGTTATGACTCAAATGGACTTAACAGATACCTACAAATCATTTCACCCAAACATAAAAGAATATACCTTCTTCTTGACACTTCATGGGACCTTTTCCAAAACTGACCATATAATCACAAAGTAAGTTTCTAGAGATACAATAAGATTGAAATAACCCCAAGCATCTTATCAGACCACTGTGGACTAAAAGTGCACTTCAACAACAAAAGAAGCCTACATACTCATGGAAATTTAACAGCTCTCTTCTCAATGATCACTGGGTTAGGGAATAAAGAAAGAAATTAAAGACTTTCTAGAACTCAATGAAAATGAGGGCACAACATACCCAAACTCATGGGATACTTTGAAAGCGTCATTAAGATGCAAGTTCATAGCACTAAGTGCCATCATATAGAAATTAGAGAGTTCTAACACTAATGAATTAAAAAAACACTTAAAGGCCTTGAGAAAAAAATATATATAGCTCCGGGCCAGATTAATTTTGAGCAGAGTTCTACCAGACTTTCAAAGAAGAGCTAATGCCAATACTTCTCTAACTATTCCACAAAATAGGAACAAAAGGAACATTGCTAAACTATTTCTAAGAGGCCATAGTCACCGTGATAACTAAACCACACAAAGAATCAATGAAGAAAGAGATTTTCACACCAATTTCCCTTATGAATGTTGATGTAATTATACTCAATAAAATACTAGCAAATCAAATCCAAGAATACATCAAAGACATCATCTACCATGATCAAGTAGGTTTTATCCTAGCAATGCAGGGACTGTTTAATATACAAAATCCATCAACATAATCTACCATATAAATAAAATGAAAGAAAAAACCACATGATCACCTGATTAGATGCTGAAAACGCCTTTGAAAAAAATCTAATACCCATTCATTGATCCCTGACCTCTCCAAGACGTTTAACATGGTATGGAAACAGGCATGGAATGGACTCAAAGTCCCAGAAATAAATCCACATTCCACTTGGTTTTTGATGAAGAAATCAAAACCATTCATTGGAAAAGGGACAACATCTTCAACAAATAGTGCTAGTCTAGCTCTATGCTTGCATGTAGAAGAATGCAAGTAGATCCGTATATACATATCAGCTGCACAAAACTGAAGTCCAAGTGGATCAGAGACCTCAATATAAAACCAGATCACTGAATCTAATAGAACAGAAAGTGGGGGAATAACACTGAACTCATTGCTGCATGAGACAATTTCCTCCACATAACACTAATGGCTCAGGCACTATTAATTCATAAATGGGACCTCATGAAACTGAAAACCTTCTGTAAGAAAAAGGACACCATTAATAGGACAAAATGACAGCCTACAGATTGGGAAAAAAGCTCTTCACCAATCCTACATCTCACAGAGGGCTCATATCCAAAATATATAAAGAAATCAAGAAGGTAGACACCAACAATCCAAATAACCAAATTGGCCTAAACAGAGCTAAATAGAAAATTCTCAACAGAAGAATCTCCAATGGTCAAGAAGCACTTAAAAGAAATGTTCAATATCCGTAGTCATCAGCAAAATGAAAATGAAAATGACTTTGAGATTATACTTTACATTCATCAGAATGGCTAATATCAAAAACTCAAGGGAACGCACATGCTGGTAAGGTTGTGGAGCAAGGGGATAACTCTTCAATTGTTGGTGTGAGTGAAAACTTGTTAACAACTCTGGAAATCACCTAGCCAGGCAGGACTCCCAGTAGAGGAATCAGGACAGAATCCCACTCACAAAATCTTTAACTCAAAATATGCCCTGCCTACAAGAAGTATATGGACAAAGAGAGAGCAGAGATGGAGGTATGACCAACCAATGTCTGTCCAAAATTGAGATCCATCCCATGGGCAAGAACCAATCCGTGATAATATTCATGATACTCTATTATGCTTGTAGACAGAACCCTACTATAACTGTCCTCTGACAGGCTCTATTCAGCAGTCAATGAAATGAGATGCAGAAACCCACAGCCAAACAATAGATGGAACTTGGGGAGTCTTATGGAACAGTTGGGAGGAGTGAGGGACCCAAAGAGGAGAGGGATTGCATTTGAAGACCAACAGAATCAACTAACCTGAATCTTTTCAGGTTCCCAGAGCCTGAATCACCAACCAAAGAGCAGACAAGGGGCTGGATCTAAGCCTCTTGCATACACATGGCATATGAGCTGCTTGGCCTTCATGCTATTGTCCCAACAACTAGAGGAAGGGCTGTCCCTGAGTCTGTTGCCTGACTGCCTGTGGACTCCATTTCCCTAAATGGTCTGTCCTCAGTGGAAGACTATGTGCCTAGTCCTGCAGTGGCATGATGTGTCAGGAGGGTAAAATTGGGGGATTTGCATGGAGGGGGACTGAGAGGTGAGCAGAACTAATACTGAGATGCAAAGTGAACAAATAAATAAATTTAATATAAAAAACCCAAAACAATAGCAACAAAAATCTTTACTTCATGGCTTTAAGAAGACCAAAACTGTAAGCATCCTGAGCTGCTACGTCCGAGGCTGTGAGTCACCGGTGCTGCAGCTATGGTGTCAGTAATTGACACTGTGGACACCTCTCATGAGGACATGATTTATGATGTACAGATGGACTGTTACGGCACCACCACCTAGCAATCTGCTCCTCTGATAGGTCCGTCAAAATTTTTGATGTGCAAAATGGAAGGCAGATAAATCCTCATCACAGACCTCAGAGGACATGAGGGGCCAGTGTGGCAAGTGGCCTGGGCCCACCCCATGTATGCCAATCCTGGCTTCCTGTTTCTCTAACCGGAAAGTCATTATCTAGAAAGAGGAAAACAGTACTTGGGAGAAGGCCTCTGAGTACTCAGGACATGACTCCTCAGTGAACTCTGTTTGCTGGGCCCCTCATGACTATGGCCTGATCCTGGCCTGTGGGGGTTCAGATGGGGCCACCTCACTGTGGACCTATACAGGGGAAGGCCAGTGGGAATTGAAAAAGATTAACAATGCTCACGACTCGCTGTAATGCTATCAGTTGGGCCCCAGCTGTTGTGCCTGGACCAACCATCACGACAGAAACCCAATTACATCAAGAAGTTTGCATCAGGTGGCTGTGACAACCTCATCAAGCTGTGGAGGGAAGAGAAGGATGGCCAGTGGAAGGAGGAGCAAAAGCTAGAGGCACACAGCGACCAGGTTTGTGACCCTGCCTGGGGCCCCTCCATTGGCTTGCCCACCAGCACCACTGCCAGCTGCTCTCAGGATGTTCGAGTGTTTATTTGGACCTGCAATGATGCCTCAGGCAATATGTGGTCACCTAAACTCCCACACAAGTTCAATGACGTTGTGTGGCATGTGAGCTGGACCATCATAGCAAGCATCTTGGTTGTGTCAGGTGGAGACAAGAAGGTGGCCCTGTGGAAAAGCTGGTGGATGGACAGTGGGTGTGCATCAGTGATGTCAACAGGTGCCAGGGTTCTGTGTCAGCCTCCATCACGGAGGGCCAACAGCATGAGCACTGGCAACACTGGAAGCCTGGTATTCCTGTTACATGTTCTGGAACAACTTCCAGAACAAAACCAGAACAGGGAAGTGGGAAGGGTTGGATGGAAAAACAGGGGGAGGGAAGGGAGCTGGTGGGACTTTCGGGAAGTGGGGGTCTAGAAAAGGGGAAATCATTTGAAATGTAAATAAAAAATATATCGAATAAAAAAAAAGAAAAAAAATCATATTGCATAGAAAAAAAAAAGAAGACCAAAATTTAAATTTATCTTAAAACAGTCATACTGTTTTACTTAAAATTTGTCTCTCAATGACAGACTGCTGTCAGAAAATAGGTTACAAAATAATGGTCTTGTAGTGAGTAGTATGTATTAGCAAAGGGGTGTGGCTAAGTGCTTTGGGAATACCTCCAGTCCAGCCAATTTACTTATCGCACTGCTAACTGCTAAGGCTGAAACGATCATTACTGAACTCCCCCAACAGAGACATCTATGGAAATGCTATCCTGTCAAGGTTGCAGAATTAAGTGGATGGAGATAACAGTAAACAAGACTTTCCCCCTATATTCCAAAGGTGCTGCCCAGTTACTTAATGTGCTGTAAGCATAAATAGTCTTCTCTCTACAAGGTCTTTACGACAAATTACTTCAAATACAGCACTTTAATCCAAAGACACTGTTCAAGTAGCAGGTAAAGTGAATTACTGACAAATAACAACTGCTCACAAGCAGAATATTAAAACACATGTCACAATCTAACACATGGCTTTAGTGTACCTACAGCACAACACTACTGCAAACTAACTTATTCCATTTATTCATTTGCTTATTTTTCCTTTCATTCATAAATAAAAATATGTACAGTTATAAAATATTAGAATATTTGTACAAAAAAAGCTACTGGGATTCAGATTCTTAAATCTTTAATATAGCTTTCATATTAGACTGTAAGGAGTTGAGCACACTGTTTCAAGGAATTTAGGTTATGTCATTGAAACTATCCATATCCAAAAGCAACAGCAATTTTAATGACTCCAAAACCCACTGGACTCCAGGGTCTGCCAGCTACACTCCTAGACAGCACAGTGTCAGAGCTCTGTGTGACTTTTTAACAACTGCATTAAGGGCTAGAGGCTGTATTAGACTCATTTTAAGGAGGGGAAGAAGATTACAAGGTTTCAATTTTATGCCCTTTGTAAGTTAAGGAGAAATTCCAATCCAGAAAACAAAACCAAAACCAAAACCAAACAAAAACACTGAAAGCTTTTGTTTCTATCTGCATAGTGCTTTCCTCTGTTACCTGCACCTTTGTGTTTGTCATTTCTAACTGCATATACTATACACTTTAAAATAATCATCTAAAAGATAGATCAAAATAATTATTCTAATTTTAAAACCTTTTTATGTATTTTAGGTCACTCAATTGGCTCAGGAACTCTCTAGCCCCATCCCTCACACCCAAGCAGTCCCTTGTACTACATTTCCTTCTTTTTTTTTTAATTATTGGGTATTTTATTGATTTACATCTCAAATGTTATTCACCTTTCTCGATTTCCTCCCAGAAATCTCCTATGCCATCCCCCTTCCTCCTGCTTCTATGTGGGTGTGCACCCACCCCTCCTACCTCCCACCCTCGCACTCCCCTACACTGAGGCATTGACCCTTCAAGGGACCAAGGGCCTCTTCTCCCATTGATGTCCAACAAGGCCATCCTCTGCTACATATACTGCTGGAGCCATGGGTCCCTCTATGTGTACTTCTTGGTTGTTGGCTTAGTCCTGGGAGCTCTGGGAGTAATGGTTGGGTCATATTGTTGTTCCTCCTATGGCACTGCAAACTCCTTCAGCTCCTTGAGTCCTTTCTCTAGCTCCTCCATTGGTGCTCAGTCCATTGGCTGTGAGCATCCACTTCTGTATTTGTCAGGCACTGTCAGAGCCTCTCAGGAGACAGTCTTATCAGGCTCCTGTCAGCATTCATTTCTTGGCATCCACAATACTATCTGGGTTTGGTAACTATATGTGGGATGGATCCCCAGGTGAGGCAGTGTCTGGATGGTCTTTCCTTCAGTCTCTGTTCCACATTTTGTCTCTATATTTATTCTTGTGAGGATTTTGTTAACCTTTCTAAGAAGGACCAAAGCACCCACACTTTTGGTCTTCCTTCTTCTGGAGGTTTATGTGGTCTGTGAATTGTATCTTGGGTATTCAGAGATTTTGGGCTAATATCCACTTATCAGTGAGTGCATACCATGTGTGTTCTTTTGTGACTGGGTTATCTCACTCAGGATGATATTTTCTATTTCCATGCATTTGTAGTAAGATCAATGGAACAGAATTGAAGACCCAGAAATGAATCCACACACATATGGTCACTTGATCTTTGACAAAGGAACTAAAACCATCCAGTGGAAAAAAGATAGCCTTTTCAACAAATGGTACTTGTTCAACTGGCATTCAGCATGTAGAAGAATGCAAATCAATTCATTCTTATCTCCTTGTTCAAAGCTCAAGTCCAAGTGGATCAAGGACCTCCACATAAAACCAGATACACTGAAAGTAATAAAAGAGGAATCGGAGAAGAGCCTTGAACACATGGGCTTAGGGGAAAAGAACAGAACACCAGTGGTGAGCTCTAAGATCAAGAATTAACAAATGGGACCTCATAAAACTGCAAAGCTTCTGTAAGGAAAAGGACACTGCCAATAGGACAATACAGCAACCAACAGATTTGGAAAAGATCTTTACCAATCCTACATCTGAGAGAGGGTTAATATCCAATATATACAAAGAACTCAAGAAGTTAGACTCCAGAGAACCAAAGAACTCTATTAAAAATGGGGTAGAGAGCTATACAAAGAATTCTCAACTGAGGAATACCAAATGGCTGAGAAGCACCTAAAGAAATGTTGAACATCCTTAATCACCAGGGAAATGCAAATCAAAACAACCCTGAGATTCCACCTCATACCAGTCAGAATGGGCAATATCAAAAACTCAGGGGACAGCAGATGCAGGAGAGAATGTGGAGAAAGAGAAACACTCCTCCATTGCTGGTGGGATGGCTAGCTGGTACAACCACTCTGGAAATCAGTATGGCAGTTCCTCAGAAAATTGGACATAGTAATACCTGAGGACTCACCTATACCACTCCTGGGCATATACCCAGAAGATGCTCCAACATGTAATAAGGACACCTGCTCCACTATGTTCATAGTAGCCTTATTTATAATAGCCAGAAGCTGGAAAGAATCCAGATGTTCCTCAACAGAAGAATGGATACATTTCCATTTCTAAGCCCTCCTGCCCCACATTAGAGTTCTGTTGAGGGTGCATTGTGATACCCTTTTAAGCCATGCTACGTTGCAGTGTAGTTTTTGTTTTTTTTTTTTTTCATTTGCATGTGTATTATGTTTTGTTTTAAGGCCGATGAACTTAGAGACTTAAATTCTGGCTAAATACAGAAATAGCCTTTTAATCTTTCCCCTCAGTAGGAGTCCTTGGTATTTCCAGGCCATTCCTCACATGACTGGAAGGTTGAGCATATGCTCACATCTTCCTTTCCGCCCCAAAATACTGGAATTACCCTGAATAATTCAGAGCCAATACCCAATACAGCATTCCCTCCTTTCGGTTTTTGAACCAGTGAGTCTCTGACGCATTCGCACACATCTGAGCATCCACATCACGGTATTCTGGAGGTCTCAGTCCTGCATTACTGCTTCTGATCTTCGCAATCTACAACTTGCCATGCATTCTCTTGTCTCCAATTGTCTCCCCAGCCTTCAATTCCCTTCTCACTTTCATGGCCATCTCAGAGGAACTACATTCTGCTGAGTGACCCTCACTTGCTGAGGAGTCTCACAACTCATGTTGTTAAGCACAAGATGATTAGTGGACTGTTTTAACCAACCCAGGTGCTATCCACATCTCAGCAACGCAACTTACATCAAAATACTATACACAGCACATTTCCATATGAAAGCCTGACATTTTAAACTTCTTGAATATTTCTGTTAAAGTGTTTCTTTTAACCCATGAATAATTTATTATTTTATACATATTTCTATGAGATACATATTTTATATATCTAGTGAAAATCAATTTATCTGAAGTATTCCCAAAGATGCTGAATTTTTGCATTTCTATAAGGATGTGTGTGGGTGACACATGCTCTGTAATCTTTTCAAGTTCAAGCACAGTGCTGAGCATTGTCACTTGCTGAAGCCTCTTGCCAGCCTATCTCTGTTGCTTTAATGTGGACATTGCCATACATTCACAATTGAATCTTGTTCTCGCTTTATGTATGCTTCTTGTCTATCTGCCAAGTTGTCAGCTGTGATGTGTCTCCTCCAGAGGTTTGTAGTAGTTTTATCTGCAATACCCATTTCATATCATTATATATTGAAAATACATTCTATGGTCTAGGTATAAATCTCCTGTAAGCTTGGCTGTGGTGGCACATGCCTTTAATCACAGCCCTTGGGAGGCAAGCCGATTTTTAAGTTCCAAGACAGCCTGGTCTACAGACTGAATTCCAGGACAGCAAGGGCTAAACAGAGAAACACTGTCTGTAAAATATAAACAAACAACAATAAAAAAATGAGCCCTCCTGTAACCTATGTGTTTGCATATATTTTCTTCCAGTCTAGTACATGTTCTTTCATCGTTTTAGTTACCTTTCATATTGTTTTCTCCACTGAAAATAGATGTTTAGTCTATATAATGGCCATTGTGTGATGGTTTTCTTTAAAAAATTATTTTATTTTATGTGTATGGCTGTTTTGCCTGTATGTATGTCTGTGCACCATCTGAGTGCCTGATACCCAATGGATCTGCAGAGGGCCATCGGATCCCCTGGAACTAGAGTTCAGATGGTTGCACACCTCCCTGTGGGTGCTGGGAACGGAGCACTGGTTCTCTGCAAGCACAGCCAGGACTTGCAAGTGTTGAGCTTCCTCTCCAGCCATATAACTTTTCTCTTTTATGAACAGATCTTTAATGATTAATTATTCTTTCTATCAACCCTAATGAGAACATAAAAATCTTGTTTTCTCCAGAGTTTTATATTTTCATATTTTATGTGAAATTTATTTTAATTTAAATTTTATATGGGGCTACAGTACTGGATATTCCAATTTTTGTGTGGTTCAAATTTGTTGAAAGAAAATCTATGGTGCCTTTGTAATGTCATTATTAGCAAATGACCAACAACAAACCCCTCCTTACATCTGAAGTTCCAGCCTGAGTCTTTCTCTGGTGTCTATAACCTGGAACAAGGACCTCAGCATTGCTTTGAGAATGCCACTTCTGATAACTTAGATGAGAAGTCTCATTTTGGCATAATTAATGTAGGAAATTTTTTTATAGTATAAAATTTTGGATTCACAATGCTTTTTCTGGGCTCAGTGTGAGCTGCAGTTCCTCTAGGTATAACATATATTATGTGTTTCTTTGGTCTTGCATGGTGGCTTCTTTCAAAATTTTTGTTATCTTTGTTTTTCAGATTCATTATGATATCTTTAAACATAGCTTTCAATACATTTTTTCCTTATCTGGAGCCTCTATAGTTAACTCTCTAGCTTGGTATATTCTATGAAATTTTATGTTTCAACCATTCCTTGATATAAGTTTTCTGTATAAATCACTCTTTTCTCTTGTTTAGTAATTTGGTGACTAGAATGCAAGACTTTCTGTCACTGTATCATATGTATATGGAGTCTGCTAATCCCTGTTCTTTCCTTTTTTTTATCCACTTTACATCCCTTTCACTGCTCCCACTCCCCATCACCCTCTCCCACAATCCTTCCCCCTTCTCTTCTGAGAGGGTTGGGGTCTCCCACATATTCCTTCCATACCACCCCCTGCAATCAAGACTGTGGGGCTAGGTGTATTCTCTTCCATGGAGACCAGACAAGGCAGCCCTGCTAGAAGAATGTATCTCACAGATAGGCCACAGCTTTTGGCACAGACCCCTCTCTAGTTGTTTGGGACCCAGTTAAGACAAAGCTGCACATCTACTACATCTGCAGGCAGGTGTAGGTCCAACACATGCATGCACTTTGGTTGGTGGTTCAGTCTCTGAGAGCTCATGACATTAGCTCTGACTCACAGCATTGGGGATATGGAACTTTAAGAGGCCACCTCCTGTAGCCAGGCAGAAACCCCAGTGGAGTTATAGGGACACCAACCCATCCACAAAACTTCTGATCCAAAATTTATTCTGTCTACAAGAAATGAAGGAATAGGGGATGGAGCAGAGACTGAGGGAATGGCCAAGCAGTAACGGTCTAAACTTGAGACCCATCTTATGGGCACGTATCAATCCCTGACATTATTATTGATAGTCTGTATGCTCACAGACTGGAGTCTAGCATGGCTGTCCTATGAGCGGCTCCATCCAGGAGCTGAGTCAGACAGATGTAGATACCCAGAGTCAAACAGTAGATGGAGCTTGGGGACTCTTAGGGAAGAAGAGGAGGAATGACTCAGGGCTCTAAAGGAGACAGGAACCTCACAGGAAGACCAACAAAGTCAATACCTCTGTTCTTAACAGTAAAAGCCCATTTTTTACCTGTATATTTTCTTGCTCGTCCCACCAACTTCATTCTGCTATTGAGGGCAGTCAGCTAAGGTTTCATGTGAGTGACTTCATTTTCCCTTTGAGCTCTTTTTGTGCACTCAACTTCTCTGTTGAGATCTTATATTCAGCCATTCTTTATAGGACAACTAGCTTTTATTTCTTATGTATCAGTTGCAGTGATTGCATTGAAATCATTGATGGTTTCACATATGCAGCATTTTGGGTTCAGCATCTATTAGTTATGTCTGCTTGAGAAATGGTGTGAGTTTCCTGGCTCTATTCATGGAACAAGTTTTGAAGGCATTGGAGGATGCTATTGGACACTGGGTACCATTAACTTCTTTAGGAGAATTTCTCTTCACTTTAGCCTTTCCAGTTATACCTGTCTGTCTTGCCTTGATTAATTAGACAGCATTACTGCTATCAGTGGAGCACAGGCTTTGAACACACAGGATGGTAAAAATAACCTCTAGAGCCCAATATTTCCAAGCCCCTTTTCATTTAGTTGGAGCTATTTCATATTTTGATCAATAATTTAAATAGTAAACATGAATAAATAGTAATTAATTTCAATACTGGAATGCCTTTAGACTCCAGGGTAAGACAGATCTAGATCACAATTTGTCTCTAGTACTATTTAATTATGTAACAGTGGGCAGGATATTAGCCTTCTATCAGCATCTTACTTCTTAAGTGTAAAATGGAGTATTATCTACCTTAGAATAAAAATAAGGTATAAATCTGATGTGCAGTATACTTGTTG
This sequence comes from Apodemus sylvaticus, assembly GCF_947179515.1. NCBI lineage: Eukaryota > Metazoa > Chordata > Mammalia > Rodentia > Muridae > Apodemus > Apodemus sylvaticus. The sequence goes on along the minus strand of NC_067475.1, from coordinate 112,445,709 downwards.
CTCATAAACAGCTGCACACAGTAAGTGGTCAGTCAACATCTTAACAGAAAAAGTGATTCTCAATATTAGTACTTTGAAGAAAGAGCCATTCCCCCTCCCCCCCGCCCCCATTAAGAAAGACTCAGGCCTAGTAAACTATTAGTCTACTAGAATCTTTGGATTGTTATAGGCAGTATGGCATGCACAAATAGGAAATAAAATCCTCAAAGTTAACATAGATTTAAAAAAATACATGCTTAGATTAATAAAGTACTGATTCTTGAGATAGACATTTTAAAAGGACTTTTTAAATTTTAGACTTTACTTAAGGCTGAAAGAGCAATACAATTAGTTGAAATGTGTTAGGTTCAGTAGCATTGCTGTGACAAAAACCAGAATTGGCACATATGTGTTAAAAGTAAACATTTTTATATGAAAGTAGATTAGTATGAGAAGATAGTCCTTTCTTCATATTCAGTGCTTGGTTGATAAGCACATTTTAGGCATGATTAGTAATCAGTTTTCACACCAAGGGAGGAAGCTTCAAGGTACTGGGAAGGAAAGGCACAGTGCAAGCCTTTCAAACAGAGCCAGAACCAGAAGTCCTGCAGAGTGGAGAGTTAAGCATGCAGAAGCAGGGCTAGAGGAGTCAGAGACAGCAGGGAGTGCTCTGTGCAGGGGCAACAGTAGGCTGGCAGAGTGTGTGTCTGAGCAGGGTGAGCATGCTTTTCCATCTATTTTGTATATTGCTTCATCACACTGTTGGGCTTACCTTTATCAACACAAGTCAGACCCTGGTGCCCTGCAGCTCAAAGTCCTTACTGCTTTTATGCCTCACAGGACAAACTCACACATTTCCAATCTGGTTTCCTGTTCAGGCTACCATCGCCACTGGTCATTCAGCACTTGCTCCTTTGCCTGCTCAGTTTAATTTCCAGGCCATAGTTTGGTGATGTTTCTGGAATGACTGAAATCCACTATTTGTGGACACTCATCCAGTTGTCCCTTGAGACCTTGGCTTGAACAAAGTTTCTTCAAAGAACTCCTCCCGAAAAGAGAGTTAGTCCTGCAGTGCTGTGTACTTTTCTCTCCTGGCACTTCCCACACTCATGTGTCTGCCATTATTTATTTACTATTTTTTTTCCTGGTAGCCAATAAACCCAGCCTAGATGACAAGTCTGCTTACAACTATGGAGCAGATAGGACACTGCCTAGTCTCTGCTCCAGCAACTTTAGCATTTCAGATTTCAAACTGGTGTCTTTGATTCACTGTAGATAATTTCTGTGCAGGGTGATAGAGGTATAATTTCACTCTTCTGTATGTGGTCATCAAGTTTCTTCAGGACCTTTGTTGAAAATGCTTTCTTTTCTCTATTTTTTGTCTCTTTGTCAAATTTCAGATCGCTATAGTTACAAGTACAGATATTTAACTCTTTTATTCCATTGGTATACATATGTATTTTTGTGCCAATATCATATTGTGTTTGTTACTATGGCTCTAGAATGTGTCTTGATGTTTAGAATATAAATACACACACATACACACACACACACACACACACACACACACACCACGCTATTGTACTTGGGCTGATAAGACTCCTGATGAGAATCACAGACTAACAAAAGTGTCAGTATCAGTCACTAAAGATTTACTTTTGAATGGCTGATCAGGGTAGTCCATGGGATTTTCTAAACCAGTAGTTCTCAATCTGCTCAATCTTTAATAGTTCCTTTTGCTATGGGTGACCCCTGACCATAAAATTATTTCATTTCTACTTTGTAACTGTAATTTTGCTACCATTATGGATAGTAATGTAGTTATCTGGCATGCAGGATATCTGATGTGTGACACCCTGAGGTATCATGATCAACAGGCTGAGAACCATGACTCACAGGTTGTCCTAAACTGTACACGATGGATGGCTGTTACCCTTGGCTGCTTCTCAGAGGTCGTCAGTAAATCCCTATAGAGGAAAACACCATACACTTAGAGCACAGAAGTCTATTTATTTAAGCTAGATTTCATGTCTGTGGCCTAGCTTCCACAGTACCAGGAAATACTATGCAAGCTGCCAAGTGAGGGAAGCAATTAATGGCCCTAACCACAATGACCATGGAAAGATATCAGAAAAGGTGCACTGAGTGCCACTCATATGCCTGTGGTAACAAACTGCTGGCTAATAGACTTCATGCCCAATCAACAGGGGAGAAATCAAACTTGGTGCTAGAAACCTGGTAAGGTTCCTGGGACTAATGAGGTCAAGGATCTTAGAAAAGAATATACTACTGCTACTTTGCTAGACCAGCATAATACCTCACTATAATCTAAAAGTTATCTTTATACCCACAGATGAGTGTATAGCTACCACTACTCTTTAAAGAACATTTGGACACAATGCAGAGATCAGTGGAGTGTGGGGATTCTAGATGAAATGGATGTACCACAACTCCTGCGTCTATGGCTAGAAACAGCTGTATAAACAAGACAGGAAAGATGGCAGTATCAGTATATGCTAATTGGAAGGGGAAATCTCACTGAGTTCCTATAGCAAAAAAAGTACAGGCAAATAATCACTGGAGAGAGAGAGAGAGAGAGAGAGAGAGAGAGAGAGAGAGAGAGAGAGAGAGAGAGAGACTGTGAAAGAGAGAGACAGATAGTCTCTTGTAGCTTGAGCTGTTATCCAATGCAATGTGGTCATTCCTAAAGCCATATACACACTAACAACAAAAATGGACTCAGTAGGTTGCATTTTTATATTCATGCATACTTGTTTAATCAAAGAATAAGAGGCTATCAATTTGAAGGGGGCATGAGGGAGTTGGAGGGAGGAGACTAGGGGAGGGGCTGGAGGGAGGAAAGGAAGAAGTGCTATAATTCTATTTTGATTAAAGTATGTAAATGAATAAATGTAAAGAACATATATCAATCATCTGTTCTATGCAGAGTACAGAGTTGAAAGTAAAATCCACAATCCAGGTAAAAGAAATTATATGATATAAGGGTCACAAATACTAAAAGTGACAAATTCAGAAACTGATAAAAGGACAAAGTGTGTTAACTTGATAAAAATGACCAGAGAATGCTGGCCTAGGGAGACACTTGAGTCTGAAGAGACTAGAACAGGAGACAACATACACAGCAAGGTTAGCCTGCTTACAGTGCAGGCAGCGCGGCTGCACTGGCTAAGTTATGAACTAAGAAGCTACACATTATGACAGGAGGCAAACAGACAGCAGGGGAACCAAAGTAATGAAGGGAGCACAGAATTTTGCTAAGCAGTCCAGAAAAATAAACTTTAATAAAACATAGCCACTCCACTGGGATACATGCTTTTCAGTGTCTCCAGGGATGATACAAATCTTCCAACGTGCAATTATTGTACTTCTTGAAGAATTAAAATGGGAATTGTGAGAACCATTTTTCTTGTATTTATAACGTGTCTCTAATTTACAACATGTACACTATTTATATCGAATGTACAAAATGTTAAAGCTGACATTTATATGAAAAGTCAAATCTTTGTAAAGCATTCATTCGTTTGTTCATGTATCTGTGTGTGAGTGCATGTGGGTATGTGTACATGTGCACTCTATAGGAAGCATGTGGAGGTCAGAGGACAAGTAAGCTGTGTTTCAGTTGTTTCTTTGCGTCACATGGGTCCAAGGGCTTAAACCCAAGTGGGAGCTCTTCCCACTGAGCCATCTCGTTGACCCCAAAAACTACATCTCTAACAACACAGGGTGGCATTCAAAAGCAAGTTTTACTTTACAGTACTCTCCTGACAGAATCATGAACTCTCGATTCCCACTGGCCTACAGGTTAAGAGCCACTGGGCTCACACACAACTGCTTAATGAAACACTGATGACTGTAGTTTCATGAGGGCACAAGGATTGTTGTTTGTTGGATGGAGTTTCCTCTGAATTGCTAGGTTCCCTTCTGGAGGGAGGCCCTTGAAACTCACGAAGTAGACAAAACACACCATGGTCAGGAAGCCCCTGAAGTATAAAGGACTCACAAGATCCTCCTAACAGTTGGATGTACAGTGACAGTTACTGGGAAGAGAAAGTCTCAGGTCTGCACTCTGTTTCAAGTTGTATAGGGAGCTGCAAGACTACAGCCGGCATGAGTCATTGCCTCGTTAACACTCCCAATTAACTCACAGTCAGTCAGTAAGCTAGATTTGGGTACAACTGTTCTGTAGTCTGCTGTTGGTGCCCTATCTGGGTGAATACGCATGAGTTAACGGCATACCAGAAGGCGGCACAGAAATGGCACCTGCATAGGGACAGACAGAACTGAAGATGAATTCTAGGGAGAAGTGATTACTTGACTTGTGGAATCGGTGCTGAGACACATAACCAAGACTGAGCTGTCTGAGGGTTAACAGTTCTAATGTGGCATCATGTCCTACGTAGCATCATGTTGTGCAGCTCGCCACCACAGTAACAGTTGCATGTTCTCCCCCTCAACAGTGATAAGACATGCAGGCAAGTTTGAGCTGACTGAGAGTGGAGCATCCTTAGGGTAACACCAGTGTGGTAGGTATCACTGGCCAATGGAGACTGCTTGCAGATGCAGAGCCTTTAGTGTGGCAGAGGCACTGCATGGCTGCTGTGTGATTACTATGAATGTCAAGTACTTGGTGTTCATTTTTAAATATGTTATGCTACAGTATTATCTTAAATACAAATCCACTATTGTTTTCTCATCTCTTTCTTATAATTGTAAGCTCAGGACAGACTGCCAAGCCTCCTCTACCAGAATCACTTCTCCTAGAATGTTTCACAGCAGCATCCTATCTACAGTCCACAAATCGCCATACTGTGGGAAATTTAGTAAAAACACGGGATAGGCTCAAGAAAAGAGATATGAAAAATGACTCCATCAATCTAAACACAGAAACCTTTTCATTAGTTTTTTGAGATTATTGCGTACAAAGAAAACCAAGCCAAGCCAAGCCCAAACACCTTATATGTCCATACACTTCAGAAAACAGAGAATTTATATGTCATAAAAGACTACTTTTGGTTAGGTTGCGCTAAGGCAACATATAATTTGAGATGAAAAATCCCTAAATTTGAATGGAGAGTGAGAAAATTCTAAAGTAGCAAATCACCTCTCTATTTAACTCTAAAGTAGCATATTACTCTCTATGTTAAGTGATTATATTTATTACCTTATAAAATAAAAATAAAAAGAGAGGCACATCTTACACCTAACTCTCCTACATAAGTAAATGTTATATCATTACATATTAGTGTAAAGTAGAAACTGGCAGCATTAGAGAAAAGTATAAAACAGTAAGTTTTCATCAAAATTAATAAAATGGAGAATAAACTAATAAGCTAAAGCCCATTTTAATATTCTGAGTGGTGTTCACATAATGACTATGCGGCCGTTGTGAGATGGGCTATTTTCACGTGTATCCACATGCCACCTTCCCTCCACAGCTGTCCTCACCCACCTGTGTGACACGGCTCCCCAGTTCCCTCCACAGCTGTCCTCACCCACCTGTGTGACACGGCTCCCCAGGCACCGTGCTTGTTGGTGAGGATGTTGAGAATCTTCTGCTTCAGCTGGTTGGCTGTGACATGGTCCCGGTGCTTGGCCGCACTGATGAGGTGGTCGCACATCTTCTCCTCCTCTCTCCTGTCAGCAGCATACTGGGCACACTGCGACTATGAAGGAGGCAACCAGTAAGAACACACTTTCCATGTAGAATGAGAAGGTGATTCCCACCCTTAGGATAAAGGGTAAGAACAATTAAATAAAAGTCCTCATTTGACAAACCTAGAACTTAGTTCTAAGGAAGGCAGATTCACCTTTCAAATTGGAAAAAAATGTGCCCTTTTGAAAAGTACACGTAAAAATTTTGAAAAGTATTAACATAATTAATGACTTTTATACTTTGGTTATCTTCTTCAAATCAGATTTCAGTGTCAGAATTAATCATTAAGCAGAAATAGTTCACTAAAAATGTTAAGTCTACTTAAAAAAACAATTTAGCATGCCTAGCTTGAAATAAAGATACATAATTTCAATTACTTTGAAAACAAAAATTTTGTCACTGCCATATACTATTTTGCTTCCTGAAAGACAATGTAGTATAAAAGAAAAATTAGAAATTTAGCACACTGGTATTTTCTTTAACATTTTAAGTGGACGCTTCTTCACTCACCTTCCTGTCTGTACAATGAGAAGCTAAGACAAGGATTTCCCAGTGTCCCCTCTAACATAATATTTGCTGCTGTGAAAGGGCTCACAAGAATCACTGTCTTACTCTCATCTTCCCGACCCCACTGCCATCAGCTGTCATATCTTAGTCCTGTTTTCCGACATTAGTATCACAAATGATCAACACACCCCGTGATGAACACCTCTGGTACAGAGCTGAAAGGAGACAGGAGGTTTAGGTACTGTGTGGACTGGCTCTGTCTGTGATTTTCCCATTACACCTCACACATCTAAGACAATACTTTTCACCAGCTCCATTGTCGTCACAGTGCAAAGCATGCTGCACAGGAGAAATCAGGACATAGCCCTGTCTGCTGACATTCTATGCGAGCCTTCCCTTATGGAGAAAGAACCCATAATAATCTAAAAAAGGATTAATTCATTTTATAATTTATCATTTTGCACAGGGGGTCACCAATTAGTACAAAGATCTGCTGTAATAATGAGGTTAATATTTCATTAGCTTATTGGAGGGTAAAATTAAATTTTCATTTTTCTTCCTTAACAATTACAGTATTAACTAAGAAAGGAGAAGTCTTTACTGCAGAAGTACCCACTCAAATTAATTATGTTTTCCCCTTAATTGGAAGCTTCTATGAGGGTTACAGAGAATTGTCCAGTCTAGTCAAATGTCATTCGTTCTGAATTTTTTTTAAGTTTAAAACTGACGTGTATAGTACACACACACACACACACACACACACACACATTCATACACATATAGATATACACAGACACATACAAACGGATACACACTCGTGTGTGTATGTGTGTGTGTATGTGTGTGCATGTGTGTATACACATACACATAGACATATACATTCCAATGAGTTTACTAACATTCTAGTGTAAAATATCAGCATTTCAGCTTAAAAACCAGCGGGTATCAAGTAAAAGTGGTTATTATCTCAAAATTACTTCTATTGGCAGTATACACAGTGGATACTGAGTCCTAAAAACATCCATGCTTCATGTTCCCCACCTCCAGATGCTTTCAGGGCCCTTGCTGCACACCCACAGGGGTCTAAACTCACTGCTACCGCAGGAAAAAGCAAGACTTGAGGTGAGTCTGAGAAAATCTTCCTTCTCTTCTAGGGAAGCCAGAGCTGGACACAGAATACATTGACAGAATGTTGGGAGTATTCAATGTTCATTATGGTCAGGAGAGCAATTCTAAAACAGTGCCTAAATATTCCTTATATGGACAATAATGAACACATGAGAAAGAAACACTGCACTTATCCTAATGTCCCTTTATTTAAATATGTGCTAAAGGTTATAGCTAATATCTGCATGCCTGAAAATGTATTGGAAATGTTTCATAAGAAAAATACTGGTCTGCTATATCCTCAAAAAACAACCTTATTATTTTTTTAGTAGAAATATGACTGCCTCAAAATTGATTCTGCAGAGAATTTAGTTAAAATTCTACAATCTTATTTACTACCATAGTTGATATGTGATTAAATTTTTTGGAGTTCTGACATTTTATATATAAAGACATTGTTCAAAAAAGAGATAATTCAATTTTTCTAGCCATCAAAAGTACTGCACAATAACCTGATAAATAGCCATTATTATTATTGTTGATGTGATACGAAACGTAACTTGGTAAACTACTTCTCTGTCTGTCCGTCCGTCCGTCCGTCCGTCCACCTACCCACCCACCCATCCATCTGATTATATCACCAACTTTTATTGACATTTTAAGCAGTGTTTAAAAACATAGTATCTACAATGCCTTACACCAAGTACCTGCTGTCCACTTGACCAACCACGTGGTGGCTGTTTGTATGAAAGGACAATCACTATTTTTCTCTGCCATGCTGCTCAGCTGTTGAGCTCAGAGATCACCACGCGTCGTCCAGCTATGTGCATGGTTCAGAGAGCTGCTCTGCTGAGATAAACACCCACTGAAGTGCTGCTGGCAGACTCTCTTCTCTAGCTGCACTTTCTGGCATGATGCACCAGGACCGTGAAATGTGGTTATTACCTCTCAGCCCACTAGGAGCTTGTGCAAGTTAAATATTACAGTATCAATGTATTTCTGAAATACACTGTTTTATAAATTGAGTGACCTGAAATACTGAACAACTGCTGTATTTAAATAGTGAAATTAGGAAATCCACTGAATACTTTATGAGCCCATAAAACCACAAAGCACCCACATTCACCCAGTATGTAGAGCACTAAGAGCTTAAAAACAGTAGCATCCCTGGTTCTGTGTTTACAGTAACTGAAGATGGTATCAGTCCACCCTCCCCCATGACGAAGAACATGGCAGAGTGACAAGCACGAATGAATCAGTCTGACACTGGGAAGATCCTTTAACTCAGGGCCTGAAATGCCTTCAGTGGTGTTTTCTTAAGTGTGTTTTATGTCAGGCAACGGATGAGAGATGCCTGATGGCACACACTTACCTCAAACTCTGCATGCTTGTGCACATCCTCCGCTCTCTGTCTGTTCAAAATGAACTCGGCCTCATTTGCAACGCGGACTATGTGGTCCTTCATCGCGTGGCATAGCAACCTGAAAAGACAAGCCCCGTGCGAATTACGGCTTCTGATAGGTTGTTTTCTTGGAGAGGTGACCAGTTAGTTTACAATAATATAATTTTACTATTTCAACATTTATACATAGCTTTTGTAATGCTATATTATAAGGTAGAGGATGTATCTGAATTATAACTGTAGCACATTTAGCAAGGCAGAGGATGGGCCTGAGGTACTTCTAAAGCTCCCAAGTGATGAGATTCTAAATTCTTGTAACCAAAATGAAACAAAATTTTAAACAAATGAAACAGTAGAGCACATTACTAAGCAATGTATTAAAAATTCAAGCCTTTCAAATATAATGGACAGTCAAATGCTACCTCCTGCATTCCTGTCTCCAAGCTTCTGAACTTAACAGACAGACTGCTACTGCTATTTGTTTGCAGTGTGTGCCCACCCAAGGCATTATCAGCCATCTGACCGTGCTTGTGGGTGGAGCTAGGGTGCTCAGCAGCGAGTTTTCTATCTTCTTTCCTCATAGTGACCTGTTTTAGAGATCTGTGATACTGAGGGGTGGGGTGGGCCCTCTGGGCCCTCTCTCCTTCTTTGGCTACCTTGTTCTTTTTCTGAGGAGGTTCTTCCCAGGAATTCCAGCACTCCTTTGCAGCACTGCTTTGACACTCCCACTTTCCCTACTTTTTTTTTTTAAATTGGACTGCTCTGTGGCTTCCAGTGCTCAGTAGAATAAAGAAGTGATGCACATGACTCTTGTGTTAATGGTACAGGATGGCTGGCAGCACTGGACATCCTTGGGACTCTCTCTGAAGTCAGCAGTCAACAAAAGTCCTGATGACCCGGACTGCCTGTGTGCTCCTGTGAACCGGGACTGAGAGCTGGGACAGTTGGCTCTCACGTGCCCACTGGCAGGCCAGTCTAGCTGAGAATGTGACCTGAGGTTCAATGAAAGTCCATCAGATAGAGAACAGTAGAGAAAACACTGCACTTATCCTTCTTCTACAAGCATGTATCATGCCTACATACAGGTGTGCACCACGCAATACACCACAAACATCCTAACACATAAGGCAAGAGAAAAACTAGAATGTGGTTATAAAATTCATAGGATCCTGATATTCCACTACATTTGATGTACTTATGACAGTAATGTCCTCTTCATTGACAACCACAGGAAAGCCAAAGAAACTATTATATATTCTGAAATTTGTAAAATGTTGATAAAGTGCAATTTTTAAAGCGATATATATTAAGGAGCCTAAATAGTCAGTATTTTTCTATTCTGTCAAAGCTGAACTGTATTGGCATATTTCAATATTTTCCCAAAGAATGCCAACTGAATGGATCCTTTATTTCTGAGTTCTGACAGGAATTCTCAGTTGTTCTGAATTCAAGCTCAATTGTGTTAGAAAAATTTTGCTACAACTGTGGTTGTCTGTGTTTTGAAACAACCACACTTTCTCATCTAGCCTGGATAATCAGGCAGTGAACACACAGGACTTGCGGGAATGTAGTAAGAATTCTCAGGAAGATCCTGTAACATGGAGCAGTAACCTTCCTTCCCATCACTGCACAGGGACAGATTGTGATGCTATCCTAGCACAGCACAAACCATCAGAAGACTGGAGGAAAGGGTTCTGGGCAAAGTGCCTGCTGTGTAATCAGGACCTGGGTTTGGCTCTGCAGGACTCACATAAAAGCTGGGTGAGGTGGCAAAGTGCTTAAAAATCTCAGCATGGGGCAGGGACAAAAAGAAACACCCAGGTTGACTGGCAAGACAGTCTAGCAAATGCATGAGCTCCAGGATCAGTGATGGACTCTATCTCAAAGAATAAGATGGTCTAGACAACATTTGAAATGTAAATAAAGAATATATCTAAGAAGAAAAAAAAGAATAAGATGCTCATGATAGAAGATGACCTCTATCCTCTGAGCACACACGTGCTCTCTCTACATGTGCACATATAGGCACAAAAAGACACACACAAGGGAATGGGGAGAACTATAAACTTCAAATATTAGCTTGATAAAACTGTAGGTTCACAGTCTGTAGATAGACAGGGACAGAGAAAGAGAGGGAGAGGGAAGAGGGAGATGTGTGAAGTTTGTGAGCATTTGACTCAGCATCTTTGCTGAACACATGTTGAAGGTGGAAACATGGTGAAAGAAATCTATTATATGCATATTATTGTAGGTTACACTTAAATATGTAAAGAGGAGACAGCAAAAAGGAAGGAATCCTGGTCTAGCTGTCTAATAGGTCTCATTCCCAGGAGCAGAGCAGAGGATTGTCAAAGTCCAGAGATGGGGTGCGTGCTGCACTTTAAAGACTGACCTCAGACACAACAGAGAAAAATGCCAGTTATCCAGCAGTCTGTCCAATGTCCCCAACCTGCCTCTTACTCATGCTGAAAAGATGAAAAACCACTCACCACAGTAGTTCACAATTTTATATCCCACTCCATATAGGAAGCAGATCTAAGAGGCTTCACTACATAAAGAAACGGATACCTGATCTCTCCAATACTTTTAACATGAAAGGGTGTTGTATTTTGTTAAATGCTTTTTCAGCATCTAATGAGATGATCATGTGACTTTTTTCTTTGAGTTTGTTTATATAGTGGATTACATTAATGAATTTTCAAATAAAGAACCAACCTAGTGCCCCTGGGATGAAACCTACTTGATCATGGTTAAACGATGGTTTTGATACGTTCTTGGATTCAGTATGCAAGAATTTTATTGAGTATTTTGTATTAATATTCATAAGTGAAATTGGTCTGAACTTCTCTTTTTTTGTTGGGTCCTAGTGTGGCTTAGGTTATCAGAGTAATTGTGGCTTCACAGAATGAATTAGGTAGTGTTCTTTCTGTTCAAGGAATATTGCTATTAGCTCTTCTTTGAAGACCAGGTAGAATTTTGCATTAAAGCCATCTGTCCCTGGGATTTTTTGGGTCGGGATTTTTTTTAATGACTTCATCTATTTCCATAGGAGATATGGGCCTGTTTAGATGGTTTACCTGCTCTTTATTTAACTTTGGTATGTGGCATCTGTCTAGAAAATCATAATTTTCCTTCAATTCCATTAACCTGTTCCACTATGTTCATAGCAGCCTCATTTGCGATATCCTGAGCTGGAAACAACCCAGATGTCCACAATGGCAGAATGAATACAGAAAATGTGGTTCATCTAGATTTTCCATTCTTGTTGAGTATAGGCTTTTATAGTAGGATCTGATGACTTTTTGAATTTCCTCAGTTTCTGTCGCTATGTCTCCTTTTTCATTTCTGACTTTGTTGATTTGTATCCTGTCTCTGGGCCCTTCAGTTGGTTTGGCTAGGACTTTATCCATCTTGTTGATATTCTCAAAAAACAAAACAAAACAAGCTTTTAGATTTGTTGATTCTTTGTGTTATTCTTTGTTTTTACTTGGCTGATTTCAGCCCTGAGCTTGACTAATTCTTGCTGCCTACTCCTCTTGGGTGTGTTTGCTTATCTTTGTTTTAGGGCTCTCAGGTGTGCTGCTAAGTTGCAAGTGTAGGATCTCTTCAATTGCTTTCTTTATTATTATTATTAGATTTTTAAATTTACATTTCAAATGTTATCCCCTTTCCTGGTTTCCCTCTGAAAATCACCTATCCCATGCCCCCTCCCCCTGCTCGCCAGCCCACTCACCCTTGCTTCCTTCTCCTGGCATTCCCCTACACTGGAACATCGAGCCTTCTCAGGACCAAGGGCCTCTTCTCCCTTTGATATATCAGGCCATCCTCTGTTATATATGCAGCTGGAGCCATGGGTCCCTTCATGTGTACTTTTTGGTTGGTGGTTTAGTCCCTGGGAGCTCTGAGGGTACTGGTTGGTTCATATTGTTGTTCCTCCTATAGAACTGCAAGCTCCTAGGGCACTTAGTGCTGTGAATTTTCCTCTTTGCACTGCTTTCATTGTGTACCATAAGTTTAAGTATACGGTGTCATCATTTTCATTGAATCCCAGGAATGTGCTCCACTATGTTCATAGTGGCCTTGTGATATCCAGCAGCTGGAAACAACCCAGATGTCCCACAAGGGAAGAATGGATACAGAAAATGTGATTAACTTATACAATGGAATACTACTCAGCTATTAAGAATGAGGACATCATGAGTTTTCAGGCAATTGGTTGGAACTTTAACATATCATCCAGAGTGAGGCAACTCATACCTAAAAGGACATACATGATATGTACTCATTATTACTTATTAGCCAAAAAAGTACAGAATACCCAGGACACAAGACACAGAACCAAGAAGGTTAACAAGCCAAAGGCCTAAGTGAAGATACCACAATCCCACTTGGGAAGAAAAAGAAAGCAACCATGGGGAGGGATGAGAAGAAGGGCCTGACCTGGTGGAGGAGCGGAAGGGGAGAGAGTGTGATCAGGTAGTGGGGGGTAGACAGAAATGAGGGCCAGCAGAAGAATGGAAACAGGTGACCTTGGAAGGCAGGAGATGGGGGACCCTCTAGAATGTGCCAGAGAACTGGGAGGTGAGAGACTCTCAGGACTCAAAGGGAGGAACCTTGGATGAAGTGCTCTACAGTGGGAAGGGGAGAGTCCACTTCCAGTGAGAGTCCACTTCCAGTGAAGGGGCAGGACATCAAGTGGATGGATGTGGCTGCCATCCCACAGTCAATGGCTCTGCCCCAGAATTGTTCCTGTCTGATAGAACTGCAGAGACAAAAATGGAGAAGAGCCTAAGAGAAAGGAAGTCCAGTGACAGGTCCAAACTACGATCCAGCTCAAGAGGAAGCCTCAAGGCCTGATACTGTTACTGATGCTATGGTGTGCTTGCAGTCAGGAGCCTAACATGGCTGCCCTCCGAGAGACCCAAAAAGCAGCTGAGTCAGATGTAGATACTAGCAACCAACCAATGGAGAGAAGTTGGAGACCTCTGTGGTTAAACTGAGGAAATGCTGGAAGAAGCTGAGGAGGAGGGTGGCCCCATGAGAAGTCCAGCAGTCTCAACTAATCTGGACTCCCGAGATCTCTCAGACACTGAGCCACCAACAAGGCAGCATACAGTACATGTGAGGCCCCCAACACATAGACAGCAGAGGACTGCCTGATCTGGCCTCAGTGAGAGACCATGCGCCTAACCCTTGAGAGACTTGACACCCTAGGGAGTGGGGAGGTCTGGTGATGTGGGGGTGGGCACATCCTCTTGGGGGGCAGCAGAGGGGTTGGGAGAGGAGGTATGGGATGGGGAGTTGTTAGGGGGACAGATTGAGAGGGGGATGAAGACTGGATTATAAAAAAGCACTGAAGAATAATAAACAAACAAATTAGAATCAAGTTTTCTTGATGATAAAATTAATCTGTTTTAACAGTCAATTTGTTTTGACTAAAGATTTGATAGAGATGACTACCATTAACCTTGAATGCCATCTAAAATAAGGAGTGCAAACATACTCACACCCATTAGCAGTTACTGCTGGTTCTGTTTCTCTATAAGTACTAACATATACTTTTCTCTTTGAAGTTTCCTAATCAACACTGTATTTAAATGGAACCACATAAATGTACCCCTTACTTTCTGTCTCCTTTCAGACAGTGTATTTCTAGGTCCATCTACATATAGTGTATGTCAGCACTTAACACAGGGCACACTCTCCTTATATATTCAATAGGGCAGACATTTGGGTTGCTCCCACTTCGATCCATTGTGAAGATTTATTTGCCTTCTATTCTCTTAAGGATATACTTAAAGGTGAAAATGCTGGTTTACAATAAGTCTACGTCTGAGGAGTTGGTTCATTTCCTGCACAGTGAGCAATCCTTTTGGCTTTCTGAGCCCTTACTGGTATTTGTGCGATCACTCACACTATTGCAGTGGCTATGTAGCGGAACCTCAGCTCATTTGTACAATGATTTATGATGCTGACCATCTTTTGATTTTCTCATCAATCATTTCGATTATCTTCTTTGGGGGAAAAAAAACCCTGTATTAAATCCTTTACCCATTGTTAAGTTGAAACCATTAGACATTTTACCCTTGAGTTACAGATTCTTCACATCTACTATTATTAAGCCTCCATTGCATAGCACTACATATTAGTTAAAAGCGTTTCTTCTAACCTCATTATCCTCTTAACTTTCCTAGTAACGGATGGCCTTCAGCAAATGCAAAGTCAAATTTCTGGTGACTTGCTCAGTGTGTCTTTTCTTGTGTTTCAGTGTTAAATCTAAGCAAGCTATTAAGCTCATACAGATTGCTGCCAGGTTCCTTATTTTATTACACTTATTTTCAGGATTTTTATTTTCTATGTATGTGTCTGAGTGGTCTGTCTGAATATTTTATGTGTCCTTTGAGGCCAAAAAAGACAGATTTCCTGGAACTGGAGTTATATATGGTTGTGAGCTACTATATGGGTGCTGGGAATCAAACCTGTGTCTTCTGCAGGAGTTGCCAATACTTTTAACCACTGAGCCCCATTTCTTTAATATTTTATATGTGTGTGTTAGTGTGTTTTGAAGGACTTAATATAACTAAGTTATTCTTAATACCGACTTAGAAAACTCTTCTGAGAACAGCAGAATAACTCAGTGCTCTTTTAGGACATGTTAGCTATCACCTTGGGATATTGGTTTAGAACAGCTGTTTTCAAGGCACATCCTACCAAATGTACTTTAGGTACATTAAAATAACACCATCTATCAAAATCCTATTTACACAACAAATGCTTTAGCAAAAAAAAAATCTGCTAAAAGCAGGGCATGTAAACTTTAGCATTCTGTAAATCTTAGCTTTTTTTTTTTTTTTTTTAAAAAGTTGGAATCTATTCAAGATTCTATGTCCTGTCTAGACAATAGTTTAAAAAATATTCATTATAATGACCCTGGTTCTGCTTTAATTCTTAGCCAAATTAAAAGATATTGGGTTAACTTTTATGATTCTGAGCCAATGGATCAGAAGGCTACCATCTAGAAGAAGGAACCAATGTTAGGTACAAAGAAGTCTGAGGTGAAATGTTACAGTGGCTATGAATTGTAACAATATGCTCAAGATGAGAGACAGGGCAGGGCTAAGGAAGAAGCTTGGTTATCATTCTATCCACGTGACTTTTAATATCAATAAGGATGGAGAAACACGAATCAATATCATAAAAAGCAAAGTTGAAGAAAATACAAAAGCCCATAGTTGTAGTAGTACACCTGGCCACAACATAATACAAGGACACCAGAAAAACACGCCTGTGATCACATGGCTTGTTCCAGAAGGAAGATGGTTGCCACTGTGTGTTGTAAATACTGTGAGTGAATCTCAGTGAATTTAATTTCTTATTGCTCAACCTACCATTACAAGTTCTAAGAACTAGAGAAATCCTCTTCATGTGATGATTTAACTCTACCTAAAATATTTTTCTCTTGCAAAGATGAAGAGGCAGTGCCACTGCTTTGCCTCTTGACTGATGACTAAGTAGCGTAACAGATATTGGTAACACAGAAGATATGTACTCTTAGTTGAGCTGCGTGAGGAACTCATTTCTCTCCAGGTCCTCCAGTCTTTCAAATCTCATTGAATATCACATATATAAATACTAATGATAAAGCCAAGTGAAAATTCCTGAATTCTTACTACTTGTCAGAACATGGAGAATTGACTACATATCAGACTACCTTCCATAAATTCTTATTTGATCCCTGCCTCATTTGTTATCTTAATAGAGGAGCACAATAGCTCCATTTACTTAAGAAATAAGTGTTGTGTTTGACTTTTTAAGAGATCATCACACTAGGTTAGCTTTTAACACCTTCCGGAGTGAAGAAAGGTTAAAGATGCAGAGATAGGCCTTCCCTTTCTCATGCTAAGTGACTATGAGTATGCTCTGTAGTGGTAAATAGAATATAAACAGGACACTGGGGAATCATATGTGCCTGGTTCAGTGTCAAGAAGGAAGACCAATAAGGACAGCTTTCGTTGTTTGCACATTACATTATATGAAATAAAGTGTAGGCTAAATTGGTCTACTGTTTTGTGTTTTAGTGTGTGTGTGTGTGTGTGTGTGTGTGTGTGCGCACGCGCGCGCGTGCGTGCACATGCATACATGCTGGAGCTGTAGGCAGAGGGATCTGGATGTGAGAGGATAACTGGGGAGCTGCTTGTCTCCTTCTACATTGTCTCCTGGGCACATCAAGCTGGTAGGCTCGCACAGTCAGTACTTTGCCAGCTAAGCTGTCTTCCACTAACCCTCATGGAGATACAGCATGTATATACTGAAAAAACTACTTTAACACAGTTTGCTAATAAACTTTTTCATGCATGCATTTCTATTTCTGTAATTTTGTCTTTTTGTTGGTGGTTGCATAATTGGGAAATATTTTCACTTGCTAATGGTACACTGCATTATGATGCTACACTATTATTTGGTTATCTACTCACCTTTTCATTAATATCTGATTATTTGCAATACTGGCTAAAATGAGTAAGCTGGCTGAGAACATTCACCTACACATTTTAACATGGATTTCTTTTTTTTTTTTTATTTTTTGGACTTATATCCAGGCTTAGAATAACTGGGTCATAAAGTAAGTCTATATTTGCTCTGCTAAGATGCTGCACAAGCAGTTTTCTGGAACGATGGGCATTCGGCATGCATAGCATCTGGAGTGTTAACTCTATCACACTGGCAGGTATACAGCATTGAACTGTTTCATTAATTTTCAAAACTAAATTTCTCAAATAAAAAAGATTTTGAACATTGTGTCACATGGTTGTTGACCTTTATACACTGATTTCAGTGATGCCTAACTTTTTGTCCATCCAAATGACATTTTATTACCTTTTAATAGTCGATCTAGTTTCAACTCATGAGTTTGGCTACATATATATATATAATACACAAAGTCCAACATCCTGCAGCTAAAGGAGTTCTATTTTCATCTATAAGTCTGAAATTCTTGTTCTTCCCTTCTTTTGATATTATCATGATGGTAGCATGAACAAGAGACAAAACTAAAGGATGTGTACATGGTATTGTTTTTCTAGATAACTTAAAATCATCTTTAATGAACTATCTCATGTTCATTAATATGTATACATCCAAATTTTATAAAATATGTGATACCTTATAGCCATTTTCTTTTTGTTCAGTCACTATCTGTATACACACGTATGTATATATACATATATATACTTATATATACACATATATACATAGATATACACATGCACAAATATCATCACCCTATCTTCCCTTTTTATGGTGTATCCTGACATTTTTTTTCATCAAATTAGTTGCCCTTTTAGTTTATGTAGCCATCTGTAAAATCTAGAAAATTCCATGTGTGAGAATTAAATGAATGTGAAATGACTGTGAACAGCTCAGTACAGGTCGAGGCAGAATGGAGTGTTGGTATTAACAATGCTACCTCCACACTGTCCCTATAAGCCTTATTTCTACCTGCCTCTTCTTCTCTTCTTCTTCTTCTTCTTCTTCTTCTTCTTCTTCTTCTTCTTCTTCTTCTTCTTCTTCTTCTTCTTCTTCTTCTTCTTCTTCTTCTTCTTCTCTTCCTCCTCCCCCTCCCCCTCCTCCTCCTCCTCCTCCTCCTCCTTCTTTTTTTTTTTTTTTTTTTGATACAGGGTTTCTCTGTATAGCCCTGGCTGTCATGGAACTCACTCTGTAGACCAGGCTGGCCTCGAACTCAGAAATCTTCCTGCCTCTACCTCCCAGAATGCTGGGATTACACGCGTGTGCCACCATCACCTGGCTCTACCTGTCACTTCTGCTGAGAAGATGCTATAACCCATATCATACAAATGCCTCAGCAGACTGAATGTTAGCATACTGCAAAATGTCCGAGAAGCACAAACCACGCAGGTTAAACAGTTGGGATCTTTCTCTCTGACTTGGCCAGTCTGAGATTGGCCAACTGAGGGAACACTGCAGTTCTTATAGGTTCAATTTGTGTAACTGGTACAGAGAACTAAAGCCTTGGACTTGCAAAGGTACTGGAGAAAAAATTTACAAGTCCAAGGAATTCTCAGGTTCGGCTCTTTATGCTTCAAGTATGAAGCACTGAAAAATCTCCCATCAGCTTGCCAAATCCAAAGTACGACGTGGCAAGGGGCCTGCACAGGAAGGTGCTGGTATACCCTGAAGATCCCGGGCCTGGCTTCCCTACTGACTTGTGAGATACAAATGCTTCCCTTTCTTTCACCAGTCTTTCTATCTTTATGTTAATACTGCACCAACTTGGCATTTAGCCTTTATGTTGCAATACAACACTGCCATCTACAAACTTCCCATTGAGAACTCCTCAATTCAGTCAGGGAACAACAACTATAGGGAACAATAACTTAAAATTTTTAAAATACATTTATGGTTAAGGCTCGGGCTGCAAAAAGTCTTAAAATCAAGTAGGGTAAATAAGTTTTCCAACCTAGTTATATTCTATCATAGTCCCTTATAATTTCATAGCATTTTAAATGTTTGTTAACCTCTACAAAATCAAATATAAAGTAACATCATCATCACCAACTAAAAAAATCCTTCAAGGACTTTAGGCATGAATCATCAAGGGGGCTCACGGGACTTTCGGGGAGTGGGGGGCTAGAAAAGGGGAAATCATTTGAAATGTAAATAAATTATATCGAATAAAAAAAAAGAAAGATGCATGGGCAGAGAAGAGTTGTGTATTTATTGATTTTTATGTTTTTCAAAATTATTTTAAAAATTTTATTTACTTATTTTATGCATGTGAGTATACTGTCATTCTCTCAGTCATGCCAGAAGACGACACTAGATCCCATTACAGATGGTTGTGAGCCACTATGTGGTTGCTGGGATTTGAACTCAGGACCTCTGGGACAGCAGTCAGTTCTCTTAACCACTGACCCATCATCTCTCCAGCCCCCTATTATTAGGATTTTATAAAAGCCTTTAGTTTTTATTGTACAACTCTTCTGCATATGTTCAGAGAATATTACTAAGTATTTTGGCTTTGATTTGACTCTTTGGTAAGTATGTTATCATAACATTCCTATTGTATTTGTATACTGAACTTGTATCCCATCTTTTTCTTGATTCATTTAGTAGTTCTAGTACCTGGTTTTGCCTCCTTGGGGTTGCCTGATTTTACGTGATATATGCACCAAGTGACATAAACACCCTTGTCTTGCTGTGGGTCCCAGGAGGAGCATTCATTCTGTCCCAACTAAGCAAAGTGCTGAGTGTGCTTCTGCAGCCATCAGTACATCCAGGTCGTGCTGAGTCTGGTCAAGAGGTGAGCACCATGCAGCAAACCTTGCTGCATCTGCAGCATGCTCACACACAGGTGTGGCCTTTCAGTCTCTGCATGTGGAGCAGCATCACAGAAGTAACAGGTGTGAATATCACACCAGCTATATTTTTGACTAAAGGTTTTCTTGTAAAATTCCTTTCATATGTTGTTGCATATGATATATAAGTCTATGTATAGATCATGCACAAGTTTAAATTGGCTACTAATAGGAAGCTTCCTTTCTTGAAATGTCTTTGATGCTATTGTAAAGGATAGGAATCTCATAAAATGAGCCGAGAAACACATATTTCTGGATGGTCTGGAGTATAAAATTGGTATTTTTATTCCTTAATTACTTAAGACTTTTGTTAACATCCACTTTTTCCTTTTAAGTGAATTTCATTGCTTTTCTTCCATTATGCTACAAATACAGAAGTCTAGATAGTGGCATAATTTATTTATTTGCTGCCTTTTCTTTAAAATAAATAATGCTCTTAAGGAAAGAAAAATTGTAAAAGTTTCACATGCTTAAAGATATACACATAAATGCTATAAACTCCTATTGGCCCTGGCACCAAGCAGTAAATAAATTAATGGCCAGCACTCAAGTCATGAAAACATTCATGGTTAACTAATATAAATTGCACAGAGATCAACTACAATCTTGATCTTGTGTCAGTTTGCTGCTTATAGTGAGGAAGGTGGAGTGCTGGCTGTCCTCACAGTAAGCACCAGAGCCACCCACCTCTCTTACCACAATCTTAACTTGTGCCTGTACGGGTCTGAGTCCTTCTTGTGAAAGAAGTGCTCCGTAGTCACAACTCCGGACACCAGTGCAGCTTTTACGTGATTATCTTGTACTTAGCAATATCCTGCCTATGCTATCTTTGAGTGGTTTAAATATTCTTCAGGTTAAACCTAAATTTCTCAATTATTATTATTATTATTATTATTATTATTATTATTATTATTATTTTAGAAAACTATGTGCAAAAGCATTTCTCTCCATGCTGTAACTAAACAAGTAAGCTGTGCTTTGTAAGCCTGTTGAGAGTGTGTTTTCCACTGTTGTGTAGGTGCCTTTGAGACCTTCAGGGTTACTTGTATGTGTATTATGTTGTATTAATGGTTAAAAACGGTAAAACCCTTTTCCTAGTCTTTTCCCAGATGGGTTTGGAGACTGTTAGAAAATAGTAGTGCTGGCTTTTAAAACAGTATATACAATTGAGGACTTCATCTTTGTGCTCTCTATATACCAACATATGATCTTCTCCACCGAGAACTGGTTTATTCTATTTCCTTGGTTTCTAGAAGAAGGCTCAGAACGTAGGCCTAGACTAAGGCTAGTTAAGACTTACACTTTAAACATTTCTCTCAAAAGTTAAAAGTATCTAACTACATGAGTATCTGGAGAAATTTTTAAAATATGGTTAATATGCAATTCAAACATCATTGAAGATTAGTATGAATATGTAAATGTATGCACTTGAATCTTAACCCCAATCAACCTTGTGAAAAGTAGGACCTTTAGGAGGTTCACAGGTCATCAGGCTGTGGCCTCCTGAATGGATTGATGTTACCACAAGAGGAAGTTTGTTACAGAAACAAGTCCACATACGTCTCGCTCTCGCTCATCCTGTCATTACGATTGCCCCTGGAAGCATGTGGTAAAAAGACCCTTGCCAGCTGCTACAACCTGGATCTTGGACTTCCCAGCTGAGAACCATGGAACAAGAAGGTTTTGTTTATAAACTAGTAGCTCCCAGTGTTATGTTATAACAACTTAATGCTGACTAAAACAAGTTAATGTGAAATGTTATTCCCCTAGTATGTGAAACTTTATTAAATGGGACTTATTTCAGCTTTGAATAAACATATTTTGTCATCAGTGTCTAATATGTACAATTAAAAAATATTGTTATAAATACACAGTAATTTTAGAAAGCACAAGACAGTTTTTACTCATTTATTTACAAAAATCATCACTTAACAATTTATTGCACAAAATAAGCAAAAGAATTGTAAGAAAAAGGTCTTATTGGGGCTACAGATGAAACAACGCAAAGAAACAACTTCTGTTTTCAAGTTTTTAAAGATTTACGGTTCATACTAAACTAAAACATCTGCTCCAGGGACATGGTTTCAGAGCTCAGCTTTGGAAATTGTGTGTGTGTGTGTGTGTGTGTGTGTGTGTGTGTGTGTGTGCCTGCCTACATGTCTGTTGGAGAAACAAACTCAAACAAACCCTTAACAGTTTAAATGTTAACTGACATTCAAACAATGGCCTTGTGATTATTAATGGATCAAGTTCCTCCTCTTAAAAATCCTAAAAAATTAAAAGTTTATCTTTTATCCTTTATAATGAAATGAAATAAAAACTAGATCCTTGTGAGTCTAGGTTATATTATCACTAACCATAAACATCCTGCATTTTCATAGTGAATTCATTAATTATATTTTATATTTCTTTCAGAAGGATGAGTTTATTTAGAAAAAAGATTAATTCATTTAAAAGGATTATACACATCCTACATTTTAAAAAAATGTCTTTTATATGTCTCCTCTTCAATTCATATTTTACTAACTTAAGTTCCAATTATTATTGCCAAGATATTATAGGCAATTTTACACCCCATTAACCTTGCTTTGTTATAATAAAGCCTCTTTGACAGATTCCTTCAAACGATCTAGTGTATAATTCCAGGCTGTCCTGGGTGTGCTTTAGTTTGGTTACACGTTCATTAGCGCATTTTTCCTGTTAATTGTAGATGACTCACACATATTTTCTCTGGCTCTGACTGGTGGACTGTGTTCATGGGTGTAGCTGTTAAGGAGCATAAACATTTATAACAATTTCCACTTGGAGGTTTTGATTTTCATTCCTATGAGGAAAAAATAAATGAACAGACCAAGAAACAAGCTAAGTGAGATCTAGAAACAATGTTCTGTGTCCACACAAATGTGTGGACACAGATGTAAAGTGCTGAGTTTATGTAACACACAGTAGGTGGTCACAGTAGAAGACAAACAGGTAGATGAGATTTTACTCTAAGAAATCAATGGTGATCTATATACTGGCCTCTGGAAACCAGTATTAACATTTTGAATTTGCAAAAAAAAAAATGTCTAATTTGAAGAATGACTCAAACTACAGATAGGAAGCAGAGAATTCTGAGTGTGTGTAATACATAGCAACACAAATGGAGCCTCTCATCCTAAGTGTCTATACCAGCTGCTCTTAGAAGCATCACCTGCATCAGTCTCAATCTTCAGAGAAATAGATACTACCACATTTTGGATCATTCTCTAAAATAATGTCTGGGTATATATGGTTATGTTAAACACTTAGAGTAAAAGCATTTTCCAGTGGAAGATCTGATATTTGAACTTGGCATAAATAACACGTGTGTACCACACCTGACTAGGCACTGTGAAAACACTCATAAATAAACAAAACAAACAAGAACCCACACTGCCAGTGAGCAAGTCCTAGCACTAAGCCATGGTGAGTTGGCCCAAGGGGAAGGGACAGACTGGGTAGCTCAGAAGTGTCCACTTTACAGGCTCAGTGAAGAGACAAGCGAGTGTATTCCAGCCTTCTTCCCACCTACCTCGGACTGTAGGGGACAACACTACAAGTATAAAACAGCTGCTAGTACAGGCACACCCAGACCACTCCACTCTGTGCTTTCCTTAGTCATTTCTCTGTCTTTGCAACACTGGCCATTTTAATAATCTGCTCACTCCTCTTCTTAAGTACTTACAATTTCTAATACGCACTAGGGGATTATTCCAGGTTCCAGAGATGTGGTGGTCTATAAGACAGCAAATAAAATCTAGGGTAGAAAGCTGTAACCTGGTAACAAAGATGACCTGAGATTATGCCATGCAGTAGGGTTGTTCACAGGAATGTCTGTGACAGGGTTGGATCTGAGCTAACTCCAGAAGATAGAGAGAGGCAAACATGGAGATGTGGGTGAAGAGAGGGCCTCACAAACTGTGAGCTTGCCTTTGAGTTTCCACTCACCTAAAATCCTTTCAGCTTGCCTTCCAAAGGTGCCAAGATCCAAGTACTTTGATACCTACTGAATTTGTAATTGGGATCACACAGATCTATTGTAACCCAAAGCAAAAACCACCTCTCATCCAACCCACACTGCTCCTGCACTGCTCGCCCTGCATGAGCTGCACTGCTATTATCAGAGCCAGAAGACTGGCTGTACTTGTTCTTGTTGTTTGTTTGTTTTCTCTTCCCTCTTTCATCACAGTCTTGTTGCTCTGATTTTCAAATGATACTTTACAGTGACATCAGCCTCAAAAACATGACTAAAGCCTCACAGGGCAGTCTGGTTTGTTGATGAGCCCTTGAATCTTACATCACAGTGCATGCTACCCTAACTAAGCCTCAGTGATGACGTCCCAGCACCCGGAGTACCACAAGTTCTCTCCTGACAGGACCCTGGGCTGCTGGAATCTGGTGGCAGTAGATCCAAAGCTGTGGGATGACTGGAAAGACCACAGCAGTATACCTTGCCTCTGGGTTTTTGTTCTACATCATAACAATAGTCTACAAGTTCTTGATGTTTTAAGATCTTGTTTGATTTTTTTTTTGATAGTAGCAAATTTTTCTAGCATCAGTATTTTTCTGCCAATAAATATAATCTAATTAAAAGCATAAGAATTTCAGCTCTCTTATCTCTTACAATGTTATTGACAGAAAATCATCTTTTCGTTTCTGATGCCTGGCAGAGTCTGGAAGAGGGTCTGGCAGAGTCGAGAAGAGGGCATGATCCCAGTACCTGGAGCTACAGATGCTTGTGGGCCATCAGGTGGGCGAAGGGGAGTTTAATCTGGGTTCTCTGGATAATGAGCCTGTGCTCTTAACCTCTGGTCCAACTTTCTTCCCGTATTACCAGTTCTTATAATTTCCTTCACTCTTTACCCTTCAGTAATGATATAACTTATTTTAAATTTTGGAACTATCTTGGGGTGAAAACATTGTTCACTGACATCAAAGAAAAGAATGTGCAATGAGATACTGTATAAACAAAGGCAGTTTCTCAGGACACAGAGCAATGATGGAAGAATGCATAGTGATGCTAAAAACTGAATTTTGTTGCTACATATAAACTATTTCTGATAGATCATTGTTTCTTAATGAAAAAAGGAAGTTTAAAAACTGTAGCCATTACTGCTGTATTACGTAAAGTTTATTCCATAATATCAAGCATCAAACCAAATATGTAATAATCATTTTCCACAGAATGCACTATATAATATAGAAAATTCAACTTGTAGTGGTTACCTGTCTCAGGTTGATAGAAACAGCACTTATCAAAGGGTGACACATCTAGCAACCTTTATGTGTATATCACCCATAAAGCACTGCAAAAATCATAGTAAACACCACTCAAAAGAGTGATAAATACAATAATGGTTTCAAATAAAATTTCTCTCATAGCATCATTAACAATGGTAACAAGCCACTCCTAGCTAAGGCTGTTAGACCTTCTGTATTGAACATCCCTTGTACTTCCAGTCAGGTACCAATTACACAACAGGATCAGATGAAGTCACTTCGGGTGAACTGATGAGGGCTCAAGTGTAAACACTGAGCTTAGCCTGAAAACAGATGGGGTGGCAGATGGGACTGAAGACTGGGTTCACTTGATCTGCCCAACACAACCTCACTGCTCAGGAAGATGTGGCTCAAATCTCACAAAACTATATCTACTATCATTATTTCATATATGCTTTGTCCTCAAAACTAAATACTTAACTTTTGTTAAATCTAACTTTTGTTAATTTAAAATTCAAGCCTACATGTTAAATTATTGAATCCAAAGCTTTTTTCTAACAAATTTTAGAACAGATGGTATGGGAGCACAATTGCCTGGTGGAATTAAATGCTGACTGTCTAGTTGCCCAGAAAGTGTAAAATTAATTACCTTCCTTCATTGATGAGTTCAATAAATGCAAGGCCTGCATTCTTCTGGATAGAGTTCTGCCATTCCTAAAGGAATAAACCAAAGCAAGTGTAAGAAAAATGAACATGCAAACAAAATAGCAACTAGTTAAGGACCATGATGACACTTTTACTAACGTCCACAACACTTTGTTTTCAATAAAGCTTTACAACAAGTGTCATTTCAGATGGAAAAAATTAAATGATCCTGATTCACAGTTTAGAAGGTGGCTTTTGGTTGCTAGAACGCTGACATTTGCTGGAAAGTAAGACAGTAAGTAAGGTGTCTGCTCAGCATCAAGCTTCCTTCCTGGAAAGAATAAATGACCAACAGAGGCCTGAAGCTATGCACAAGAAAAAGGTAGTTTAGACTACTGAAGTCTTTAATCTATGGTATAGAGTTTTCATTAGAACTGGAAGCAAGCTGGGTGGCGGTGGCGCACACCTTTAATCCCAGCACTTGGGAGGCAGAGGCAGGTGAATTTCTGAGTTCGAGGCTAGCCTGGTCTACAGACTGAGATCCAAGACAGCCAGGGCTACACAGAGAAACCCTGTCTCAACCCCCCTAACCTCCCAACCCCAAAATAAATAAATAAATAAATAAATAAATAAATAAATAAATAAATAAATAAATAACTGGAAGCAAAATTAGAACTGCCTTTATACATCTGTGCTTTTATGCACCTATGTGTTTTCATATCTATACTTTTATGCATCTATGTACTTATGAACATGTGTAGATACAACTGTGCCTTTATGCCTCTATACATTTATGTTACTAAGCATTTAGGCATTCTATACATTGATGCATCTACACCTTTACACTACCTTGGGAATAAATTGGTCTATTAAGGTTAACATTCTAAAAGACTAAAACAGCACAGAGCTATACATACATTTGTTTCAAATGTGCATCACAAAACTTAATAGTAAAAATATTACTCTAGCATATCCTCTCTTTGCTAATTGGAGCTTAGCTAAATTTGCCAAATGCCTGAATCTGGCGGCCCACAGAGGAAAAGACGCAACTACCAACACTAACAATTCTCATCCAGTGTTTTTGGATTAGAAAAGAATGCTGATGGTTTTGTATTTTTCCCATGAAAAATTTGTACTTTAATTTAAAAAGCTAGTTTTGGCTTTTGGTTTATTCAAGTTACTTTCTTTGCTTTTTTTTTTTTTTTTTTTGTTCCGAGACCAGACTGGCCTCGAACTCAGAAATCTGTCTGCCTCTGCCTCTGCCTCCCAAGTGCTGGGATTACAGGCGTGCGCCACCACCGCCCGGCCTCAAGTTACTTTCTTACTTGGCCAGTAAGTTCTTTTTTTATTGAAAATTCTATTTCTTTCAGTAGTTCTACAAATATTCTCACTAGTACTATCAATATATACATACATATATAATTTATTAATTACTCAACTCACTCGTTTAAAAATCCTATCACATGACTTATATTTTTTTTTTTGCACATGGAAAATAATTGATATTTTATAACATTTTTGACAGCATAAATGGTATGGTGGTATAAAGATGTACACTTTATTTTAATATAATGCCATTTAAGTTTTGAATCAAGTTGATCTCACCTTATAAGTAAATTCAATGCATGTCTTTTTTGAATGATTATGATATAGTTATTATTAATAATGTTACTGTAAATTAACTGCAGCATAGAAAAAACTTTATTTAGCTCATCATATAAAAATCTATGCTTTTATTTATATATGAAATAATGGCTACTCAGCGTTATTCAACTTCCCTGACCATAAGTTCAGGTTCACAACAAAACAAAACAAAATAAAAAATAACAACAACAATAAAAAGCAAAACAAAAAATGTTGCATTCTGTGCATAAGATGAGCACAGTAAATCTTTTGAAAACTATATAAAAAGTCAGAGCTAAGGTAAGGATGCTGATATTTAAATATAAGCCAGCCAATGGAATAAAAGAAACATAAGACTTTGTTTAAGAAATATGCATTTAACACAAGTGTTGCACACACGTATGTGTGCGCACAAACACACACATTTTAAACAGAATGTTAAGATCAGGATGTGGCCTGCTCTACACTACTCTACAGTGTGTGAAATGGACTCTTTCTTAGGCTGTATTTTGCCTCAAGGGACTCCTGCACAACACCCTTTATGAGTGGAGGAGCAGCACCAATGCATCCTGCAGGACGCATGAACAACTACATCACATCTTTGTCTTTGTGGAAAACATTGAATTTCAAGTTGAAATGCTTGCAGAGGACTACCAAGTCTTTAGAACAGTTTCATAAGCATTTTAAACACGTCTTTGTGAATGCATGAAATTTCCTTAAGATGAGGGACTTTCTTGGGAACTGGATCTTGTGTGCAGACCATTTGAAGTGGAACACTTTGAAGACAATACGTTCCAGACAGATGGTGACGAGATCCCTATGTTCTTCGATGGCCGTGAGATGACCATTCGGCAGCTCGGGCGAGAACAGCATTATTTCCATCAGTTTCTCCTCATCTATGTCAGCTCTACCACGTACTCACTCCTTCATCTTTGTATAAAATTAAGAATGCCAGCCTAATCCTTAGATAGTTAATCCAGCTTAAACTTTAAAAAACATCATAAATAGTAGAAGGAAAACTAGAAGGGCAAGATTAGATTTAAAGTATTCTGAAAATTGATTTTATATTTTCTGTATCTGCATCCTTAAGATCTACTTAACAATAACTCTCATCATAAGTGGTGGTAGTCCTTAAAATCTTCAAAGTAAATGCTCATTGTAACTGATATGATGACACTGAAAAATCTGAGCAATAAGTTACTAAAGCTAATAACAAGAAGTGAAGCAAAGAATAATGTGTAAAATAAAAACAAGAGAGCCCACTTGTTTTCTGTGAATGTGGAAGTATGCTTTTACTGCCCACTTGACTAGTGGAAGAGACCTGGAAAAGGCCTCATGTGTGACAATCACTCATTCAGACGGGGCTGCGGGCATGTCTGTGTGCACTGCCCTGCATGCTGGTAGACAGAGAGCCCAGCCTGCTGCTGGCAATGCTATCTACCACTAGGCAGTGGCCTCTCCTTAAACAAAGGCTAATCACAAGTTAGAGAGCAAGCCAACAAACAGTTTTCTCCCATGGGTTTTGCATCCACCTTCCTGCTTTGAGTTCTGTTCTGGCTTCCCTAACAATGAACTGTGATTTAGAACTGTGAGAGGTATTCCTTTTCATCTCAAGATGCTTTTGGTCATGATAAACTAATGACTATCTGTATATATGTACAAAGTATCTTAAGCATATTTCTTTTTTGCCTTTTCATGGCTTACTTTGAACATTGTACCAAAATCTTAAAGGAAAAGATAAAGTAAAAATTCCCCTCCCCCAAATCAATAATTAACTTAGAAAGATTACTACTATAAAGTATAATCATGGGAAAACAAATAGGCAACATATAAATATACCATATACTAATCATTTGAAAATAAACATGAGGTCACTTACGGTGTTAGATGTTCACAGTTAAAATAAAGCATATAATTATAAAAATTTCACCAATATATGATGTGTTTCATTTATACTTACAATAAAAAGTCTAGATTTTTAAATAATGTTTTAAAGCAATGACTTTCCCACCTGTTACTATGTATAGCATATATGCTGTCATCACTTGGCATCTATGGTAGATTGTCCTAGAATCCCACAGGAATACCAATATTCAGGGATACTCAAGCCCCTCGTGTAAAATGTTATATTATCTGAATATAACATGCACACATCCCTGGGTGCATTTAAATACCGGTAGATTTATAGTATTTAGTATACAGTGATATAAATGCTATCTAGATTTTGTCCAGAATAACAACATAAAATTTGAACATGTTAAGCATTAGGGCACATGCTTATTAGAGGAAAAAAGTCTATCAAGAGGATATTACAATTGCAGACATTTACTCACAAGCCAAAAGCACATCCGATATCATTGACCCTAATGGAGTGATAATGGGGAACTTCAATACCCAACTCTTACCAATTGATAGGGCATCCAGACAAAAATTAAATAAACTCTGGAGTTAAATAATAACATAAATTAAATGGACCTAAAAATATTAACAGAACATTCTAACAAACACTGAAGAATGTTTTTGTCAATCCTTTCCAGGACTAGGGCACTCTCCTCTCTTTGATGTCCAACAAGGACATCCTCTGCTACATATGCATTTGGAGCCATGGGTTCCTCCATGTGTACTCTTTGGTTGGTGGCTTAGTCCCTGGGAGCTCTGGGAGTACTGAGTGGTTCATATCGTTGTTCCTCCTATGGCGCTGCAAACCCAGTCAGCTCCTTGAGTCCTTTCTCTAGCTCCCCCATTGGGGACCCTGTGCTCAGTTCAATGGCTGGCTGAGAGTGTTCCCCTCTGTATTTGTCATGCACTGGCAGAGCCTCCCAGGTGAGAGCTATATCTGGCTCCAGTCAGCAAGTACTTGTTGGCATTGATAATAGTGTCTGGGTTTTATAACTGTATATGGGATGGATCACTAGGTGGGGCAGTCTCTGGATGGTCCTTCCCTCAGACTCTGCTCCACACTTTGTCTCTGTATCTCCTTCTGTGGGTATTTTGTTCCCTCTTCTAAGAAGGACCAGAGTATCCATACTTTGTTCTTCCTTCTTCCTGGGCATCATCTGGTATGTGAATTATGTCTTGGGTATTCCAAACGCCTGTGCTAATATCCACTTATCAGTGAGTGCATACCCTGTGTTTTCTTTTGTGATTGGGTTACCTCACTCAGGATGATATTTTCCACTCAGCTATTAAAACAATGAATTCAGGCTGTATTGTCAAAAATTAATTAAAAAGATTGTGCAAATTTCATTTGAAAAATACCTAGGAATATGTGAATTACTCTACACAACCCAAAAGTATACTTTCATTTTTAAAAATAAATATCATTATTGTCATCATCATCATCATCATCATCATCATCAGTCTGTGTGATACTGGTGGTATTCATAGGTAGGCTTGTTCCATGGAGTATTTGGGGAAGTTGTTAGGTGTCAAAGGTCTAACTGTGGTGCTTATTGAGATATCAAAGCAGATTCTGGTCACCAGGTTCTCCCTGCGTTGCTCAATCTCCACCAGTTACAGGGCCTCCTTGCTGCTATGCCCTGCGCTCTTACCTGAACTCTCCCCCTCGTGGCTGGACTGCCATTCCCCAGTATGTTCTTCCCTATATAATCCAGCCCTTTCAGCTACATCTCCTTTTTGTCCTTGTGGGTCTCTTGCCCTCTTGGCTGATGCTCCTGGAGACTCCTCCCCCATGCCCACTCACGTGTCCCAGTTCCGACATGTTCAGTCTGGATCCTTCCAAATGTCTCTGGCTGTGCTCACTCTCATACCTATGGTGCTCTCCCTTTTATCTACAATAAACCTTCTCCTCCATCATACTTGGCCACATTCATATTCACATTCCCCCTTTTCCTCTTCTCTTCTCCTCTCCTCCTCTCCTCTCCTCTCCTCTCCTCCTCTCCTTTCCTCCCCTCCCTTCCCCTCCCCTCCCCTCCCCTCCCCTCCTCTCCTCTCTTCTCTTTCTTTCATTCAGAAGTGAGATAGCAGTTTTAGGGCTTTGGTTCTCTCATTTCACTACGGGTTATGGGAATAAGAACTGTCTATCATGCTTGTGGTCAAGCCCTGTTACCCACGGATCCACCTAGCTAACCCTAGTTATTTGTCTTTTGATATACTATTAAAAAGGGCTGGCCCCCAGCCTGAGAACAGACATAAGAGAGGATAGACAAATAGACCCGCAGACCTGTTTGAACTGCCTCCAAGGACTGTGTCTCCTTCATGGCTAATACTGCAGCAGAAGCATTTTCTGGATCCATTTCCAAAGAGCATTCCACAACCATTCAGTCTTCAGAGCCACATATACATGTGCTTGATTATATTAATTAAACATCTCAGGTCATGTGTCTTTTCATTCGGACTCAGTGCCTTCAAATTTAGATGTGATATCTGCAATGCTGTAGATGACCCTAACCTCCTGGGGACCAGAAGCATGTCACTAAGGCTTCAGTAACCACCATTATACTAAAAGATAACCACCATTATACTAAAAGACAGTTGCAGGATGCCTATGCACTGAATCACATATGACAGAACTGCACAACGGTCAGGATTTAATGCCATTTCTAAAGGCCCAGAGAAAAACACACAATCCATCACTGGTTTCCTCATATTTATCATCTTGTTACACAGTCTAATGTCCATACAATACTGAGGATATATGAATGAAGACATTTATTAGGGCTCAGCATGTTAGCCTCAGCATGGCCTCAGAACCTCATCTTGGCTTTATTACATCTAGAAAAAAAATCATTTTCTTTTGTACCATCTGACTAAACTAGCAAATTAGAGAAAAAGTTTTTTAAAAATTAAATGTTCAAAGGCCAAATCACTTGAAAGGAAAAGGATTTTCCTCAGTTGTGGCTCCTTTGTGAGTGCTGTTTTTTAAAGCCCTGAGTCACACCCTGACCACACCAGTCACCAAATCCTTTTAGTTAAATATATAAAGTATTTAGAAAAGAACAAAGTCACACAAACCACAAAATAATTCATGCTGAGCAAGTCATACATAGATCCAAGGAGTCATTATTTTAACTTATGTATTTTCAACTTTTAATGAGAACAGGAATGATTTATTAAGCAGACATTTGCTTAATCAGTGCTTTAAGTTAGAAAACACTTAAATACTGATAATATAATTTTTTTCATGAGGTCCCTCAATTTATCTCTTGACACACAAAGCCAAGAGAAGTGCATGTGCATCTGCTAAGCTTTACTGATAGAAACTTAAAGAAATCCTGTGGGTAACACCACTCACTTTTTCTTAGAGTTCTTCTCATGGAAACTTCCTAAAGAGAAATCTGGAAATAATTAGAAACTATTAAAGTACCTAAAAACGTTTGCTTGGAAAAGTTATCAAAGAATGTAGTACACAGAGGATAACTTAGGAGGTCATAAGCATTGTAAGAGGGGCAGGGAGCTCCTCAGCCGCCGCACAGCACAGCACAGCACAGCACAGCACAGCACAGCACAGCACAGCAGATGTGTGCTCTCATCCCATGCTTCCTAATGGAGGAGCCTGTGCGGGACACTGGCCACGGGCTCCTTTGCTAAACAGAGCCAAGGGTCACCACCTTAGACAATCCCTATACTTAAAAATGATATGAATACATTTTGTTAAAAAGATGCTAGTAACTAAATCAATACAAACCACAAGTGAAGAGAGATTCTTACAGTTTAAGATGCACATGGAAAGAAAAGTATCCAAATATAATAAAAATTGTTCTGTGTTTTTAGAATAACAAAAAATTACAACAGAAAATGACAATATCTTCTTGTAACCAAAAATATGTTTTTGAAGAAATGCAAAATTCCACTGGGGGTAGATTAGACGCCATGCCCCTTAGAGTTTAGAGGGTGCCATATGAACTGAATTATCCTTGACAAGTACCTTCAGACATTTGTAATGTGATCTCATGTGAATTTAGAACACATTTTGGACACATACTATTGGCAAGTAATTTTTTTTCAGGAGCTTAGATAAGGAGGGAAGAAAATCAAATATTCCTATTAATATGTTAAGATGGAACTTCCATCAAGTAAGGAAAAGTGTAAAATTAAAAGCATTTAATGAGTTGCAGCAAAGAGAAATATAAGGCACCCAAAATAAAGGTCACTTCCGTTTACGTTCAGTCCCTGTTGCTTATTCTGTCTCAGTTTTCAATGTCTTGTCTAAGTTTGAAAATAAATTTTATGCAAACAAACTACAAAATGATATTTGCATTGAAAACTTATTTTGGCATGAATTAAATCACAGCATGGATACTATTTTACAGTTCCATCTCACTGTGAGGTAAAGTGCACATAATATATACAGACAGTGAGAATGCAAACTGAACTACTTCCGTTAGTCTCTCACTGATGCTCATCATCTGTGGTGGCTGACAGTAAAACAGAAAATGAGCTCTGCGGGCCACGGTTTTAAAGATTCATCCTGATTGCCTGCCTTGGCAGGAAGACAGCCCGCAGACTCGTGCTAATTCTATGGGGATCAGCTCCAATGGAAGAAATGCATTAAGGCCTGCAGAAAAGAACATGCTTTGTACAGAGCTAGGCCCAGCTACTCTACTCTACAGCACTGTTAACTTTTTTCATCAGAGGTCTGACACTTCTATGGTCATTCTACTAAGAGATGAAAATCATGAATTTCAACAGTAGTGAAAAATGTCATTTTATTTTAAGAACCTTTTGAAATGTGCCCTCAAAACCGACATCTGATAACATCTGCAGATCAACAATGATCTGCAATCATGGACTGATAAGTTATCTTCACACTGAAATAGTTAATTTATCCAACTGCACTTGACAGAATGAAAAGCACTCATTGGGTTTCTTAAAAGTGCTTTGTAGAAAGTAACATTACAGATTAACAGAAAATAGTAAGACAGTTATGTTTTAATGTATAGGCCTTTCAGGTTACTTAAATGAGGTTATTTAACCAATAAACTACTTGAAACATTTAAAATTTTCAGGGTTCAAACACTGAATTATTTTTAAAATTTGATTTGAAAATCAATCTAAGAGGCCTGTTTACCCGCTGTCCTGCTGACACGCAAGAAAATGTACTACAGAGACAGCTTACATTTCCCACTCTTCCTTCTAATCAATATCTGAGGCAAAGTTTCATCTCTAGGGCCCCTAATGGCAGGAATTTCTGGAGCCAGCAAATGGGTAATGTTAAACCTACAATTAGAAAAAGAGGCTATCAAAGACACCAGATCCTAATGCAACGTTGCTCTTGCTTCTCTGAACGGCAGTGATAGCCAGGGTTAAGGAAAAGGGCATTTGAAACTATGCCTTGCCACAAAAGCTGCTAGATGTCTGGATTCTTCTCCACCTAAATCATCTGCAGAGCTCCCATGAACTCAGGCTCTCGGCACTGGGTAGTTTTCACAAGCCCTGAAGATGAGCTCCTCCCAGGGCTGGGGCTCTATGTGTTTTCCTCGCCACCGTATCCCTGGCTTCCCATGAACATACTCCTGAAGAATGTAAACTGGAAATCTGAAGGTAAGCTTTTGAAACTGTCTACTCTAGAACATTTAAGACCACTGAAGTAACGCTCTGCTTATCCGGGCTGGCTGGGGCGTTTTAGGTGGACCTCAGGCCGGTTATGACTTAGTTGTGATCACCCTTCTACCTAGGAGACCAGGGATAAGTCAAGTGTTTGCTGTTTGCTCTGGGATGGTTAAAGACCACTGTCTTATGTGGCCTGGCTGAGGCATTAAGTGGATCTCAGGACAGTTATGGACATCAGGCGTGTTCACCCTGCTACTGAGGAGACCAAGGATGAATACAACAGCGACTGATTAGAAACATGTATCTATTCCCATTTTCAATCTAATATTATGGAATATTTCACATTCAAATAATAACAGGAGACATGAATTCATGGTGAAGGAAAAGAACATTAAATTTCTATTTTAGTTATCTAAAAGAATAATACATGGTTCTCCTTCAAGCTTTGGAGAGATCAAAATTTTTTGTTTAATTTAAAAAAAAAGAAAGAATATCCAACAATTTATCTTTAATTCTTGTTTTAGATTTATAAATATATACCAATTCTACATAAAAGTGGAAAAGCAGCCCGTCAAAGATAACTCACCAATGGCTGTATTGCATGTGCTTAGTACTGACAAAAAGGGCTTGACTCTCTACCACTTCTAATCTGACAGAGGAGAAAACAGTAATTACTAGTTATGTTCTAAAATTGTAATGTGTGCTGGAGAATTTTAGAAGAGGATGTGAACGATATCAAAAGACCCCGAGAACACAAAACAAAGGCAGGCACCACCCGAACAGAGCAACAGGAGATCATGGAGGACAGAGACAGGAGAAGGCAGCGGCGAGAGGACACTACGGCAGAGCTTCCGTGGAGGCAGGACTGCACCGCAATGCAGCGAACCGTCTCCTGCATCCCACAGCAAGAGGGAACACTTAGTCACAATCACTATTATACACATGTAGAACTCGCGCGGAGTGTAACTTGAGCGAGGGAAGGAAGGCTTACCTGAGAGCAGAGTAGCATGACAAGCTCCACCACGGACGTGCTGGACTTCATACACACGAGGCCTGTTGAGGGAAAGGGCAGAGCAAAGCGTTACCACAGGCCAGGCGCACAATCAAAGATTTTTATGAGATGAGACTTGAGAAATTAAATTCATCCATATTCTCTTCTACATTATTTAAAATATTCAGATGTTTTAAATGATATGACAATTTCTAAAGTAATGATTTTGTGTTTCAGTTATTAGGTCAAGGCATTTTAACATTTCTCTGTAATGGAAGGGATGACTACTGAAATCGGGCTAGTCAGAACTGCATTAATCCAAAGGTATTGGTGTATGACTGTTTCCTGAAGCAGAACACAGAGAGGAAAGAACTGCTGGCATTTTCCACTTGGAGGATCAAAATTAAACAAGGTGCACGTAGCTCATTTATCACAGCTTATTAAATGGTCCAAACTCTCAGCCAGGTACAACAATAGCACTGCAGTCACATGAGTCCCCGACTCCAGGGGGACCATGCCTGCAGGGGACTGTGTTAAGTTCCCTACATTATCACCTCAGACAGGTCTCATCAGTGCTAATGCAATGCCTAATCTAGATGAAAATCAGCCTGGAATTGTGCAGTGCTAGTGCATGCCTTCAATCCCAGTACTTGGGAGGTAGAGGCATGAGAACTTGTGAGTTTGAGGCGAGGCATGTCTACAATGCTAGTACTAGGCTGGCCAGGGCACATAGAGAAGAACCATGTTTTGAAAAATCAAAAAAAATCTATAAACACTTGGACATTAATTATTCAATTCTTCTAAGTATTATATATAAAAAAACAGATCATAATAGCTAGTTCTAAAAGTACCAAAATGAGATGTAAATTAGACTTAATAATAATAATTTCTGCATGAGAATATTAATTATAGTGGCTGCTATCTTAAAATACCAATCTCTGATGAACACATAAGTTATAATGGCTGTTATTTCAAAATAAATGTCCAAGTCATAGTGCTCTTTTTCAAACAAAAGATAGCTTAAGAATAGATTTATTTTTTTAACTGCTTAAGTACAAATGCAATCAAAAAGTATCTTTTAAATGAATTTTATTTTGAGTATGTACATGACGTGTGTTGGGGTGTGTGTGCAATGACTATGGGAGCCATACGGACAGCTGTGTGGGTTCTGTGCTGTAACTCAGGTCTCAGCCTGTGAGGCAAAGGTACTTACTGCTGAGTCCACCCACTGGCCCAGTAAATTATTTTATAGAAAGAGATGCTTTGCTCTTACATTAAAATGCTAGCAAATGAAACAGTTTTATTTTCTTGTTTTCTTAAGTTGATTTTAACTAGCAGTCTTAGGTGCCTTAGACTGAGCATGTGCAATTATTACAGGGGTGATAAATACCCCTTTGTGCCCATTTTGCTAAAGAGTTTATCCATGTCATACATGCAGACAGAACAGGCTTTAAAAAGTCACTGGTATTCCATCTTATCAGATCCTAGGCAGACAGCTAATGAAATAAGAGACTGATGTGAAAAGCTTGTTTAAAAGATGTGTGGTGTAACTGGTTAGAAATCTTCACACTCAAGAGCTACAGAGTCAGAAAGATTGACGGACCATGTATCGCTTGTTGGCTGATCAAGTATTTGGATTCTGACAAAGAAAAACTTAAAAAAAAACTCCACAGGATCATAATTAAGATGTATATGTAACACAGAGAATGCAGTAAGAATTACCTGTGTTTATTCTTTATTGATTTTGAACACATAATACTTTAAAGTAAAATCTTAGAAAAATGGAATTATTATTGCCTATTTTAAATAAACTATGTAATAGTTTATAATACCTAGTAATATTATGACTGCATCATAGGAAAAATAGAAAAGCTTACAACAGCAATGTCTTTTTCCAAAGGATTGTGAACAAGCCAGGATAAAACGATAGTGTTTGTAAACATATCCCTTCTCATGTGTGTATAAGAGGATGAACTCAGGTCTGGAGAGCCTCACTCTTTACCAGTGAGTTTTCTCTAATTAGTTTTGGTCAGAGCCACCTGTTCTCAAAGGATAAGCTAGGAAGTAAAAGCCGACCTAATATTGATGAGGAGAACATACGCTTTGGAAATTCTGAAAACTTACCAGAATTATGGTTTCTTGTAAACTACCCTAAGAGCTAGAAAGAGTACAAACAAGACAAGTAGATACTATGCAGTGGTGCACATAATAATGAAATGCACACACAGGTAATATTTTATCCTAATAAAATCACCATATTTGCAAAATTAAAAAGCATTATACTTCATACTGTGGATTTTAATCAGAAGCTTGAGAAAGTACAATTTATCTGGTGATGCTATGAGCTACTCTAAATTGTTTAGACCATGGCGTCATGTGCTCACACAAGACTTAGTGCACTGAATTCATCTGTACCTGAATCACTGCCATCTGATAGAAACTCTATGGGAGGTCGTGATGGCTGAGTGTAACTGAGGTGACTTGGTCTGCATGCTTCAGTCAGATATGGATCAGATGTGGGATGGGGAAGGAATATATTATGCAACAAGGATAACGTGATCAAGGAACAAATAGAAATGTCTCAATAGACCTTTGTAACTTGGGGGTGGATTACTGGAGTATGAGTCAGGGTTCTGGAAAGCAGAACTGGAAATCTTAATTTAAAGTTCAGAGAAAGGCTGGGAAAAGAAAATTATAAATGGTTTGGAAAGTTAAAATGAAGAGTTATGAGCAGGTTATGAAGTACAGGTAATGGCTCTAAGGACTGATAATGGCATTCCGACTGTAAGATGACAAATTACACTTTATCAGATAAAAAGTAGCCTTCACCAGAGGTGTAAATGTAATGCAGGGGCAGGTGGTCCTCTGTGAATTTAAGCAAATTCCAGGCCAGCCAGTGCCACATGGTGAGTCCCTTTTGGAAGGCAGGGACAGGCAACTCAACAGAATGCTCTTACCAGATGGTATTTATTCACCAGAATAAATATCCTGCACATAAATACTAACCAACACTGCAAGATACTGGTTTTGCAGCATAAAGCAGAGAGCTATATGGGGATAGTGGGATTCTGTGGCATCAGAGGAAGCAGGTTGGCAAATAAAAGATGCTCTACCAGAAGAAGACAGTTGAATCTCTGAGTATATTGTGAACTACTTGATTAAGGATGACAGCACCTAATATGTAGCCTAGACAGACATGTGTGCATATTAATTCCAGACAGCTAGCAAAACAGATACAGGAAGCAAGCACTTACCCCAATTTGGCTGATATTTGAGTACACATTTACTAAGAACCTTGAGAAATCTACTTTGAGAATACATTTCCTCTTGCCAAAACAAAACCAACTAAAACAATAAAATAAAAACACAATAGCAATGGATAGACAAGATTATAACCTACCCAAATTAATATGAAGTTAGAAAATTGGTCTTTGTAAACAAAGCTATCTTTGTGTAATACAAGCACTATCCAATGCTATGGATAAATTTCTTTTAAAAACCAATTAGTCTCCAGAGTGAATCTGGGGGTCTGACTAATCTATTGAACTTGAAGATAAAGTTGAAATAACCCTGTAGCTTTCAAATACTGCAAAATAGCCCAATCTCTAAGGCTCTTTCTTTTGGTAGGAAGTGATGGGTAATAGACAATATACAACAAGCAAAGGGATTCATCTTGGAAGTCACATTCCATTCTCTTTCATGAAGGGCTTATTCTGAAACAGGAGCCTTTGACAGACAAAGAACCTCAACAAATGTTGATAAACTATCATTAGTTGACAGGAAACAAATAAACAAACAAAACACAACTTAGTAAGATGGGGAGGGGTAAAAAATTGAAGAAACAAGAGGCCAATTCATGTAGAAAGCACATACTGAACCTTGTGTGCCATGTCCTGGAGGGTTTAATAAGAGCGAGGGGGTACAGTGGAGGTGCTGTTAGACAGTAACTGAAATGTGACCCAGAGGGTCATGGAGGGTGTAGAGGACAGCAAGGTTAGCAGCCATGTGTGGGAATGTCCGCAGGGGTGGCAGTGGTCTGGCTGCTGCTTACCATATGTTGGCCAAAGAGGGGGACAACAAATGTCTGAGATATGAAAATACAGACAGACAGACAGACAGACAGACAGACAGACAAACCACCATCAACAACACCAAACCAGAACAATGGTATTGGGATGTAATACTGTAAGCAGTGGTTCTTAACCTTCCTAATGTTGTGACCTTTTAATATAGTTCCTCATGTTGTGGTGACCTCAAACCATAAAATTAATTCACTGTTACTTGATAGCTATAATTTTTCTACTATTACGAATAGTAATGGAGACATCTGCTATGCAGAATATCTGGTCTGTCACCCCCACATAGATTGAGACCCATAGATTGAGAACTGCTGTTGTAGACTGTGAAGGATAGAAGAAATTGCCTATGGTGCTTCTTGTGCCTTAGTTTCTCATCTGGAAGACAAGAACACCACCAAAGAGTGGCTTTAGGATGCCAAAATGTCTCTACATCTCTCTGGCACCATAACCATTTCTTGCATTTTTCTATACATTTTTACTTTTGTATTTGAAAGATGCCATTTACGGCTTCTAACACTGGTAGGGTCCTCTCAATAAAAGTTACTTTCAAAAACTACCGGATAGTTTCAAAAATCACCAGAGTAAGTAATTGATGTAGATTCCCAAATTTAAAATCATGAAAATAAGACTCCAAGGACAGTATTACAGAACTACTGGCAATACCAATGATGAGTTAGAGTGCCATTATAACTGTGAATAAAGCTACAATAATGAACATGTGTACAAGAATATGAGCCAATACTTCACTGGACATCTCAAGTTCTTCCTCTTTTTTTCTGAGAGTTTCATAGCAACAACTGTAATATAACTTAAAGAAACTACAATATTAAATACATTTAAAACATTAAATTTGATTCAATGTTTTATGTTAAAATAATAAATTTTATCTAAAAACAAAGCCCATACAAATACTGTTGAGGTAGTGAGAGCTGGTTTGTACAGTGTAGTAACAACTCAGTTATTACAAAATGGCAGCCAAGCTGTACTAGAATAACACTGTTCTCCTTCTCTCTACAGGCCTAGGTAGCAAATGTCTTACAGCGAGTGTCTGCTGCAGCTGCTGATTACTGTTTTTGTGACACTACACTGCAAAAGTAGTCTCAGAAACAGGCATGGCTCTATGCTAACAGGGATGCCTACCAAATGCACACACATAAATTTATCTATAGGGGATAAATAGTCTTTTTGAGCTTTAGGGGGAATAATTTGGTATGCAAGTGTTTACCAAATAAAAATTCCAAAATCAAAAGAACAAATTGAAAACTTTCTTTTAAGGCCACAGAACACCAATGGCTCAGGCTCTAAGATCAAGACTTGGTAAATGGGAACCTTGTGAAACTGAAAAGCTTTTGTAAGGCAAAGGAAACTGCCAATAGAACAAAACAGCAGGCTACAAATTGGGAAAAAGATCTTCACCAACCCTACATAATATCCAAAATATATAAAGAATTCAAGAAATCAGACAATGATAAATCAAATAAGCCATTGCACTCCTGGACATACACCCAGAAGATGCCCCCTAAAGCTGTAAGCTGCCTATGGACTCTGTTCCCCAGTTGAACTGCCTTGTCTGGACTCTGGGAGAGGCTGAGCCTAACCCTGCAGAGACTAACCAACAGGGTGGGGGATATTGGGAGTTGGGAACACCCTCTCAGACAGAAGGGAAGAGGGCATGGGAGAGGGTCACTTTGAAGGGGGACTTAGAAGGGGGTAGTGATCAAAGTGAAAAATAAATAAATAAATTAATGGAAAAAAATTTTAAAAGGTTTCCCAAAACTGGAATAGCAGTAAAATTTCACCTGAACAGTAATGCTCTGTTTACAATCCTCACTCCCCTTGGTGTCATTATTCCCTTCCCTGCAGGCATGCCACTTTGAGTGACTGAAGTACTTTACCAGTTAGCATATACCTTCCTGAAGAAGCTATGAAATAAACTTAATTGTAATTATTAGCTTTCTTAAATGTCTGAGTTATAAAATGTTTCTGACTTTAAAATCCCAAATAAAAGTTTTCAAATATTTATTTTAAAAAATTTCATGTGACTTAACTTATTCATGTCCATAGTAATGGTACTCATTTACATGAAACATGCTAAAAAATTCATGAAGAAATAAATATTAGTAAAATAATTACTATACATTTCCCCATGGAAATTCTACTAGGTCAAAGGAAGTAAAAGTCCATTTCTAAACACGAATGGCTGAGAGAGGACCTTTAGCCTGTACGTTTCAAATGTCCACGTTAGTGTCAGAAATAAAAATAGCTGCTAGGTGAGTGACACAGCACACATATAATCATTTGACTGTCTTACTGACAAAGTCTTTCTAACTTCTTGCCAACCTGTTGATATGTCACAGGACTTATTATGAAATAATAATTCAGAGATATGTGTGTGCGCGTGTGTACATACGTGCATGCATGCCTCTCTCTCT
Source organism: Apodemus sylvaticus (assembly GCF_947179515.1). Classification (NCBI taxonomy): domain Eukaryota; kingdom Metazoa; phylum Chordata; class Mammalia; order Rodentia; family Muridae; genus Apodemus; species Apodemus sylvaticus. The sequence goes on along the minus strand of NC_067475.1, from coordinate 112,403,145 downwards.
CTCTCTCTCTCTCTGTGTGTGTGTGTGTGTTGCCTGGCTTGAAGTGTGTGATACTCACAGAAACCAGAGATAATAAACCTATGATAACAGGTCTGACATGGTTCATCCTGCCCAAGCTAACTTCTATTTTAAACACTTGCTGATTTGTGTTATCTCATCAAAAATACCATAATTAATAAATGTTTTGGTAATTGTTGATGGTGAATGCCACTTCTCATGTATTTTCATTGCTATTGAAATGTCTAAATTGTTCAGTAGTAATTACGTTGGTCAAGGCTGTGCTTAAACACATCTTAAGGTAAATTATTTATGTCGGAGTCCACAACTAAGCAAATGCTAGTGGCCTTACACTGAGGAAGCACTTGTAACATAAGGAAGTCAGGACACTCTGGCTTGAAAAAGCCATCAGTTCAATTCCAGATAAAAGGCATTCACTTTTATGTTTATGAAATAATCTATACTGCAGTAAAAACAGAATTACAGCTAAAAACTATTTTTTTAAAAAAGGCAAAAGAATGCATTTTTGATGTTTGTTAGATGAATTAAACTTCTTCTTTTACACCAACGGTGAGTTGCTGGAATGTCTTGCCCCTTTCCTGACCTCTTGATTTAGTTAGACTGCAATGAGGGGGATGGGATAGGGAACCCAGGGGCATGCTCACTGTCACAAACATCTGGCCTTTCCAGTCCTCTGGGTCAAATGGGATTACCACTGATTGCTAGCTCTATGCTCCTCCCTGGCAAATGCACTCCTCTTCTCCTTGAGAAACTTCAGAATCTAAAACCCTTACATCAAGGCAAACACTGATAAACATTTCTGTTTCAATTCAGTACTATAAAAAAAAGACTTTGTCAAATAATCATCAAAATGTATCCCTGTAGTTTATCTATGCATATCATTAAGTGAAATATCAGTAATCGAAGAGGAGAAATACACAAAAATCATGTGATATGACATACATAGCAACATTAACAAATAGTTTAAATAAAAGGATACAGAAATGTCTTTACTTTAAAATGACATATTTTTAAATGATGGAATTCTTTAGCATTAACATATAAAAATGAATAATTTATAGTTGTATTTCAAAACTACTTATATTCAAGTTCTCATTAATTTTAAAACTCAAAGATGTACACCTTCTGAAATTTAAGAAAGTTTAAAGTAGCTCTAACAGTCATAGGAACCCTTAAGGTCTTTATATTTGTATTACAAATGTGGGTTCTTTTTCTTTCAAGTACTTAGCTTTGATAAGCCATGATAAATGTAAATGCCAGGTATCACTTTCTTTTCATCAGAAAGCTTTCATACCCTCACAGATAAAAGGCTAAGACAATTACTAAAAGGAAACTACTTGATAATTATTGTGATGAAAGCACAAAGGGAAATGCTTTTACTTGGAGGCAGCTCAAGTGGAGGCTGGTCAGGGCTATTCTCAAGAGGCTCTGCCTTACCCAACAATTACGGATTTGAATTGTGGAAGCGATCTGAGAAAATAAGACCCTCACCAGCTGTATGCTCAGGAATTCTAAGTTCTCAGACTCAAGCCAGACTGAGCTTATCATGAATGTAGCATCTAAAGAAAAACACTAAAGGTGAGCAATGAGTCGTCCGTTTTTATTTAATATTAGCAATGAAATGCGGCCTTGCAGATTAAGTATATAACATAATAAATATTCTTAAGGTTGCAGAAATTATAAGCTCATATTTTACTTAAAGTATTTATGTAAAATACTTGCATAACTCATTGCTATGATATTCCTCAAATTGGGCAAACAAAATATATATCATGCTGTTATTAATTTAATAGTGAGCAAAACTCAAATGTATAAGTACATTTGAAAAATGCTTTTAGGATGAAAACATGAAAGGATGCTGAATTTTGTCAAATGCTTTTTCAGCAGCCAATGAAATGACCATATGTTTTTTCTTTGAGTTTATGTAGTGGATAGCATTGATGGATTTCCGTATATTGAACCATCCCTGCATCGCTGGGATGAAGCCTACTTGATCATGGTAGATGGTTGTTTGGATGTGTTCTTGGATTCGGTGGGCAAGAATTTTATTGAGTATTTTTTTTGTATGCACACTATAGTTTTATTCAGCCATACAGAAGGATGAAATGACATCATTTGTAGAAAAGGGGGTAGAAAATATCACAGTTTCTCTCTTATGTAGAATATAGAGGTTTGCATGTTTGTTTGTTTTTTTATTCGATATATTTTTTATTTACATTTCAAATGATTTCCCCTTTTCTAGCCCCCCACTCCCCGAAAGTCCTATAAGCCACCTTCTCTCCCCCTGTTCTCCCACCCACCCCTTCCCACTTCCCCGTTCTGGTTTTGCCCTATACTTTTTACTGAGTCTTTCCAGAACAAGGGGCCACTCCTCCTTTCTTCTTGTACCTCATTTGATGTATGGATTATGTTTGGGGTATTCCAGTTTTCTAGGTTAATATCCACTTATTAGTGAGTGCATACCATGAGTCACCTTTTGAGTCTGGGTTACCTCACTTAGTATGATGTTTTCTAGCTCCATCCATTTGCCTAAGAATTTCATGAATTCATTGTTTCTAATGGCTGAATAGTACTCCATTGTGTAGATATACCACATTTTTTGCATCCACTCTTCTGTTGAGGGATACCTGGGTTCTTTCCAGCATCCGGCAATTATAAATAGGGCTGCTATGAACATAGTAGAGCATGTATCCTTATTACATGGTGGGGAATCCTCTGGGTATATGCCCAGGAGTGGTATAGCAGGATCTTCTGGAAGTGAGGTGCCCAGTTTTCGGAGGAAACTCCAGACTGATTTCCAGAGTGGTTGTACCAATTTGCAACCCCACCAGCAGTGAAGGAGTGTTCCCTTTTCTCCACACCCTCTCCAACACCTGCTGTCTCCTGAATTTTTAATCTTAGCCATTCTGACTGGTGTAAGGTGAAATCTCAGGATTGTTTTGATTTGCATTTCCCTAATGACTAATGAAGTTGAGCATTTTTTAAGATGCTTCTCCGCCATCCGAAGTTCTTCAGGTGAGAATTCTTTGTTTAACTCTGTACCCCATTTTTTAATAGGGTTGTTTGGTTTTCTGGAGTCTAACTTCTTGAGTTCTTTATATATATTGGATATTAGCCCTCTATCTGATGTAGGATTGGTGAAGATCTTTTCCCAATTTGTTGGTTGCCGATTTGTCCTTTTCATGGTGTCCTTTGCCGTACAGAAACTTTGTAATTTTATGATGTCCTATTTTCTTTTCTTTTTTTTTTTTTTTAAATGTTGTACAATGTTTTTTTTTTTTTATTATTCGATATAATTTATTTACATTTCAAATGATTTCCCCTTTTCTAGCCCCCCCACTCCCCGAAAGTCCCGCAAGCCCCCTTCTCTTCCCCTGTCCTCCCACCCACCCCTTCCCACTTCCCCGTTCTGGTTTTGCTGAATACTGTTTCACTGAGTCTTTCCAGAACCAAGGGCCACTCCTCCTTTCTTCTTGTACCTCATTTGATGTGTGGATTATGTTTTGGGTATTCCAGTTTTCTAGGTTAATATCCACTTATTAGTGAGTGCATACCATGATTCACCTTTTGAGTCTGGGTTACCTCACTTAGTATGATATTCTCTAGCTCCATCCATTTGCCTAAGAATTTCATGAATTCATTGTTTCTAATGGCTGAATAGTACTCCATTGTGTAGATATACCACATTTTTTGCATCCACTCTTCTGTTGAGGGATACCTGGGTTCTTTCCAGCATCTGGCAATTACAAATAGGGCTGCTATGAACATAGTAGAACATGTATCCTTATTACATGGTGGGGAGTCTTCTGGGTATATGCCCAGGAGTGGTATAGCAGGATCTTCTGGAAGTAAGGTGCCCAGTTTTCGGAGGAACCGCCAGACTGATTTCCAGAGTGGTTGTACCAATTTGCAACCCCACCAGCAGTGGAGGAGTGTTCCTCTTTCTCCACACCCTCTCCAACACCTGCTGTCTCCTGAATTTTTAATCTTAGCCATTCTGACTGGTGTAAGATGAAATCTTAGGGTTGTTTTGATTTGCATTTCCCTAATGACTAATGAAGTTGAGCATTTTTTAAGATGCTTCTCCGCCATCCGAAGTTCTTCAGGTGAGAATTCTTTGTTTAACTCTGTACCCCATTTTTTAATAGGGTTGTTTGGTTTTCTGGAGTCTAACTTCTTGAGTTCTTTATATATATTGGATATTAGCCCTCTATCTGATGTAGGATTGGTGAAGATCTTTTCCCAATTTGTTGGTTGCCGATTTGTCCTCTTGATGGTGTCCTTTGCCTTACAGAAACTTTGTAATTTTATGAGGTCCCATTTGTCAATTCTTGCTCTTAGAGCATACGCTATTGGTGTTCTGTTCAGAAACTTTCTCCCTGTACCGATGTCCTCAAGGGTCTTCCCCAGTTTTTTTTCTATTAGCTTCAGAGTGTCTGGCTTTATGTGGAGGTCCTTGATCCATTTGGATTTGAGCTTAGTACAAGGAGACAAGGATGGATCAATTCGCATTCTTCTGCATGCTGACCTCCAGTTGAACCAGCACCATTTGTTGAAAAGGCTATCTTTTTTCCATTGGATGTTTTCAGCCTCTTTGTCGAGGATCAAGTGGCCATAGGTGTGTGGGTTCATTTCTGGATCTTCAATCCTGTTCCATTGATCCTCCTGTCTGTCACTGTACCAATACCATGCAGTTTTTAACACTATTGTTCTGTAGTATTGCTTGAGGTCAGGGATACTGATTCCCCCAGATTTCCTTTTGTTGCTGAGAATAGTTTTAGCTATCCTGGGTTTTTTGTTGTTCCAGATGAATTTGATAATTGCTCTTTCTAGCTCTGTGAAGAATTGAGTTGGGATTTTGATGGGTATTGCATTGAATCTGTATAGTGCTTTAGGCAAAATGGCCATTTTAACTATATTGATTCTGCCGATCCATGAGCATGGGAGGTTTTCCCATTTTTTGAGGTCTTCTTCCATTTCCTTCTTCAGAGTCTTGAAGTTCTTGTCATACAGATCTTTCACATGTTTGGTAAGAGTCACCCCAAGATACTTTATACTGTTTGTGGCTATTGTGAAGGGGGTCATTTCCCTAATTTCTTTCTCAGCCTGCTTATCCTTTGAGTATAGGAAGGCCACTGATTTGCTTGAGTTGACTTTATAACCTGCCACTTTGCTGAAGTTGTTTATCAGCTGTAGGAGCTCTCTAGTGGAGTTCTTTGGGTCACTTAGGTAGACGATCATGTCGTCTGCAAATAATGATAGTTTGACTTCTTCCTTTCCAATTTGTATCCCTTTGACCTCCTTATGTTGTCGAATTGCCCGAGCTAGTACCTCAAGTACAATATTGAAAAGATAAGGAGAAAGGGGGCAGCCTTGTCTGGTCCCTGATTTCAGTGGGATTGCTTCAAGTTTCTCACCATTTAGTTTGATGCTGGCTACCGGTTTGCTGTATATTGCTTTTACTATGTTTAGGTATGGGCCTTGAATTCCTGTTCTCTCCAAGACTTTAAGCATGAAGGGATGCTGAATTTTGTCAAATGCTTTTTCAGCATCCAATGAAATGACCATGTGGTTTTGTTCTTTGAGTTTGTTTATGTAGTGGATTGTATTGATGGATTTCCGTATATTGAACCAACCCTGCATTCCTGGGATAAAGCCTACTTGATCATGGTGGATGATCGTTTTGATGTCTTCTTGGATTCGGTTGGCAAGAATTTTATTGAGTATTTTTGCATCGATGTTCATAAGGGAAATTGGTCTGAAGTTCTCTTTCTTTGTTGGATCTTTGTGTGGCTTTGGTATCAGCGTAATTGTGGCTTCGTAGAAGGAATTGGGTAGTGTTCCTTCTGTTTCTATTTTGTGGAATAGTTTGAAGAGTATTGGTGTTAACTCTTCTTTGAAGGTCTGGTAGAATTCTGCACTGAAGCCATCTGGTCCTGTGCTTTTTTTGGTTGGAAGACTTTCTATGACTCCTTCTATTTCTTTAGGCATTATGGGACTGTTTAGATGGTCTAGTTGGTCCTGATTTAATTTTGGTATTTGGTATCTGTCAAGGAAATTGTCCATTTCCTCCAGATTCTCCAGTTGTGTTGAGTATAGGCTCTTGTAGTAGGATCTGATGATTTTTTGGATTTCCTCAGTTTCCGTTGTTATATCTCCCTTTTCATTTCTAAGTTTGTTAATTTGGATACTTTCTCTGTGCCCTTTGGTCATTCTGGCTAAGGGTTTATCTATCTTGTTGATTTTCTCAAAGAACCAGCTCCTGGTATTGTTGATTTTTTGTATGGTTCTCTTTGTTTCTACTTGATTGATTTCGGCCCTGAGTTTGATGATTTCCTGCCTTCTACTCCTCCTGGGCGAAATAGCTTCTTTTTGTTCCAGGGCTTTCAGGTGTGTCATTAAGCTGGTAATGTATGCTCTCTCCATTTTCTTTTTGGAGGCACTCAGGGCTATGAGTTTTCCTCTTAGCACTGCTTTCATTGTGTCCCATAGATTTGGGTATGTTGTGTTTTCATTTTCATTGTGTTCTAAAAAGTCTTTAATTTCTTTCTTTATTTCTTCCTTGACCAAGGTATCATTGAGTAGAGTATTGTTCAGTTTCCACGTGTATGTGGGCTTTCTGTTGTTTCTGTTGCTATTGAAGACCACTTTTACTCCATAGTGATCAGATAGGAGGCATGGGATTAGTTCGATCTTCTTATATTTGTTGAGGTCTGTCTTGTGACCAATTATATGGTCGATTTTGGAGAAGGTACCATGAGGTGCTGAGAAAAAGGTATATTCTTTTGTTTTAGGATAGAATGTTCTATATATATCTGTTAAATCTAATTGGTCCAAAGCTTCAATTAGTTTCATTGTGTCCCTGTTTAGTTTCTGTTTTCCTGATCGGTCCATTGAGGAAAGTGCAGTGTTGAAGTCACCCACAATTATTGTGTTAGGTGCAATGTGTGCTTTTAGTTTTAATAAAGTTTCTTTTACAAAAGAGGGTGCCCTTACATTTGGGGCATAGATGTTCAGGATTGTCAGTTCTTCTTTTTGTATTTTTCCTTTGACCAGCAAGAAGTGTCCCTCAGGGTCTCTTTTGATGACTTTGGGTTGAAAGTCAATTTTATCTGATATTAAAATGGCTACTCCAGCTTGTTTCCTGAGACCATTTGCTTGTAAAATTGTCTTCCAGCCTTTTACTCTAAGGTAGTGTTTGTCTTTGACCCTGAGGTGTGTTTCCTGTAAGCAGCAAAATGTAGGGTCCTGTTTACGTATCCATTCAGTTAGTCTGTGTCTTTTTATTGGGGCATTAAGTCCATTGATGTTAAGAGATATTAAGGAATAGTGATTGTTACTTCCTATCATTTTTGACGTTATTTTTTAAATTTGAATGCTTAACTTCTTTTGGGTTTGATGAAAGGTTACTATCTTGCTTTTTCCAGGGTGAAGTTTCCCTCCTTGTATTGGTGTTGTCCTCCTATTATCCTTTTTAGGGCCGGGTTTGTGGATAGATATTGGGTAAACTTGGTTTTGTCATGAAATATCTTAGTTTCTCCATCTATGGTGATTGAGAGTTTTGCTGGATATAGTAGTTTTGGTTGGCATTTGTGTTCTCTTAGAGTCTGCATGAGATCTGCCCAGGACCTTCTAGCCTTCATAGTCTCAGGTGAAAAGTCTGCTGTGATTCTGATAGGTCTTCCTTTATATGTTACTTGGCCTTTTTCTCTTACTGCCTTTAGTATTCTTTCTTTGTTTAGAACATTTGGTGTTTTGATTATTATGTGACGGGAAGTATTTCTGTTCTGGTCCAGTCTGTTTGGAGTTCTGTAGGCTTCTTGTATATTCATGGGCATCTCTCTCTTTAGGTTAGGGAAGTTTTCTTCCATAATTTTATTGAAGATATTTGCTGGCCCTTTAAGTTGTAAATCTTCACTCTCCTCTATGCCTATAATCCTTAGGTTTGGTCTTCTCATTGTGTCCTGGATTTCCTGGATATTTTGGGTTACAAGCTTTTTGCATTTTGCATTTTCTTTAACTGTTGAGTCCATGGTTTCTATGGAATCTTCAGCATCTGAGATTCTTTCTTCTATCTCTTGTATTCTGTTGTTGATATTTGTATCTCTGTCCCCTGATTTCTTCCCAAGGCTTTCTATCTCCAAAGTTGTCTCCCTTTGAGTTTTCTTAGTTGTTTCTACTTCTGATTTTAGATCCTGGATGGTTTTGCTTAGCTCCTTCACTTGCATGTTTGTGTTTTCCTGTAATTCTTTAAGAGATTTTTGTGTTTTCTCTTTCATGAGCTCAGCCTGTTGACCAAAGTTCTCCTGTATTTCTTTAAGAGATTTTTGTGTTTCGTCTTTCATGACCTCAGCCTGTTGAGCAAAGTTCTCCTGTATTTCTTTAAGTGTTTTTTGCATTTCCTCCTTGTTGGCTTTTGTATTCTCCTGGATTTCTTTCAATGATTTTTGTGTTTCCCTTGCAAGGGCTTCTACCTTTTGATCCATTGTCTCCTGAATTTCTTTATGTATGACCTTCATGTGTTCCTGTACCAGCATCATGACCAGTGATTTTAAATCCAAATCTTGTTTTACTGGTGTGATGGGGTATCCAGGACATGTTGGTAGAGGAGAATTGGGTTCAGATGTTGCCATATTGCCTTGATTTCTGTTAGTGACGTTCCTGCGTTTGCCTTTTGCCATCTAGATCTCACTGGTGTTAGTTTATCTTGTCAGTGCTGGACTCACCAGTGCAAGCTGCCCCTTCCCAGTTGGCCTCTGGTGCACAGCTTACCTCCTGCACTGCTTGTAGACAGTGTGCTGCTGCCCAGGCTGTTCAGATCCCAAAGCAGGCACCCGAAGGCTCCCGCTGGGGCCCGCTGGATTCACTGGAGCACATTGACTTCTCCCAGCTGGCCGCCCGGAAGCCCAGCTAGCCACTTGCAGGACTTGGAGATGTAATGCTGCGGCCCAGACTGATCTGGATCCGGAAGTGGAGAGAGTAGAGCTAAGGGCTTCTGCCTGAGGCCTTGCCCCAGATTGTGTCTGTGGAGCAGATGGAGCCGGTGTGCACTCCCAGGGAGTGCCGACGGTGTATGCTACTGTGACCTCCCCTGAGTTCCGCTCACTCCGCTGGGCAGCCGATCTGCCAACCGGGCTATCGCACACAAGGTTAGCCTGGCCGCCCAGTCCCTGAGTCCAGGCAAAAGCCTGGGAGGCCAAGGTCCGAGCAAAGTTCCCCTACGGCTTTGACTGTTAATTGGGTTTGCCAGGTGACTAGGATGGCGGGCGTGTGCGCCCGCGCTCCCTGAAAGCGCCAGGAGAGTCTGCTTTGCTAACAATCGCCTGGGCGGGTTGACTCACAGATGGCCCACCAAGCCGCCCAGTTCTTGGGGTCAGTCCTGTGCCTTTTGGGGCCTGGACCCCCGCTTTGTTAGCCTTAGGCTATGCCTGTTACAGGTCTGCCCGCCTGAGCTCTCTGTCGTCCTGCAGGCAAAATGGCGGCGGCGCGCTCGCAGGCCTGGGCAAAAAACCTCCTGGTTGGGTTGGCACCCCGATGGCCCCCCGACCCGCCCAGGGCCTGGGTGCAGGCCAACGCCCGTCGGGCTCAGACCACCGCGGTGTTGGCCTCGGATTATGTTTGTGTACCTCAGTCTGTCCGATTCCTGGAGTACGGAACCAAGATGGATCCTCCTCTCCTGACTGGTGGGAGGCCGAGTTCTGAAGTGGCCTCCGTGCAGGAAAGGCGCCGCACAACTGCAGCTGCTTGCTGTCCGGCTGGTCAGCGAAGGTCAGTGGTCGTGGGCGCAGGGCCTAACTGGTCCCTGTGACGCCTTGGTTCCACTGCTGATGGCCCTTCAGCTGGAGCAGCCACTGCTGCCGCTGCTGCCGCCGCCGCCGCCGCCGCCGCCGATCTCCAGCTATTTTCTTGATCTTAGAGCATACGCTATTGGTGTTCTGTTCAGAAATTTTCTCCCTGTACCAATGTCCTCAAGGGTCTTCCCCAGTTTCTTTTCTATTAGCTTCAGAGTGTCTGGCTTTATGTGGAGGTCCTTGATCCATTTGGATTTGAGCTTAGTACAAGGAGACAAGGATGGATCAATTCGCATTCTTCTGCATGCTGACCTCCAGTTGAACCAGCACCATTTGTTGAAAAGGCTATCTTTTTTCCATTGGATGTTTTCAGCCTCTTTGTCGAGGATCAAGTGGCCATAGGTGTGTGGGTTCATTTCTGGATCTTCAATCCTGTTCCATTGATCCTCCTGTCTGTCACTGTACCAATACCATGCAGTTTTTAACACTATTGTTCTGTAGTATTGCTTGAGGTCAGGGATACTGATTCCCCCAGATTTCCTTTTGTTGCTGAGAATAGTTTTAGCTATCCTGGGTTTTTTGTTGTTCCAGATGAATTTGATAATTGCTCTTTCTAGCTCTGTGAAGAATTGAGTTGGGATTTTGATGGGTATTGCATTGAATCTGTATAGTGCTTTAGGCAAAATGGCCATTTTAACTATATTGATTCTGCCGATCCATGAGCATGGGAGGTTTTCCCATTTTTTGAGGTCTTCTTCCATTTCCTTCTTCAGAGTCTTGAAGTTCTTGTCATACAGATCTTTCACATGTTTGGTAAGAGTCACCCCAAGATACTTTATACTGTTTGTGGCTATTGTGAAGGGGGTTATTGAGTATTTTTGCATCGATATTCATAAGGGAAATTGGCCTGAAGTACTCTTCCTTTGTTGGATCTTTGTGTGATTTTGGTCTTTGCGTAATTGTGGCTTCATAGAACGAATTGGGTAGTGTTCCTTCTGTTTCTACTTTGTGGAATAGTTTGAAGAGTATTGGTGTTAAGTCTTCTTTGAATGTCTGATAGAATTCTGCACTAAAACCATCTGGTCCTGTGCTTTTTTTTTTGTTGGAAGGCTTTCTATGACCTCTTCTATTTCTTTAAGGGTTATGGGACTGTTTAGATGATCTATTTGATCCTGATTTAATTTAGGTATTTGGTATCTGTCTAGGGAATTGTCCATTTCCTCCAGATTCTCTAGTTGTGTTGAGTATAGGCTTTTGTAATAGGATCTTATGATTTTTTTTTGAATTTCCTCCATTTCTGTTGTTATATATCCTTTTTCATTTCTAATTTTGTTAATTTAGATACTGTCTCTGTGCCCTTTGGTTAGTCTGACTAAGGGTTTATCTATCTTGCTGATTTTTTCAAAGAACCAGGTCTTGGTTTTGTTGATTCTTTGTATGATTCTCTTCATTTCTACTTGATTGATTTCAGCCCTGAGTTTGATGGTTTCCTGTCTTCTTCTCCTCATGGGTGAATTAGCTTCTTTTTGTTCCAGGGCTTTCAGTTGTGCAGTTAAGCTTCTAGTGTATGCTTTCTCCAGTTTCTTTTTGGAGGCACTCAGGGCTATGAGTTTTCCTCTTACCACTGCTTTCATTGTGTCCCATAGATTTGGGTATGTTGTGCCTTCATTTTCATTAAATTCTAAAAAGTCTTTGATTTCTTTCTTCATTTCTTCCTTGACCAAGGTATCATTGAGTAGAGTATTGTTCAGTTTCCATGTGTATGTGGGCTTTCTGTTGTTTTTGTTGCTATTGAAGACCACTTTTACTCCATAGTGATCTGATAGGAGGCATGGGATTATTTCGATCTTCTTAAATTTGTTGAGGTCTGTCTTGTGACCAATTATATGATCGATTTTGGAGAAGGTACCATGAGGTGCTGAGAAAAACGTATATTCTTTTGCTTTAGGATGAAATGTCATATATCTGTTAAATGTATATATATCTGTTAAATCCAATTTGTCCAAAGCTTCAACTAGTTACACTGTGTCCCTGTTTAGTTTCTGTTTTCTTGATCTGTCCATACCTAAACATAGTAAAAGCAATATGCAGCAAACCGGTAGCCAACATCAAATTAAATGGAGAGAAACTTGAAGCAATTCCACTAAAATCAGGGACTAGACAAGGCTGCCCCCTCTCTCCATATCTTTTCAATATAGTTCTTGAAGTCCTAGCTAGAGCAATTAGACAACATAAGGAGGTCAAAGCGATACAAACTGGAAAGGAAGAAGTCAAAGTACCACTATTTGCAGATGATATGATAGTATACTTAAGTGACCCAAAATACTCCACCAGAAAACTCCTACAGCTGATAACTTCAGCAAAGTGGCTGGTTACTAAATCAACTCAAGTAAATCAGTAGCCTTCCTAGACTTAAAGGATAAGCAGGCTGAGAAAGAAATTAGGGAAATGACACCCTTCACAATAGTCACAAACAATATAAAGTATCTTGGTGTGACTCTAACCAAACAAGTGAAAGATCTATATGACAAGAACTTCAGGTCTCTGAAGAATGAAATCGAAGAAGACCTCAGAAAATGGAAAAAATCTTCCATGTTCATGGATTGGCAGGATTAATATAGTTAAAATGGTTATCTTGCCAAAAGCAATATACAGATTCAATGCAAGCCCCATCAAAATCCCAACTCAGTTCTTCATAGAGTTTGAAAGAGCAATTCTCAAATTCATCTGGAATAACAAAAAACCCAAGATAGCTACAAATATTCTCAATAGTAAAAGAACTTCTGGGTAATCAGTATCCCAGACCTCAAACATTTCTACAGAGCAATAGTGTTAAAAAACTGCATGGTATTGGTACAGTGATAAGCAAGTAGATCAACAGAATAGGATTGAAGACCCTGAAATGAACCCACACACCTATGGTTACTTGATCTTCAACAAAGGAGCTGAAAACACCCAGTGGAGATAGCCTTTTCAACAAATGGTGCTGGTTCAATTGGAGGTCAGCATGCAGAAGAATTCGAATTGATCAATTCTTATCTCCTTGAACTAAGCTCAACTCCAAGTGGATCAAGGACCTCCGCCTAAAACCTGACACACTTTTGAAACTAATAGAAAAGAAACTGGGGAAGACCCTTGAGGACATGGCACAGGGGGAAAATTACTGAGCAGAACACCAATAGCTTATGCTCTAAGATAAAGAATTGACAAATGGGACCTCATAAAATTACAAAATTTCTGTAAGGCAAAGGACACTGTCAAAAGGACAAAACGGCATGCAACAAATTGGGAAAAGATCTTTACCAACCCTACATCCAAAAGAGGGCTAATATCCAATATATACAAAGAACTCAAGAAGTTAGACCCCAGGGAACCAAATAACACTATTAGAAATGGGGTACAGAGCTAAACAAAAAATTTTACCTGAAGAACTTTGAATGGCTGAGAAGCACCTTAAGAAATGTTCAACATCATTAATCATTAGGGAAATGCAAATCAAAACAACCCTGAGATTTCACTCACACCAGTCAGAATGGCTAAGGTTAAAAACTCAGAAGAAAGCAGGTGTTGGCAAGGATGTGGAGAAAGAGGAACACTCCTCCATTACTGGTGGGATTGCAAGATGATACAACCACTATGGAAATCAGTCTCGCAGTTCCTCAGAAAACTGGACATGACACTTCCGGAGGACCCTGTTATACCTCTCCTGGGCATATACCCAGAGGAGTCCTCGGCATGTAATAAGGACACATGCTCCACTATGTTCATGGCAGCCTTGTTTATAATAGCCAGAAGCTGGGAAGAACCCAGATGTCCCTCAATGGAGGAATGGATACATAAAATGTGGTATATTTACACAATGGAATACTACTCAGCAATTAAAAACAATGAATTCATGAAATTCTTAGGCCAATAGTTGGAAATGGAAAATATCATCCTAAGTGAGGTAACCCAATCACAAAAGAATACACATGGAATGCAATCACTGATAAGTGGATATTAATTAGCCCAGAAGCTCTGAATTCTCAAGACACAATTAGCATAACAAATGATTCCCAAGAAAAAGGAAGGAGAGGGCCCTGGTTCTGAAAAGACTTGATCCAGCATTGTAGGGGAGTTCCAGGTCAGAGAAATGGGAGGGGGGGTGACTGGAAATGGGTAGAGGAAAGAGGGCTTATGAGACCAATGGAGAGGGGGGAACCGGGAAAGGGGAAAGCATTCAGAATGTAAACTAAGAATACAGAAAATAAAATAATAAAAATAAAAATAAAAATAAAGAAAAAAAAGAAAAATGCTTTTATATATTAAGACTGTCAACTGTCCATGTACAAAATAAATACAATGTTATGAACAATATAAGTATAAAGTTATGAACAATATAAATATAAATATAATGGGGAAAGGGGTAATAGTTCTGGCAAATGTTTCTTTCTTGTCTAATTTCTTCCCCAGGCGTCTTTAGTGAGAATTAGTTCTTAATGACTTGTTTTTCTTGTTATCCAGAGTTCCCATCAGCTGTGGCAACCCACCTAATTAAGAAGTATCTGTATGTGGTGAATTGTATTTTGACACCCAAGTAGGACTGATGGGAGACTACTGGTCACAGCTGCCTTGCCCTGGACCTGACCTCAAAGTCTGAAACTAGAGAAAAAGGGGAGATATGTCTGACAGCCCAGGAAAAAGTCTACATATGGATGCCTGTAAAAAGTTGCACTGGCATTTAAAATTCAATTTGTGTCGATGTTACTGACATTCAGAATGTTACCGCTGAAGAGTAGATAGTTCTTACATTTTCTTTGTGAGCTTTTACAAGCAAAGCTTCCCCTGAGTTCTCAGAACTGGGCAATTTTACTGACATTATCAAAATTTTATATTTGTATCTATTTTTTAACTAATTCCAAAAAGTTCATGTTTATTGGCATATATTTTAAGAATTGGCTGGTCATTTCATTATGCTATTTACTGGTTGGGTTCTTTGCTTTCTTGCTGTTTAGTTTCTTGAATTTTTGGATTATTCTATATATTAATCCTGTTCAGTATCCAACGAGGTTTTTCCTGTATCACATATGATGCCTCTTCATTTGATTAACTCTTTCATGAGACCACATCCATTCACTGTTGGCTGAAACAGGGCTAGCATTGACAAAATCCTTTCCTACATCTACTTCTAAAGTAGTTTCCACATCACATTTTCCTTAAAGTTTCAGGTCCTACATTAAGGTATCAATTGATTTTGATTTGATTTTTTTTTTTTTTTGTCATGGAAAAGAATCTAGTTTCAACTGACAAACAGATTTCAAGTTTTCTTAGCATTTTTGTTAGAGAGGCTGTTTTTCTATGGTAAGTTTGGTGTGTTTCTCAAAAGTTGTGTAGCTGAAGTCATAGATTTCTTTTTGGGTCTTCTATTCCATTCTACTGATTTGCGTGTATGTTTTGTGTCACTGCCATGCTGTTTCGGTCAATAAAAATTTGTGTTACTTCTGCTTTAAAGGGGTGCTAGATCTAAAGAAACTCTTTTCCTTCCATGTATTCCAGAGTCTTGGAGTAGACGTGGAAATGAGCTTGTTCCTTGGGAGGTTTCTCATTTGCCTCCAGGAAGACCCCAGTGTCTTCTGAGGGTGGCAGGGTCCCTTCCTTCCCTCCGTCTTCTCCCAAAGTAAACTGACCCCACCACTTGCCTTCTCCCTGGAACCCTAGAAGACTAGGACTCTGGTCTACACTGTGGTCCTGTGTACCCTAAAGTCGGCAATATGATCACTTTCCAGTTTGAGAGATGTATGGGGGGAAAACTTTACATTGTTGATAATCTACAGAACCTGAGTTTAACACAGCTCTTTCCATGACTGCCAGTCGGATATCACTCCTGTAATAATACCCATCCAGTTTTGTGAGAGGTGGGCTTGGATACTGTGTGGTTTTTGTACAAATGTGTTTCTTAGTGTGAGTTTATGGTTTTTGTTGTTTTTTCCTTTAGGTTTTGTTTTAATTAGGGAAAGGAGGTTTGAGAGTTCGGGAGAAAAGGAATGAAAGTGGCTTAATGTCCCTCTTTTTCATTGAATAAGTGAAATACCATTTATGAATTAAAAAAAAAAAAACTTGGAAGGATTCCAGAATGAATCTCTCTGGACCTGTGGCAATTATTTCCACTGGGGAGGTATTTCCTACTACTGCATCAGTCTCCTTGCTTGTTATGGATAGATCTGTTTTAATGATCTTATTAATTTAATTTTGTTAAGTTGATATTCATCTGCAAATTTATTTACTGAAAAGTTTGCAATTCATAAAATTTTCAAGGAAGTTCCGATTAATAATTGAATTCATTAGTATCTATCATAATGGTTCCCTTCTCACCTCAGATTTAATTAGTTTGCGATTGTTCTCTGTTTATTTTGGTTATTTTACATGAAGATTTGCTGATATTGTGTTTTCCCCTTCAAACAACTCTATTTTGAGGTAAGACTTATAGTCTTATGCTTTTTATTAATTCCTTTTTTGAGAATTTTATACATTACTATTATACTATTTCCACTAATACCTCTCCTACTTCCAAATCTCTGTGTCACCTGCAATTTCTTTCATATTAGTGGCCTATCCCTAAATAATTATTAGTTTACACACACACACACACACACACACACACACACACACACACACATACACACACTCCAATACCACCTGTGGAGCCAGTCCCTTTACTGTAGCTGATATGTATATGTATTTAGAGTTGATCATTTGAGACCAGATAGCCTATCAGGATGCTAATTCCTGGAGAAGACCAATGTTCCTTTTTTTTTTTTTTAGGCTATTAGTTGTCTGTCACTCTTCATTAGGAGCAAAATTCTGTGAGATTTCCCACAACCACACTGGCATGGCAAACAGACTGATATTTCTTATTATGCAGGTCCTGTTTAGGTGATGGAATTTCTAGACTTTTCATGGGTTCAGCTGCCCTGATATACAGAGGACACTCTCTTCTACCAGATGTCCTGATCCTCTGACTCTTATAACTTTCCATACTCTCCTTCATGATATTCGCAATTTTAGGTATAGAGGGAACATTATAAAGGTATCTACAGGGGATAAGTATTCAGTCTGTAGTCCTCTGGTTCTCTGTTTCTTTTTTTTTGTTGTTGTTGTTGTTTTGTGTGTGTGTGTGTGCAGATTTTTTTCTTGTTTTTATTGGATATTTTATTTATTTACATTTCAAATGTTATCCCCTTTCCGATTTCCCACCCAGAAACCCCCTATGCCATCCCCCTCCTCCTGCTTCTATGAGAGTATGCCCCCACCGACCCTCCCACTCCCACCTCCCCGCCTTCTCACTCCTATACACTGGGGCATCAAGTCTTAATGGGACCATGTGCCTCTTCTCCCATTGATGCCTGACAAGATCATCCTCTGCTGCATATATGGCAGGAACCATGAGTCCCTCCATGTGTACTCCTTGGTTGGTGGTTTAGACCATAGGAGCTCTGGTTGGTTGATATTGTTGTTCTTCCCATGGGGTTGCAAATCCCTTCAGCTCCTTTCGTCCTTTCTCTAACTCCTCCATTGGGGACCCCATGATTAGTTCAATGGTTGGCTGCGAGCATTCACCTCTATATATGTCAGGCTCTAGCAGAGCCTCTCAGGAAACAGTAATATAAGACTCCTGTGAGCATGCACTTCTTGGCATCCACAACAGTGTCTGTGTTTGGTGACTGTATATGGGATGGATCCCCAGTCTCTGTCTTTGGGACAGTCTCTGGATGGCCTTTCCTTCAATCTCTGCTCCATACTTTGTTTCCAATTTCTTCCCATGGGCATTTTGTTCTCTCTCTCTCTCTCTCTCTCTCTCTCTCTCTCTCTCTCTCTCTCTCTTTCCCTCCCTCCCTCCCTCCCTTCCCCCTCCCTCTCCCTCTTCATCTCCCTCTCTTTGGTTTTTTGAGACAGGGTTTCTCTGTATAGCCCTGGCTGTCCTGGAACTCACTCTGTACACGAGGCTGGCCTCGAACTCAGAAATCCTCCTGCCTCTGCCTCCCAAGTGCTGGGATTAAAGGCCTGTGCCACCACCGCCTGGTGTGTTATGTCTTCTAAGAAGGACTAAAAAACCTACACTTCCTTTTTCTTGAGCTCCACATGGTCTGTGAATTGTATCTTGGGTATTCCGAGCTTTGGGGCTAATATCCACTTATCAGTGAGTACATACCATGTGTGTTCTTTTGTGATTGGGTTACCTCACTCAGGATATTTTCTAGTTCCATCCATTTACCTAAGAATTTCATGAATTCATTGTTTTTTTAATAGCAGAGTAGTGCTCCATTGTGTAAATGTACCACATTTTCTGTATTCATTCCTCTGTTGAGAGACATCTGGGTTCTTTCCAGGTTCTATAAATAAGGCTGCTATGAACATAATGGAGCATGTGTCCTTGTTATAAATTGGAACATGTTTTGGCTATATAACCAGGATTGGTATAGCTGGGTCCTCAGTTATTATTATGTCCAATTTTCTGAGGAACTGCCAGACTGATTTCCAGAGTGGTTAAACAACATCCTTCACAATAGTCACAAATAATATAAAATCCTTTATGTGACCCTAACCAAGTAAGTGAAAGATCCAAATGATAAGAACTTCAAGTCTCTGAAGAAAGAAATCAAAGATCTCAGAAAATGGAAAGATCTCCCCATGCTCATGGATTGGTAAGATTAACATAGTAAAAAATGGTCATCTTGCCAATAGCAATGTAGAAATTCAAGGCAATCTCTATCAAAATTTCAAATCAATTCTTCTTAGAGTTAGAGCAATTCTCAAATTCAACTGGAATAACAAAACAAAACAAAACAAAACAAAACAAAACAAAACAAAACAACCCAGGATTGTGAGAACTAGTCTCAACAATAAAAGAACTTCTGTGGGAATCATCATACCTGATCTCAAGCTATATTAAAGAGCAATTGTGATAAAAACTGCTTGATATTGGTACAATAACAGGCAGGAAGATCAGTGGAATAGAACTGAAGACCCAGAAATGAACCCACATACCTATTGTCACTTGATCTTCGACAAAAGCGCTAAAACCATCCTGTGGAAAAATATATCATTTTCAACAAATAGTGCTGGTTCCACTGGCAGTCAGCATATTGATGCATGCAAATCAATCCATTCTTATCTCCTTGTACAAAGCTCAAGTCCAAGTGGATCACGGACTTCTGCATAAAACCAGAAACTTATAGAAGTGAAAGTGGGGAAGAGCCTCGAATAGATGGACATGGGGGAAAAGTTCCTGAACAGAGCACCAATGGCTTATGTTCTAAGATCAAGAACTGATAAATGGGCCCTCATAAAATTACAAAGCTTCTGTAAGGAAAAAGACACTGTCAATAGGACAAAACTGCAGCCAACAGATTTGGAATAGATCTTTACCAATCTTACACCCAATAGAAGGTTAATATCCAATATATACAATGAAATCAAGAAATTAGACTCCAGACAATTAAATAACCCTGTTAAAAATGGGGTACAGAGCCAAACAAAGAATTCTCAACTGAGGAAACTCGAATGGCCGAGAAGCACCTAAAGAAATGTTCAACATCCTTAGTCATCAGGTAAATGCAAATCAAAACAACACTGACATTCCGCCTCACACCAGTCAGAATGGCTAAGATCAAACACTCAGGTGACAGCAGGTGCTGGCAAGGATGTGGAGTAAGAGTACTCTTCATTTTTATTGCCTCCAGACTTATGTAATGATCTTCATTTGCTGCACAAAGAAGCTTCTTTGGTGAGGGGTGAGAGTTACACTACTTATCTGTGTATGTAACAATGAGTATTTATGATATAGTTGGGAATTAAACTGGTTTAGAAAAGTTGCAGTAGTAGTTCCTCTTCTAGCATTCATGACCTTATCAGTTATAGGTAGTTAGCTAGGATTATAGTTCCAGGTAAGCATTCCTTCTGACTGATCAGTATCTTAAGTCCAATTAGGCAGTTGTTGATAGCCTCCACCAAATGGTACTAGTACAAAAATAGACATTTAGATCAATGGAAGAAAATAGAAAACCCACACAAAAATTCATATAGATACAGCCATCTGACTTTGACAGAGATGCGAAAATTATACCCTGGAGGAAAGACAGTATTGTCAACAAACACTTCATGGAAAACTAAATGTTCAAATTCAGAAAAATAAAATTAGATCCACATGTATCATGCTGCACAAAATCTCCAAAAAGGCTTCACTACACAATTTGAAATGCTAAAGTGCTAAGAGAAATACACTCACAATCCTAAGAGATAAAGACTAAATAAGATTTGTTTCTTAGGAATTAATATGAAAAATTAAGTAAGGAAACAATAAACTGAATAAAGAGGAAGCTCACATAGTGAAAGATCATCTATGCCAAACAATCTGATGAAGGATTAATGTACAATTATACAAACAACTAAGAAATTAAAAATGAAAAACAAAGAATAAAACCAACAAAAAAGCAAATGACTCAAGTTTTAAAATGGCATATAGATCTGAAGAAAATATCTTCGAAAGAAGAAATAAATATCTTTAAAAATATTCAACATACTTAGCAACTAAAGAAATGCAACTAACTTAAAAGTAGTTTGAGATTTCATACCCAGGTCAGAACAGCTAACAAGAAAGAAATTACAATATTTGGTGGGATTGTTAATTGGTGAAGCCATTATGAAAATCTGTGAGGAATATTCTCATAAAATGCTAAAGGTAGATCTCCCACACAGTCTGGCTATCTTCCTTGGATTATGCCCAAAGAACTTGACACTACTCCATTCTTGCTCAAGCACGTTCATTGCTACTCTATTCACAACAGCTATGAAATGGAAACATCTTAAATGTCCTTCAACTGAAAAATGGATAATGAAATTGTAGTTCATACAATGAAATTCTATTCAGATGTAAACAACAATGAAACCAAAATGTGTACATAAATGGATAAAACTAGAAAATATTACACTGAGGGAGCCTTGGCCCTGCACTGCTTCCTTGTTTCTTTTTACGCTGACTTACGCTCAACCTTACCAATCCTGCCTTGATGCTATTGTTTTCTGTCTACTCACGTGGGGCTTTGCTTGGTCTTGCTTTCCCACGACATTAAAGTGTATTATCACTCTGTATACTTAAGATCTCAATGCAGGCACTTATTGCAATATGCTTCTATCTTATAACCACTTATCCCATTGGTACACCTATCCCATAGTTACATTTTATTTGATACCTTTTCCATTCTTTCCACCTCTGAGGAATTCAGTCTTTTTTAATGGCAAGAAGCATTTCCTTTGTTTTTCTATATTCTCTTTACGTTCCAAATACTTTTCCCTTTACCGGTTCCCCCCTTTGCATCGGTCTCATAAGCTCTTGTCCTTCCGCCCATTTCCCAATCACCCCAGTCCCATTTCTCTGTACTGGTATTCCCTTACAATACTGGATCAAGTCTTTTCAGAACCAGGGCCCTCTCTTTCCTTCTTCTTGAGAATCATTTGATATGCTAATTGTATCTTGAGAATTCAGAGCTTCTGGGCTAATTAATATCCACTTATCAGTGGATTGCATTTCTTGAAAGCAACTAAAAGATGTACCCTCATTTTCAATTATAGCTATAAATTTCAATTATAGTTTGTATCTTTTGATTTGGGGAATTGAGACCATTAACACTCACAGTTATCACTGACGAGTATTAATTCCAGCCATTTTCTTGATTTTATACTTTGGACTCATCCTACTTCTCACTTAGCTATTATTATAGCAGTTGATTCTCCCTATAGCCTCATGGCTATATGACTTTCTCATCAGTATGAGGCTTTCTACCAGTATAGTGAATGGAGATGATTTAGTAACAATGACTTTCTTTAGCTTGTTTTTAAGGTTCAGTTTTTTTCTTTTTCTTTCAGTTGTGATGGGTAGCTTTGCCAGTACAAGAGCCTGGGCTGCCAGATCTTGTCTTTCAGAACTGGAAATGCATTATCCCAAGCCTTGATGGCTTTCAAATTTCTTGAGAAACCTTCTCTTATATATGACTTGGTGTTCCTTCTTTGCTGTTTTCAATATACTTCCTTTGTTCTGTGGATTTAGGATTTTTATTATGATATGATGGGATGCTCCTATTTGTTGTTGTCTAAGGTCCTAAATACTTTTTTACATCTGGAATTGCATTTCTTTATCTAATTGTGGGAAATTTTTCTACTATACTTTTAGAGAAAATATATCCTATGCCTTCAGAAATTCTCCCATGATTCTTAAATTTAGTTTTCCTTTATATTGTGTCTTGTATATCTTGAGAGTATTGTTAAAATTGCGCTATTAATTAATCATTGTCTTGGTTTAAATGTTCCAACTCCTCCGCTTTGTCTTCAAAGCCAGATAATGTATCCTTTCCTCGATCCAGTCTATTGGTATAGCTTTCACAGAACTGTCTTTACTAAAGAAGTCACTAAAGAGTTACTTCATATACTGCACTAACTTTCTTATTTTTTCATCATTTCGTGTGTTTTTAGATTACTTCAAAAATTGTCTTAAGTCATTTGAGTACAGTTTCAGTTATTCTTTTTGAATTCTTTTTTTCTTGTATGTCATGCAATTCAATCTCACTGGGGGTTTGTACTATGAATCAATATTGTTTTTAAGGACTTGTTTGCCTTCATTCTTCTATTTGTGTTTTGTGCTATGGCTTGTTTTTCTGGAGTAAGGAACCTGATTGCATTTATACTTGCTTGCCCTTTTCAAGAGGGTTGGTTCTTATAATGTTCTGGTGTTGTTTTTCTCTGATACACTCACTGATGGTTAGGTGATGAGGCTTGATCACCAGATCTCCCAGGTGATTATGATATTATTTGCAAAAGCAATCACTATCAAAGGTTAGTGGTCCAATAGAAGAACAGTCAATCAATTACAATTTAATCATATTATACATGCCAACAATTTTATCAAGGGAAGGCTAACTGACAGTGGTGTGTATACTAATATATTATTTGAGTATGAATGGAAAGGAAAAGAACACTTATGGTAAGACTAATGGTTAGTACTGGGTTGATAACATGGAAAATTGGGGAGATGGAAACAGAAGTGGGAGTGGTACAGACAAAGTACATTAGTGTGATGCAGTCTTCAGAGAAGACTGACTGAGAAGGGAGAAAGACATAAAACCACTTACATACATGACTCACGTGGATGGATGTACCATTCCCTGCTATGAGAGACTGGAGGCACAGCCACCATGTATTCACAAATCTGAGCAGCCTACTATGTCCTTTGGGAGAGGAAAATGGAGAAAGAAAGTGGAAAAAGGAGACACAGAAAAGAGACAGAGAGGAAGTATAGGGCACAGAAAAAATTATAACCTGCTTGTCAAATGGTTTTCAGACGTTATGTCCAGACTCTGGACCTTCCTTTTGGAAATCTGGTTATAGATGTGGTCTGGTCAGGAGGTTTGCTTCACAGGTGGAGCGCCAGATGCTAGCCATACCTCTAGAAAGTCCTTCAGGCTTGTGGCTGCTAGTGTTGGCCTCACTGCTGTGTACATGTCTCTTGTTGATTAGCTGCTTGCAATGAGAGTTCAAGTTCCCAGGCAGATTCTCAGCTGGATCCATGTCTCCCTCCATGGATACAGAATCTAATCAGAAGACCTTTCCTTGAGTCTGGCAGAAGTTTGCTGAAGCTGAGTGAATCAACGTGCAGCCTCCATGTTTCTATTGAGTTTGCTATATACAAACTCATCAGCAAGCTCCAGGGAAGTCTTTTTGGGATAGTCTCAAACCTGTTGCAGGCTGAGTCTGCTACTTTTCTGACTATGCATGCTATGCACAGTGAAGTCCTACTTGTAGTTAGCTACAAGCTGGTTAACCTCAATCTCGAATCTATATCCATGTATGTGCTACTGGTCTCTGGGTCATCAGGTCTCCAGGTCTCTGGGTCTTAAGTCAATCACCTCATTTTAATAAGACAGTTTTTAACAGCCATATAAAATAAAATGCCCCATTACTTCCCAAAGGAATTTTACATGATTACACTTTTCATTCTGGTGAATGTTCTATCCCTTACAAGATTAATACTTTTGTCCATATTTTCTACTGTTTTTTTAAATCTGTGTTTCATTTACTTTTAATAATATTGCTGTTTATATTGGATGATAATTGAGCTTTTTAATTTTTTATAATTTTATTTTTTTAATTTATTGATATATTTATTTTTTTATTCGATATAATTTATTTACATTTCAAATGACTTCCCCTTTTCTAGCCCCCTACTCCCTGAAAGTCCCGTAAGCCCCCTTCTCTTCCCCTGTCCTCCCACCCACCCCTTCCCACTTCCCTGTTCTGGTTTTGTCGAATACTGCTTCACTGAGTCTTTCCAGAACCAGGGGTCACTCCTCCTTTCTTCTTGTACCTCATTTGATGTGTGGGTTATGTTTTGGGTATTCCAGTTTTCTAGGTTAATAACCACTTATTAGTGAGTGCATACCATGATTCACCTTTTGAGTCTGGGTTACCTCACTTAGTATGATGTTCTCTAGCTCCATCCATTTGCCTAAGAATTTCATGAATTCATTGTTTCTAATGGCTGAATAGTACTCCATTGTGTAGATATACCAAATTTTTTGCATCCACTCTTCTGTTGAGGGATACCTGGGTTCTTTCCAGCATCTGGCAATTATAAATAGGGCTGCTATGAACATAGTAGAGCATGTATCCTTATTACATGGTGGGGAATCCTCTGGGTATATGCCCAGGAGTGGTATAGCAGGATCTTCTGGAAGTGAGGTGCCCAGTTTTTGGAGGAACCGCTTTTTGTTTTATCATGGTTTAGCTGGTTGCCGAAGCTCCCTCACCTTTTGAATATAGTTACTTAGTTCTACAAATCCCATTTAAACCTGCTCTTTGAAGTGCCCAGTAAGTTATCATACATTTAAATCTCTATTTTCTGTCCTCTCAAGAAAATTTAAAATATCCTCTGAAATGTCTTTTTTTTTTTTACAAAAACCCCAAAATAGTAAAAACAATTTTTTTTAAAAATATTTTTATTTTCTATATTCTTTGTTTACATTCCAAATGATTTCGCCTTTCCCGGATCCCCCCGCCCCATATGTCCCATAAACCTTCTTCTCTCCATCCCTTCTCCAATCACCTCCCTCCTTTTTCTCTGTCCTTATATTCCCTTCCATTGCTAGATCGATCCTTTCCAGAATCAGGACCCTCTCCATACTTTTTCATGGGAGTCATTTGTTATACAATTTGTTCCTTGGGTATTCAGGGCTTCTGGGCTAATTAATATCCACTTATTAGAGATTGCATTCCATGTGTATTCTTTTGTGATTGGGTTACCTCACTTAGGATATTTTCCAGATCAAACCATTTGCCTAAAAATTTTGTGAATTCATTGTTTCTAATTGCTGAGTAGTATTCCATTGTGTAAATATACCACATTTTCTGTATCCATTCCTCCTTTTAGGGGCATCTCGGTTCTTTCCAGCTTCTGGCTATTATAAATAAGGCTGCTATGAACATAATGGAGCATGTGTCTTTACTGCATGCCGGGAAATCCTTTGGGTATATGCCCAGGAGAGGTATAGCAGGGTCATCCGGAAGTCTCATGTCCAGTTATCTGAGGAACCTCCAGACTGTTTTCCACAGTGGTTGTACCATCTTACAGCCCCACCAGCAGTGGAGGAGTGTTCTTCTTTCTCCACATCCTCGCCAACACCTGCAGTCTCCTGTGTTTTTGATATTAGCCATTCTGACTGGTGTAAGGTGAAATATCAGAGTTGTTTTGATCTGCATTTCCCTAATGACTAATGATGTTGAGCACTTCTTAAGGTGCCTCTTGGCCATCCGAATTTCGTCAGGTGAAAATTCTTTGTTTAGATCTCTACTCCATTTTTTAATAGGGTTATTTGGTTCCCTGGGGTCTAACTTCATGAGTTCTTTGTATATATTGGATATTAGCCCTCTATCAGATGTAGGGTTGATGAATATCCTTTCCCAATTTGATGGTTGCCATTTTGTCCTTTTAACAGTGTCCTTTGCCTTACAGAAACTTTGTAATTTTATGAGGTCCCATTTGTCAATTCTTGATCTTAAAGCATAAGCTATTGGTGATCTGTTCAGGAACTTTTCCCCTGTGCCCATGTCCTCAAGGGTTTTCCCCAGTTTCTTTTCTATTAGTTTCAGTGTGTCTGGTTTTACATGGAGGTCCTTGATCCACTTGGAGTGAAGTTTAGTACATGGAGATAAGAATGGATCAAGTTGCATTCTTCTGCATGCTGACCTCCAATTGATCCAGCACCATTTGTTGAAAAGGCTATCTTTTTTCCACTGGATGTTTTTGGCTCCTTTGTCGAAGATCAAGTGGCCATAGGTGTGTGGATTCATTTCTGGATCTTCAATTCTATTCCATTGGTTCACTTGCCTGTCACTGTGCCAATACCATGCAGTTTTTAACACTATTGCTCTGTAGTATTGCTTGAAGTCAGGGATACTGATTCCCCCAGAATTTCTTTTGTTGTTGAGAATAGTTTTAGCTATCGTGGGTTTCTTGTTATTCCAGATGAATTTGAGAATTGCTTTTTCTAACTCTGTGAAGAACTGAGTTGGGATTTTTATGGGGATTGCATTGAATCTGTAGATCACTTTTGGCAAGATGGCCATTTTAACTATATTAATCCTGCCAATCCACGAGCATGGCAGATTTTTCCATTTTCTGAGGTCTTCTTCGATTTCCTTCTTCAGAGACCTGAAGTTCTTGTCATAAAGATCTTTCACTCGTTTGGTGAGAGTCACACTAAGATACTTTATATTGTTTGTGGCTATTGTGAAGGGTGTCATTTCCCTAACTTCTTTCTCAGCCTGCTTATCATTTGAGTATAGGAAGGCAACTGATTTGCTTGAGTTTATTTTATAACCAGCCACTTTGCTGAAGTTGTTCATCAGCTGTAGAAGTTCTCTGGTGGAGGTTTTCGGGTCACTTAAGTAGACTATCATGTCATATGCAAATAGTGATAATTTGACTTCTTCCTTTCCAATTTGTATCCCCTTGACCTCCTTATGTTGTCTAATTGCTCTAGCTAGAACTTCAAGTACTATTTTGAAAAGATATGGAGAGAGAGGACAGCCTTGTCTAGTCCCTGACTTTAGTGGGATTGCTTCAAGTTTCTCTCCATTTAGTTTGATGTTGGCTACTGGTTTGCTGTATATTGATTTAACGATGTTTAGGTATGGGCCTTGAATTTCTGTTCTTTCCAATACTTTTAGCATGAAAGGATGCTGGATTTTGTCAAATGCTTTTTCTGCATCTAAAGAGATGATCATATGGTTTTTTTGAGTTTGTTTATGTAGTGGATAGCATTGATGGATTTCCTTATATTGAACCATCCCAGCATCCCTGGGATTAAGCCTACTTGATCATGGTGGATGATCGTTTTGATGTGTTCTTGGATTCGTTTGGCAAGAATTTTATTAAGTATTTTTGCATCAATATTCATAAAAGAAATTGGCCTGAAGTTCTCTTTGTTGGATCTTTGTGTGGTTTTGGTATCAACATAATTGTGGGTTCATAGAACGAGTTGGGTAGAGTTCCTTCTGTTTCTATTTTGTGGAATAGTTTGAAGAGTATTGGTGTTAGGTCTTCTATGAAGGTCTGATAGAACTCTGCACTGAAGCCATCTGGTCCCCTGCTTTTTTTTGGTTTGGAGACTTTCTATGACCCTTTATATTTCTTCAGGTGTAATGGGACTGTTTAGTTGATCTATTTGATCCTGATTTAGTTTTGGTGTTGGATATCTGTCTAGGAAACTGTCCATTTCCTCCAGATTCTCCAGTTGTTTTGAGTATAGGCTTTTGTAGTAGGATCTAATGATTTTTAATTTCCTCAGTTTCTGTTGTTATATCTCCCTTTTCATTTCTAAGTTTGTTAATCTGGATACTGTCTTTGTGCCCTTTGGTTAGTCTGGCTAAGGGTTTATCTATCTTGTTGATTTTCTCAAAGAACCAGCTCCTGGTTTTGTTGATTCTTTGTATGGTTCTCTTTGTTTCTACTTGATTGATTTCAACCCTGAGTTTGATGATTTCCTGACTTCTACTCCTCCTGGGTGAAATAGCTTCTTTTTGTTCCAGGGCTTTCAGGTGTGTCATTAAGCTGGTAGTGTATGCTCTCTCCATTTTCTTTTTGGAGGCACTCAGGGCTATGAGTTTTCCTCTTAGCACTGCTTTCATTGTGTCCCATAGATTTGGGTATGTTGTGTCTTCATTTTCATTGTGTTCTAAAAAGTCTTTAATTTCTCTCTTTATTTCTTCCTTGACCAAGGTATCATTGAGTAGAATATTGTTCAGTTTCCACGTGTATGTGGGTTTTCTGTTGTTTTTGTTGCTATTGAAGACCACTTTTACTCCATAGTGATCTGATAGGAGGCATGGGGTTAGTTCTATCTTCTTATATTTGCTGAGGTCTGTCTTGTGACCAATTATATGGTCGATTTTGGAGAAGGTACCATGAGGTGCTGAGAAAAAGGTATATTCTTTTGCTTTAGGATAGAATGTTCTATATATATCTGTTAAATCTAATTGGTCCAAAGCTTCAATTAGTTTCATTGTGTCCCTGTTTAGTTTCTGTTCTCCTGATTGGTCCATTGAGGAAAGTGCAGTGTTGAAGTCACCCACAATTATTGTGTTAGGTGCAATGTGTGCTTTGAGCTTCAATAAAGTTTCTTTTACGAAAGAGGGTGCCCTTGCATTTGGAGCATAGATGTTCAGGATTGAGAGTTCTTCTTGTTGTATTTTTCCTTTGACCAGCAAAAAGTGTCCCTCAGAGTCTCTTTTGATGACTTTGGGTTGAAAGTCAATTTTATCTGATATTAAAATGGCTACTCCAGCTTGTTTCCTGAGACCATTTGCTTGTAAAATTGTCTTCCAGCCTTTTACTTTAAGGTAGTGTTTGTCTTTGACCCTGAGGTGTGTTTCCTGTAAGCAGCAAAATGTAGGGTCCTGTTTACGTATCCAGTCAGTTAGTCTATGTCTTTTTATTGGGGCATTGATGTTAAGAGATATTAAGGAATAGTGATTGTTACTTCCTG
The DNA here is from genome assembly GCF_947179515.1 of Apodemus sylvaticus. Lineage (NCBI taxonomy): Eukaryota > Metazoa > Chordata > Mammalia > Rodentia > Muridae > Apodemus > Apodemus sylvaticus. The sequence goes on along the minus strand of NC_067475.1, from coordinate 112,374,266 downwards.
TCATTTTTGACGTTATTTTTTAAATTTGATTGGTTAACTTCTTTTGGGTTTGATGAAAGGTTACTATCTTGCTTTTTCCAGAGTGAAGTTTCCCTCCTTGTATTGGTGTTTTCCTATTATCCTTTGTAGGGCTGGGTTTGGGGATAGATATTCGGTAAACTTGGTTTTGTCATGGAATATCTTAGTTTCTCCATCTATGGTGATTGAGAGTTTTGCTGGATATAGTAGTTTTGGCTGGCATTTGTGTTCTCTTAGAGTCTGCATGAGATCTGCCCAGGTTCTTCTAGCCTTCATAGTCTAGGGTGAAAAGTCTGCTGTGATTCTGATAGGTCTTCCTTTATATGTTACTTGGCCTTTTTCTCTTACTGCCTTCAATATTCTTTCTTTGTTTAGTACATTTGGTGTTTTGATTATTATGTGACGGGAAGTATTTCTGTTCTGGTCCAGTCTGTTTGGAGTTCTGTAGGCTTCTTGTATATTCATGGGCATCTCTCTCTTTAGGGTAGGGAAGTTTTCTTCCATAATTTTATTGAAGATATTTGCTGGCCCTTTAATTTGTAAATCTTCACTCTCATCTATGCCTATAATCCTTAGGTTTGGTCTTCTCATTGTGTCCTGGATTTCCTGGATATTTTGGGTTACAAGCTTTTTGCATTTTGCATTTTCTTTAACTGTTGAGTCCATGGTTTCTATGGTATCTTCAGCATCTGAGATTCTTTCTTCTATCTCTTGTACTCTGTTGTTGATATTTGCATCTATGTCCACTGATTTCTTCCCAAGGCTTTCTATCTCCAAAGTTGTCTCCCTTTTAGCTTTCTTAGTTGTTTCTACTTCTGATTTTAGATCCTGGATCGTTTTGCTTAGCTCCTTCACTTGCTTGTTTGTGCTTTCCTGTAATTCTTTAAAAGATTTTTGTGTTTCGTCTTTCATGACCTCAGCCTGTTGACCAAAGTTCTCCTGTATTTAAGTGTTTTTTTGCGTTTCCTCATTATTGGCTTTTGTATTCTCCTGGATTTCTTTCAATGATTTTTGTGTTTCCCTTGCAAGGGCTTCTAACTTTTGATCCATTTTCTCCTGAATTTCTTTAAGTATGTCCTTCATGTGTTCCTGTACCAGCATCATAACCAGTGATTTTAAATCCAGATCTTGTTTTACTGGTGTGATGGGGTATCCAGGACATGCTGGTAAAGGAGAATTGGGTTCAGATGTTGCCATATTGCCTTGATTTCTGTTAGTGACATTCCTTCGTTTGCCTTTTGCCATCTAGTTCTCGCTGGTGTTAGTTGGTCTTGTCAACTGAAATGTCTTTAATTGATGCCCTGGTTGTCCAGAGCATGTTGATGAGTAAAGTGGCAACTCACGGGTTCTTTGAAGAGTCGCTTGTATTGGATGTTGTTTTGCTGGAGCAAACACGTGAAGGAGTGTTTTCCTGAAGTGGACACAAGTGAACGGCTAAGACATGATAAACATGAAAAACAGACTCATTAAAGCAGACAAAGGAGAAAGGATGCTCTGCTAAAGCAAGCATGTGATGAAAGATTCTTCATGAAGGACACACATGTACTGGTCCATCTTACATTGTGTAGTTGAGCTGCATTTGTTGGGATTCCATAGAAAGAAATGCACCAAAAATCTTCTGGTGGTGTGCTGCAGTTCCTTGCTCTTTCCATGGACTTGGGCTGATTGTCAGAGACATCACTCACATGAGTGAGACAGATTCACAGGGCTGAGGCAAACCCCATGGAAAACACATGATGTTTGGAGGGAGTATAAAAAGGACTCCAAGGACAGTGACAGAGGCTGAGTGTGACTCCCTTATAGAGCTAGTTGTGCAATACTTTTGTTGGTCTCATGTCTTCACTGATCTTCATTTCACTGAGAGGCATAGCCAAGAGTTTTTCCTGGCGTTCCTGTTGGTCCTGATCCCTCTTGCTAACTTGTACCGAGGCAGAGGCCTGGTTATTTCTGCTAGATCATGTCACCACTGACTGTTGCTGCTAACCCACCTTCAGCGAACTGGATTATTGGTACAGCTATAAAATCCCTGAGAATGGATCAAGCTGCTGCTGCTGACTCCTGTGAACTAAATTCTGATTTTCTGACAACATAGGATTTATCCCAAAGAACCCTTTCTAAATAGGTCTATTTCCCCATATGCTTTCTTTTCCACTAATTCTGGTGGGTGGTGGGCTAAAAGAAAGGTTAAGGAATTAAAGAACAATCATTAAAAATAAGGTTTGAAAACATTATAGATGAGTTTCAATGTTTGTAAAATTCCTTTGGGTTTGTTTTTATACATTGCAGGCCTAAGTGATCATCTTCTGAGACCTTTCATATTTGTTAAGACTAGTTTTCTGGCTTACTGTGATCTAGTTTGGACTATTTTCCCTGGTCTGAGGAGACCTATGCATATTCTGCATGCACTACATGAATATGTTTTTGCTTTCTCCTCTGCCTGCCATGTATGTGCGCGCGCGCGTGCCTGCGTGTGCGAGAGAGAGAGAGAGAGAGAGAGAGAGAGAGAGAGAGAGAGAGAGAGAGAGAGATCCTTTTGGTGCAGTGAGGAGCATATATGCAAATGTCTTTATTTGAAACTGTATTTTCTATCTCAATGTACAATGTGTGTGTTAAAGTGGTGTGTCACAGTCCTCTGTTATTATTACCCTCCTATAGCATACTTTTTTGGCATATGGAATTATGTAGGGATCCTTTTTGCCTATTCTTGAGAAATCAATTTTTTTGAGACAGGGTTTCTCTGTATAGCCAGAGCTGTTCAGGAACTTACTCTGTAGACCAGGCTGGCCTCCAACTCAAATTGCCCTCCCTCTGCCTCCACCTGAGTGCTGGGGTCAAGGCGTGCGCCATCACTACTGGTAGAGAATTCAATAGAATTTTACAACTGTTTTTTCTATTTTCACATAAAACACTGAGATTTTCATGAGGATAGCAATGAATTGTGGGTTACTTTGGGTAGTACTGATGCTATAACAGCAGCAAACTTTTCAGTCATTTTAAGTTTAGTTAGACTTTAATTTCTTCCAAGAATGACTCTTGGTTTTCATTATACAAGTCCCATATTTTTATACTGTGAAACTTAACATGCATACTAATTTATGTTAAAGATAATGATAATGATGTCATCATTATCAGGGGACAGAATAATTTTTCCTACCTCACACAGTGAGGGCTTTTTTCTTATTGATAGTCCCTAGAAACCACTCATCTGTTTTCTATCACTGAGATTTTTTATTGTTATTGCTATATTGGTTTTTCTTTTGTGAGAATATAAAATATGTAAATAAATACAATTCTTTTTGTGGTTAGGTTTCTTAAAATAGGGTTAAAGGACATTCTCATCTATCTATTATCACAACCACAATTGCTATGAACATGTACTTGCATGACTGTGAAATAAGAATGAGATTACTGGATTATACAGCAAGTGTTTAACTCAGAAAACCACATTAATTGTTTTCCTCTGGGATTATTTTGCATCCACAAAACCGAAGTGAGAGGCTGTTGGTGGCATCTTACTTTTTCATGCTATGGTCCACGTCTTAACAACTTCCATGTGTTTGTAGTGGTGGCTGACTGTTAGATGCACCTACAGGCTAATGTTGCTGACCTTTCCATGTGCATTTGGGCCTTGCATATCATCAGCTAAGCATTGTATCCAAGTCAGTTTTAAATGGATTGGTGCCTGCCTTTCATCAGCCATTTATTTTGAAATTTCCTCTTTAACATGTTCTGTGGTGTGTTACTTAGTCTTGATCTAGCTAGTGGCTGGTTGATTTTCAGGAATCCTAGAATTTATAGCTTTAAATGACATTGGGCTATTATTCTATCTCCCCCCTTCCCTCCCATCCCTGGGCCAGACAAACATAGCATAAAATAGAGGATTTTTTTCTCTTTTGGGACAGGCAGTCAGGCAAGCTTGGAATTTACTGTGTAGCTGAGGATGATATTCATTTCCTAATTTCTGTTCTTCTACCACCCCATGCCTGGTGTTCTTTCTCATGCAATGCAGGCTCATGTACACTAGACAGATTCAGCTCATTCATTTCTATGTGCTGCTCTCTTAACTTCTTTTTCTTCTGTTTCATCTGGGAAAATCGATTTATTATCTTCAAGAGCACTCATATGTTCTTATTTAAAGTAAAAGGGCTGCCACAGATAATATTAACTAACAATTCAGATTTCCTTTTCAAATTCTCAGATCTCTCTCTCTCTCCCCCCCCCCCTCTCTCTCTCTCTCTCTCTCTCTCTCTCTCTCTCTCTCCAAGACAGGGTTTCTCTGTATAGCCCTGGCTGTCCTGGAACTCATTCTGTAGACCAGGTTGGCCTTGAACTCAGAAATCCGCCTGCCTCTGCCTCCCAAGTGCTGGGATTTAAGGCGTGCTCCACCACTGCCCAGTGTCTCTCTTTCTACAGTCTCATGATTTCTCTCCATTTTCTATTAAAGAACCCTTTCTGTTTTTCCTAGCAAAACTCTGAATAAAATGGTACTTCATCTCATCTAACAATTTCATCTGGATAAAGGCATTTTGGATACCTTACTGGTGAATGTTTGCATTTTGCTATATTCTAACATGTGTTGGTCTGTTGTGTTTTAATAATTAAATTATTCAGATACAATTTAATCCTGTGGAGTCCATAATGACAGTTAGTTTTGTTTGCTTGGAGTGATATAGATTAGAATAGATATAGAGTAAGCTTTGCTATAGAAGGCATTAAGCTAAATTTTACCCCACTTGTGGAGAGTGTATGACTGCTTCAACCAATTCAAGGTGCCATACATAACTTCAAGAGTTAGTTGAAAGGGTAGCTCCCTTGTCTACAAAACATGCTACATCTTCCTTAATTCTAATAACTCTCTCAACTCAGCAAGGTCACTATGAATCACTTGAGAATGTCTTTTCTTTACCCCCAATTAGAATATGCCTCCAGAAAAGGCATGACAAAACCCACAGACTACATTTAATTATTGCTATTACCTCCCAGGGATTACAGGTATCTAAGGACTGCTGTTTAATGCATTAAACTCGTAGAGTCATAGATTGCGTCAAGTATTCTAGTGGTACTAAGAGGAAAGCAAGTTCACACCCTGTTACTCTGTCAGGAGAAAAAGGAAACCCAATGAAAGACACTTAGTATTTTTCTTAAAAGCAATCATGTAGAAAGGTTCACTCCTGCCATCCCAGCAGTCAAGAGTCTGAGACTGAAAGATGGCAAAGTTCTTCAAAATCTAAAATACCAAAGCTAACAGCAAAGCTCATGATGATACTGTCTCTGATTACCTAGTCCAGTCAACATTGATTTTGATGATTACAACACTGTAGTTTTTAAATAAGTATGTTGCTTCAATTATCAACTTTCCCACTTTTTCCCTCACTAGTCTCAGGCCCTTGAGAGTGCATATAAAATAGACTGTTTCCATTTTTACAAAAGCTGTCATTGTGACCTTTTTTGTTTTTACAAGAATTGTAGTAGTGACATCCTAATTTTAACTCTACAAATTCATGAGCATATAGAATGTCTTTAATTTCAGCAATGTTGAGCAATCTGCATAATATAAAACTTACCACATTAGTTACATTTTGGCCTGAGCAATCCACTCTTCTAAATGCTATTATAGCTGCAACAGCTTTTGGTTTCTTTGGCGGACTACTCAGTGTCAATGTATAAAAGGACTGATGATAATGTGGAGGGTGTCAGTTTTATGCCCTGCAAGCTGATTAAATCCATTCATTACTGCTAAGTGGTATTCTACTCAGGGATTCTATGAGAACATAGATAGGTTTTCCTTCTTTCTGTTCAATGTAGGTGGAAATCTTTATCTTGCTCAGACACCTAGATGAAGTCTTTGTACTAATCCAAATGAAAGTTAGATCTTTCTAATGCACTAGAATGCACAATGCACAGAGAAAGCATTCAGCATTGTACCATTGCTTAGGAATTTCTCGGGGCATTTTGTGAGACTTAATTATGTTGACATAGCTTGTTATCCCTTGTTGTCTTTCTTCTGAGTATTTCTTACAATAAGAGTATCAAAAATGATCAAAAAGTTTTCTGTATCAATTGAGAAAGGTATACAGGATTGAAGTGATCAACTTTTGCATGCAGAATATAACCCTCCCTCTTGATCTTTCATGTCTAATTTAGGAACTATTTCTAGTGGTTGAAGGGCAAACATTTCCATCATCTGAGCATCTCAGATTTCCTGCTTGTGTCTTCATGGACTTAATGAGGAAAGGATCTAGTTACCCTTCTTCTTCCCTAGAGGCTTCTACTGCATTATCTGTCACTGTCACATACTATGATCACATGCTGATGGGCTGCTACAACAAAATTTACTGTCCTGCAGAAAACTGTGTTTTAATTCCAACATGAGTTTCAGTTTTATAATTACCTTGGTTAATTTTAATTACTTGTTCAATAACAAAATTTAAAATACAGCTTGTTAAATTCTAATGACAATAATTTTAGATATTTTAATGAAAACTCCCTAAAATGGGTAGTTTAACACTTAATGAAATAATAACTTTATGGTAAGTTTCCCTTCCAGAAAGATTATCTAGTTCATCTTTAGGCTGTAAATGTTACTGCAAGCTTACATTATATCTTACACAACATCTCTGTTATTAGAAATACTTCTCTGTGATAGGAGGGTAGAGTTCAACAACAGAGTGGGTATTTGGCATATTCCAGGGCTCAAACAATTCATAGCACCAGAAAGATATTTTCTAATTGTAAAATTTAACACAACTTCATCAAAAATAGGCTAAATTGCACATATGACACAAATGTTTTCATCATCACTACATAGCAAAAGACACTGACTTTTGCCAAATGGCCTAAGTATCACCATGTATGTTGTGTTATTAAAACCCCCTCTATTTTTATAATAAACTATTATTCTTTTATGATACTCTTCTTCCTACTCTTTATAGCTTTACAACCTAAATTATACAGTTACATGTACAAATAGCTTAGTTTTACTAATTATTTTTTGATGTCTTTTAAATCTCAAACTAAATCTCCATTCTCTCCCCACCCCCATATCGTTTTTGAGTAAACTTAGGCATTTGGACTACAGCAATTCTGATGACTGAATTCCCATGGTATAATCCAACTTTTTGTTTATGTAGGCATTCATATTACTTATTCACTCAGTGTTAGTTTGAGATAGTTTTTGCCCATCTGCCAACTTGTTTCTCCTTCTTCGTGAAGTTGAAAGCTTTGTTTACATCTATTAATTCTTTTGAGAATATCAAATACTATCCCAATATACTATCACTGTATCATTTACAAGATGATATAAAGAAAAGGATAACCCCACCTGATGCAATCTCTTGTTACAAAGGATAGAGACAGTGTAAATAGGTACCTGATGTTTTCTTTGCCAGTTTTCAATTAAAGAATTAGTTGTACTCTCTACACATCTAAATTTGAGACTTTGGGTTAAGATTTCTCAAATCAGTGTTCTCTGAATACTACTGTAAATTTTTCAGGGAGAGAGATGGAAAGACCATTCCTCGTTTCTTGCATGTTAACTATTTGTAGTTGTTTTAGGCAGAGCCAGTTTCTTTTATTCTTTTCCTGGAGGAAAAAATGATGTTTCCTTTCTGGAAAGAATATATTTTTAGTAATTTAGATATTCTAAATGTGTTCTGTTCATTCTCATCTATTCTTGTCTTTTTATGGTTTTTGTATTATTCCTTCCTTTATTTGCATTTAAGGTCTTATTTATTGTTTTTATTGTTTATTTCTTGTAAGTCCATGTCGAAAATTATTTCTTCCTTTTATTTATAATTACTTTCTAATTTCTTTCTCCTTCAAACTTTTATAAATTCTTTTAGCTAATTTAATCATGATTCTGATATGATAATTTTTCTTCACAGTCTCATCATTATTACTATAATGCATAAAATTAATATTCTTTATCTTTATGTAATATGTGCTTTCTTAAATTTCAGGTCATTTTTTACATAATGTTTGACCTCTATCTTCAGCTTTTCCCCCCTTTTTAAAAAATTGAATATATTATTTATTTACATTTCAAATGTTATTCCCTTGACTAGTTTGCCCTCTCCCAGAAAACCCCTAACCCATCCTCCCACCCCCTGCTTCTATGAGGATGTTTCTCCACCCAAACCACTCCCACCCACACTCTCAATTTCCCTACACTGGGGTATCTATCGAGCCTTCATAGGACCAAGTACCTCTCCTCCCATTGATGTCTGACAAGGCAATCCTCTGCTACAAATGCAGTTGGAACCATGTGTACCCCTTGGTTAATGGCTTAGTCCCTGGAGCTTTGGGGGATTTGGTTGGTTAATATTGTTGTTGTTCTTACAAGGTTGCAAACCCCATCAATTCCTTTAGTACTTTCTGTAATTCCTCCATAAGTGACCCTGTGCTCACTCCAATGGTTGGCTGCTAGCATCTGCCTCTGTATTTGTAAGGCTCTGGCAGGTCGTCTCAGGAGACAGCCATATCAAGCTCCTATTGGCAAGCATTTCTTGGCATCCACAATTGTATGAGGGTTTGGTGACTGTTCATAGGATGAATCCTCAGGTAGGACAGTCTCAGGATGGCCTTTCCTTCAGTCTCTGCTCTACACTTTATCTCCATAATTGCTCTTGTGAGTATTTTGTGCCCTTTTTCAGAAAAACCAAAGCACCTACACTTTGGTCTTCCTTCCTCTTGAGCTTCATGTGGTCTGTGAATTGTGTCTTGTTTCTCCTGAGCTTTTGGGCTAATATCCACTTATCAGAGGAAGGCCACTGATTTGTTTGAGTTATTTTTATATCCAGCCACTTTGCTGAAGTTGTTTATCAGCTTTAGGAGTTCTCTGATGGAATTTTTGGGGTGGCTTAAGTATACGATCATATTTGCAAATATTTTGATATTTTGACTTCTTCCTTTCAATTTGTATACCTTTGACCTTTTCTTGTTTAATTTCTCGAGCTAGAACTTCAGGTACTATTTTGAATAGCTAGGGAGAGAGTGAGCAGTCTTGTCTGGTCCCCGATTTTAGTGGGATTGCTTCAAGTTTCTCTCCATTTAGTTTGATGTTGGCTACTGGTTTGCTGTATATTGTTTTTACTATGTTTAGGTATGGGCCTTGAATTCCTGATCTTTCCAAGACTTTTAACATGATTGAATGTTGAATACTGTCAAATGCTTTTTAGCATCTAATGAAATGATCATGTGGTTTTTTTCTTTCTTTATTTAGTGGATTACAAGGATGGATTTCTGTATACTGAACCTTCCTTGCATCACTGGGACAAAGCCTACTTGATCTTGGTGAATGATTATTTTGATGTATTCTTGGATTTGGTTGGCAAGAATTTCATTGTGCATTTTTGCATCAATGTTCATAAGGGAAATTGGTCTAAAGGGAAAATTGGTCTAATTCCTTGTTTGGTCTTTGGTTTAGGTATAAGTGTAACTCTGGCTCCATAGACGAATTGGGTAGTGTTCCTTGTGTTTCTATCTTGTGGAATAGTTTGAAGAGTATTGGTATCAGGTCTTCTTTGAAGATCTGATAGAATTCTCCACGAAACCCATCTTGTCCTGGGCCTTTTTTGGTTGCGAGACTGTTAATGACTGCTTTTATTTTCTCAGGACTTATAGGACTGTTTTGATGGTTTATCTGACCCTGTCTTAACTTTGGCACCTGGTATGTGCACAAACAATTGTCCCTTTAGTCCAGATTTTCCAATTTTGCTGAGTATAAGCTTTTGCAGTGGGATCTGATGATTTTTTGAATTTCTACAGATTCTGTTGTTATGTCTCCCTTTTCATTTCTGATTTTATTAACTTGGGTACTGTCTCTGTGACCTCTGTTTCGTCTGGCTAAGAGTTTATCTATCTTGTGGATTTTCTCAAAGAACCAGCTCCTGGTTTTGTTGATTCTTTGTATAGTTCTTTTTATTTCTATTTGGTTGATTTCAGCCCTGAGTTTGATTATTTCCTGCCATCCACTCCTTGTGCGTATATTTGCTTCTTTTTGTTCTTGAGCTTTCGGGATCTCTCCAGGTTTTTTTTTTTTTTTATTTTTGAGGCACTTAGAGGTATGAGTTTTCCTTTTACCACTGCTTTCATTGTCTTCCAAAAGTTTGGTATGATGTGTCTTCATTTTCATTAAATCTTAAAAGTCTTTAATTTCCTTCTTTATTCCTTCTTTGACAAAGTTATCTTTGAGTAGAGTGTTCAGCTTCCATGTGTATGTGGGTTTTCTGTTGTTTTTATTGCTATTGAAGACCAGCCTTAAACTGTAGTGATCTGATAGGATGCATGTGATTATTTCAATCTTCTTATATCTCTTGAGGCCTGTTTTGTGGCCAATTATATGGCCAGTTTTGGAGAAGGTACCATGGGGTGCTGAGAAGAAGGTATATTCTTTTGCTTTAGAATGAAATGTTCTATAAATATCTGTTAGATCCATTTGGTTCATAACTTCTGTTAGTTTCATTCTGTCTCTGTTTTGTTTCTGTTCCCATGATTTGTCCCTTGCTAACAGTGGGGTGTTGAAGACTCCCACTACTTTTGTGTGTGGTGTGATGTGTGCTTTGAGCTTTAGTAAAGTTTCTTTTATGAATGTGGGTGCCCTTCCATTTGGTGCATAGATGTTTAGAATTGAGAGTCCATCTTGGTAAATTTTTTCCTTTGACCAGTATGAAGTATCCTTCCTTATCTTTTTTGAAAAATTTTGGTTGAGAGTCTATTTTATTCAGTATTAGATTGACTACTCCAGCTTGCTTCTTGGGATCATTTGCTTGGAAAATTGTTCTCCAACCTTTGACTCTGAGGTACTGACTGTCTTTGTCACTGAGGTGAGTGTCTTGTCCTATAAGCAGTAAAATGTTGAGTTAAGATGTTGCCTTGATCTTTTATTCTTACTACCATATGGTTCTTCTATGCCTTCTAAATGGTATCACTATCCTTTGACACTATAGTAAGTGATGCAATCTATAGTATTTGGTATCTAGTGAAAGGATGTTAGTATATTGGGGGATAGCCATTAGTAGTCTCTATAGTACCACTGACTACAGAGCTTAGTAGCTTCCCACGAGGTATGAATCTTCTCTGTATGTAATTCCGAAATGGAATGGGGACAAATGACTGTAGAATAAAATACTTAAAACCATGATCAATGAAACAAAACAGTATCAATTAAAACAAAATGAAATAAAAATAAAATAAAATACAAAACCTGCTCTTTGTTTTTACAGATTTGGCAATTTCCTAACTGGCTGTTTGTCTTTTAGAGTTTTATTTGGATTATTCTCTTTATTACTTTTACCCTTCTACTGCTCAGTGTAGATTCTATCCACAGTTGCTCCTCAGTGTGGACCCCTATTCTGTCAGGGGACTGTGGTTAATTTCCCACGGGGTCTGGATACCTCTAGCCATTCAGACATGACCACAGCAGCCTGAAGTCAGCTCTTGAAGTGCAGTGATCTCTTCTTTTCACTCACATTTTCAAGTTCACCTTTAGGGTTTCCCCACTGAGGATCTGCAGACTCAATTTCTTCAAGGCTCATTTTCGTCCTATGGTCTGCTCCAGACACAGATACACCTTATGTTCTGCAGCTGACTAGATGACTTTCCGAACCAGATATGGGGCCTTTGGGAACATTGTCAGCAAGTACATTTGTTACTTTATAGCTATTACTTTATCTTCTACAGGTCTTTTTATTAATGATATTAATAATATAATATTTTCCAAATTGCCATGCAGTTGAATTCATTATTTCTATTGTGGCAATTTAAAATGCTAATTAAAAAATATTTTAGCACTAGGGAGATGGCTCAATGGTTAAAGTGCTTGCCCTGAAAACACAGGAACCAGAGTTCAGATGCCCAGAACCCACAAAATGCTGAGTGGGCATGTCAGTCAGATCTTGGTGCTGAGGAGGAAGAAACAGAAGTTTGCTCAGAGAAACCTGGCTAGGTAGACTAGACAGATCTTGACTCTGAGTCTGTCTGAAAGGCCTACCTCAGTGAGTACGGTGGTAGAGCAAAGGAAGATGAGTTCCAACATCTGATTTCTAGTCCTCCACGTGCAAAAGCTAAATATGCCTACACATGCATATCACACCCAAGGGGAAAGAGAAAGAAATCACATTTTAGCACATAGTTTTTCTATAAAATAAAAATACAAATAGATGCCATGTTTTCATACTATGGCCATAGTGCTGTGGATCCCACATACCTTTGAAACAAGGCTCATTCCTCTAACAGTTCAGTGACACCCTCCTTTGGAGGAGGTGGTAACTTCATAGCATATTGTCACATTTTTAAGAATGGTATTCCTGGGAACACTAAAAGACTTAAGCACTGAGTTTTAATAACCAATTATTGATGTCACTCAAATTAGACTTTCTATATTACTGTATTTCTTTCCAAATGTTTCCATTTATGAGAGCTCTTTAAAAATGTCAGCTTTGTATATTGTACAACCATAGTTATCCTACCCCTGTCCAGAATTAAATTCATTTTAGTGGAAACAAAAAACTAAGTCAAAAAGAACAAAAGCATCTGAGACACTCAGATTCTCTGTTATGCCTCCTGTTAAATGATAAAGACATTTCCATTAAAAGAAAACATAGAGTTGGGGATGTGGTGGGCTCCATTTTGATGACTATGCCACAGACGATAGTTTGGTGAGAAGACAGAGAGATGCAGAAACCAGAGACTATTAAGCTGTTTTGAGTCAAAAGGGGTGGTGGGTCTTCATTACTGACCTTCATGTCTTATTTCTAGGCTATCTACAGTCAGACTACACTCTCTCCTATCCTAGGAAAGTAAAGAGAGTTTCATCTAAATCCTCATAGCAATGATGTTACCCTGAATATTTAAGTCCTCAAGTGAATATAAATAATGCTAAAAATTACGAAAAGTGGTTTCTTGGGGTTATTTTCTACCATAGTACACACACACACACACACACACACACACACACACTTTAAACATCCCTCTCTCCTCTCCTCTCCTACCCTCTCCTCCACTCCTCTCCTCTCTATCCCTTCTTCTCTATCTCTCCATGCTCTGTTTCTCTCTCTTCCCAACCTTTGGGTGATAACCTGGTTCTGTATTATTAATAAATGTCCAAAATAAAAATGTGCTCATGGTGTGGGTGTGTATATGTATGCATGTTAGCTGGCATCTGTAAAAAGCACATATGTGCGCGCATGTGCCTGTGTGCGTTTGTTTGTTTGTGTGTGTGTGTGTCTAAGTCTGAGGATAGTCTTCCTGTGTTATTCTCCACTTCATTCATTGGAAACATTTTACTTTTTTTAAATATCAGCCACTGATAAGCTAGCAATCAACAACGATGTGGATATTACTACAATTAAAACCATATGCTAACTTAAGTTTTCATTTTAAAACTAGATCCTCCAAGGTCATTGACCTGTATATGCTCAGGTTCAGGTAAGTTTAATAAGGATTGGATTTTCTAAGTTGCCCTCAGTATAGCACAGGTGATGGGAAGAGACAAGGTTGAGAGTGTTTTCAAAGTGAAGTGGCATAAAGGATTAAAAGCGTCCCCAAGGAGTTGAGCACAAGCTGTTACTGGAGCTGTGACAACTCTATAGACTTGTGGGAGCTAGGACAGATAAGAGAGGATGAACAGTAAGTGAGGCTCTCAACTGAGCCCACAGCTCACCCACACAGCTAGTCTAGCTAGCTAGTTTGCTCCTGGAATTCCCTGCCTCTACTTCCTAGCACTATATTCACAAGCAGGATGCCACACCCACCAGGCATTACAGGACATATACAGGGCATATACAGGGCCTGGGGATGCACATTCTATTCCTCATGCTTGTGTGGACACAATGAGCCATCTCCCTAACTCCTTGGATATTTGAGAAAAACTTTCTGATTTCATTGGCGTGTAGGTCTATTGTTATGGCGAGCCAAACAGATCTAACAATTTTTATCCCTCATTTTTTTCCCTCATCTTTGCTGTGGATTTTGAATTTAGATCTGTACCTACTCTAAATGATTTTTACACAGTAGTTCCTCAAGAATTTGAACATTTTTAAAGGAATCCATGTAGGCTTGAATAAGTAGTCTTGTCCACCAAAGGCAAATTACAGAAAGCATCAGAGCTTGGGTCTGGAGTCATATAATAAGAGTAATAAAGCCTGTGAATATCAGTAACAGATACGAAAAGGAATCTTGTCTTAGCCTGCACGTAAAGAACAAACACAGCTGAAAGTACCCATGATCGGTTGTTGTAGAGAAAAACTGTTACACTTGTAGGAAGAAAATTAAACACAAAACATCCAACCGAATACAATTCAAATATATTTTATTATATGGACAATTTCCTTGTCTTAAAACATAAAATTTGCTTCAGTTACAAAAATTCAAGTTTGCTTCTGTAAGACATACATGAATGATGAATTCAAAAGTCACAGCATTTATTCATGGTAATCCATGTTTCAAACAGAAATAACCAATGGCTAAGCAGATGAAGACTTGACTATGTAATTTCCCTGGCTTCTTCACAATGGTCTGACAGTTCTCTTTCTTAAGACAGAGGGATGTCTTACTAAGACGGAGGGCAGTGAAGGGAGCAGGGTGTGAGTGAGAGTGAGGCAGCTGCACATGAGCTTAGTGCTACAGCACTCACCCAGCACACCTTGGATCCTGAGATTGATCCTCTAAATGAAACACAAGCAAGAATAGGAGCCAACAGGCACCTCTCTCTTGGAGAGCAGAGAGCAGTCAAAGAGGAAGTAGAAAACTCACGGGTATAGACACCAGCAGACCAACAGCAGCAACTCTTACGAAGAACACAAAATTTTACCTAGCTCCTCTTATCAATCGAACAGTGTTCTTTCTAGTAGAAGGGGAAAATACTGAATAATAATTATGTAATAAAATTTATGTGAGACAACAGCAACACAAGTTTTAAGATACATTTCATTCTTGAATGCAAATGTTTCTAAGCATAGAAATATAAAGTCCCACATAGCACTGAAGAGAGTGCCTTAACATTACTTATAAACGTGATACAGATGTGAGGAGATGCAAGGAAAGGAAGAGGACTCTATGTTAAAGGAAGAGAATGTTCCTTCCTGAAGAGAGGTCTATTTATGTAAAAGGAAGAGAACCCTATACAAAAGGAAAACAATTCTATATACAGTAAGGAAAATAAAAACAAAGATGCCTGACTTGCTTACATGCTTTCCAGCAGCTCAAATCAAAAGACAGAAGACTAAATAAATCTGGAAATTAACAACAAAATTCTGGCATATATGAACTTCTTTCTGTGACAGAAGAGTAACTTAGATGCATGGATTGGATACTTCATTTGCAGGATCGTGGATTAAGGTTATCAACATTTCATTTTCCTGATTAATGACATTACAAAACCAAAATCTACAACTTAAAGATCTACCAATTCCTATCATTCTGTTGTAAAGAAATGCCATTTTCATATTATCAAGGAAGGACTTGATTATTATATAAAATTTTAAGAACTGTACATTTGTAATTTTAACAACAGAAAAACTATAGGGTGAAATTATGTTTAGCCTGAAGAAAAAAAGGAATGTCTGATTTCTAACTCATGGCAGTATTTCAGCTCTAGAACATTCTCTTGTACATCCACAGTACATCACTGACAGCAACAGCGGCCACAGAGACTCGCAGTCTTCCAATTTTTAAGAATATTTGAGGGGTATTTAAGAGTGCACCAAGCCATTTCTCCTGCCTTTCATCCACTGATAAGGGGTGTTAAAAAAAAGCCCAGGTGTCTAGAAGTGAAAATTCTTGTGAAGGCTGAACAAGAGAGTAATTTTATACAAATTGCAATAGTTAAAATATTAATTGGGAATACTTTTTTAGATTGTCTTTATAGATTCATGAGCTTAATGTGAGCTTTAAATAAACAAACAGGTTCATTTAAATTATGATCATAGAGGGATAAAGATCCCAGAAACCATACCAGGGTTCAGAGCTTAAGTTCTGAGAAGATAAACTGGGTAAAATGTTAGGCAGCTAGGCACCTGAACGAATATATCTATGTTTAGGAAGAAGTTTAAGTCCTCACATATGTGCTTATTGTGTAATTTTTAGTCTGATGCTCTTCTTTGAGCTGATTAAAGTTATCCCTATTTTGATAATTGACAACAGTCCTTTTACAGACCTCCTTAAGAATGACACAACAGTTATTCCTAAAGATACACTTCCTGGCATGTTCAGTACCTATCTTTAGGAAGTTCAGTGTATCAATATACCCACAAACCTTTTGATCTACAATGTATCTTAAGGGCAAAGGTGGATGGACACCTGTGGGAGCAGCCAGCCAATATCTTATTTGAATTAAGGTCCATTCTTTGAGATGGAGCCCCATACATGAGCCTTATAATTTTTAATATTCTAGTTTTACTGATACTTTGGCTCCTTGATACCTCACATCAAATTTGTGGTTAGATTTAAACAACATATTCCCATTACGTAGCATTATTATAATACAAACTTTACTTCCCTTACTATATCTTCAACCCATATTTATAATTTCTGTAAACTTTAGAAAAAGGTACATATAAACAGAGAAAAATACTCTCAATGTTTTACATAACGTAAGAAAAGATTTACATTGATATTCAACTAATATTTATTGAAATTTTAAAGTAAAATTATCATGTTACAAAAAATATGAAAGTATAAATTACCAGCTTTCTTGCTCCTCAGGGGAATATACTCCAATGAAATTAAAAGAATTAAGGAAGTGAAAAGAATCCACCATCAAGCAGCAGCCCCCTTAAAAATCTATATTTTAGTTAACATAACATTCACAGCATGTCTTAGTAGGTTTTATAAAGCTGATACAGTATTTGCAGTATTGTTTGAAGAACTAGGTTTCAAATTAGTATTTTCAGAATGTATCACTTCTTACCAAATTTCTGTAAATATCATGTAGAAGAAAAACAACTTAAAGAACAATTAGATATTTTTTCAAATGTTTACACATTAATAGTGATAATAGTAACAAAACAATTGAGTAATTTTATAAGAAAATCTAAGGAAAAACATTACTAAAGTTTTGAATGTGAGTTTGGAGTATCTGTGGTATCCAGTTAGCAGTATCTAATATCTAATGGGTTATCTGGCTCAAACTGTCTGGAAGTCACAGGAGAATATTGGGCTGTCATGGAATTAAACAGAAGCAAAGAACACTTCAAAATTCTGTGAAGCTGCGAGAAGGCTCCCAGAGCAGGCAGGACTTAGCCTAATAACACACCTGCTTCTGATCACGGCAGAAAGACAAGTGGCCACCCTGCCACCTGGCCTCACTCTACTGCAGTGTGTATATGCTCTAAATGATAGGCTTTGTCTACTAGACTGTTAGCTTCTCGAGGGACGCATCTGGCCCTTCCATTACAGTACTCTGGACTGGTGCATCAGTGGTTTGATGCACCACAATGGTTTGATGGATCACACACATATCAAACAGTGTATTCAGAGCAAACATAATCTGTTGGCAAGGTGAGGTTTTTCAAGTCTGTAAGGGCATGGATTTCATTAAGGCACAGCTTATAGTTAGATGTGTACTTGTGATCCCAGTGACATTTCCAACTTCACTTTGTTGGTGGAAGTAACGACAGCAACAGTGACCTTTCTACTTTTCCCACGACTGTGACATCTTGCTGATCAACCACTCAAGATAATGCAAAGATTTTCACCTCTTTCTGTATATTTTCTAATCCATGATGCTCCAGCCAAGAGACATGGACATTTTCCTGGTCTCCTAAGCTATCACCATGTTTGGAAATTTTATATGCATTATGCAGTTTCATTCTCATCCAAATAATCCATCTTATAGTAAGGCCAGAAAATAAACAATACAAATAACTGGACATTGGCTATCATCATTTTGCCTCAGAAACACTGCAGAACCAGAGGACAATGCCAGAACAAACAGGAACAAGCCCTTGTTTCTGGAAGTGGAAGCCACAAGTACTAAGTCCAAGGGCCACTAGCAGGGCATGAAAGAACCTCTTTCACTGCAGGGCCACCTTGATGCTAATCTCTGAAACTCAAACAGTCACGAACTGAACTGTGAAATGAAGTAAAGATTCATTAGCTGTAGTTTAAAAAGCTCTTCTCCTACTGCAGGGGTACAGATTAAATCTCCACCATTCATTACTTAAGCCGCTGTTGAGGAGGATATGACAGCTTCATCAAGTGCCCATCTAGTATTTCTCAACATTTTTACTGACTTCCTGGTTACAGCTTCTTATAGTAAAAGCATCAAATGTATGAGAAAAGTCATTTGAAAAACTCTTGGCTCTCTGAACATCGGGGAATGTTAAAATACCTATGCTTAATAAATGCTGTCCTAGTGAAAGGCTGCACAGTGTTGGTAATAAGACTGGGAGTGAAGAGCCACTGCTGCCCATTCTAAGACCTAATTTGGATCTCAGTCATTGATATCGACTTTGCAAATGGTATTTTAAAATGAGTGAAGAGAAGAGAACACACACAAAGTCTCATGAGAAGCTGTAGAATCTGCAGCTATTGTATCTTTAACTTCTTTTGGCAATATATATCTTTTAAAATGCACAGGATATGCCATGATTAATAGATACATTGCATGAAAGTAAAATATGTAGAATATAGAGAGATCATACCTTCTATCAATAGCTCTTGTCCATGACTGCCCAGAAGTGTACGAGATAGGAATGGGGCAAAGTCTACAAAAATCTCACGAAGAAGAGGAGCAACTTTTTCTAAAGCTCTTTCAAGTTTTGCAGTGATGCTGTTGAAATTAAGACATAAAGACTAGTAAATATAATTCAATATAAATGCCAAATAAACTTTAGTTCTAAATTAAAATAGTTATAAGTCACAGTCAAATTCCAGTCCTAGCCCATGGAAAACAGGAGGTTTCATATGGAAGGGACACAGTTTTGCACAGAGAAGTGTCAACTCTGCAGACTGAAGCTGAATGAGAACAGCTATCAAACAGGGCTGAAGATACTGGCACAGATCTCAGAATGTCGGGGGAAATGAACTCTTCTAGCTCTGTGCATCATCAATGAAAATAGCTTTGAGACCTACTATGTGATCACCAGACCACTTATAAAGAATTTAAACACTTGTTCTCAAGAAACATTTCCTGTAAAGTTGGACAACAAAGAAAGTTACTAGAAGCCAGGTGATGTGCATTAGAGTAACGTTTTCCATTTCCTAAGCCCAGTTACTTTCTCAGTCCCTGCAATAGTATTTGTATTGCTCTGTATTGTAGCTTAAGTAGTTGCTGTGCAGGTACATGTTATAAGTAAAAGAAAATAGTGGAAGAGGAAAGCATTTTTATATTAGGCAGGTTAATATTTTGGCTATAGATCTATGTCTCATAGAAATAAGTAGTGAGAAAGACTGTTCAACCAGGAGTCCTGCCTGGGCCACAGGCTAAGCCACATGATGCTGTGCACATCAGCTCTGCTTTTCTGAAGAATGATGATCCTAATATCTGCCCACTGAGGATTAATCAGCTAAGCCACAAAATCTAAGCAGAAAAGCACCCACCCCACAGTGAGAGGTACATAATGTTAATTTCGTAAGTGATATTTTGCATAAAATCCGCTCATATGTATTCTTTTGAAATCCAGCTCTGATACATTAAACAAGATACAGTTCAGTATAACACTAGATGAATACACTGCCGCACAGATATAGAGTGAGGAATTAACAGTGATGTGTCTATTGCAGACAAGCCCTCCAGCTACGGGGTGAGGCAGAATCTGAATGAGCATATAGTTATGAGAATGCCCATGATAAGTCTCAGGTGATGGTGATGCTGAGCAGGGACCTCTCTGACACAGCTAAAGAGATGTGATGCTAAGGAAGGATTACCCCAAAAGCTAAGAGTTAAGAGTACCTCAAGCCTCTGAATTCTCACCATCACTGTACATTTTCTTTGACATTTCCTAACTGGTAATACAGCCATTTTTGTGTATCTCCTATTTCACTAAATCCTTTTCTTCTGAAGAGTCATTTCCTATAGCTTCCCACTAAGGTAATTCCATTTACTATGGAAGCATAAGTAGGAATTACAATTGTAGAAATGAGATCTAGATAATTAACATTTTCTCAAGCCAATATCACAAAGACACACTAATGTTGAGTTGTATTTAGATTAACAGGAATGAGGACACAGAAATTGTAAAATTCAAGACTCTGGAGGTTCTATCTATCATCAAACCATATTACTAGATTTTTTTATTATACATCACAAAACATCCTTAGTGAAAAACTTTTAGTATCCCTTTCTATGCTGAAGAAACTCACAGGTTACTATTGATATTGGTATTTACAGATTACCCCAAGTGTATCTTCAAAAAAGGGTAAACTATGTTTATCCATATGTAATTACTTAAATAAGTAGCACAGACACAGAGTTCATCTTTAGAACCCCTCATTGTCTGGCAGATAAAGATGAAATCCCTCCACATAAAAAGGCAGGTGCTGAGCCTGCACTGCTCTTCTAATGTTTCTTTTTCTTCTTGGACAAAAGCACAGAATGACCTATTCAGGTTTCATGTATGCATAAGGAAACCATCTATTAACATGTAACAAAGAAATGGTAACTTAGGAGAATTCTATGGCTTCCAATCCTGTAAATAGTTTCTCTCAAAGACAAAATAAATGGAATTGCGGGGCATGGAGCAGAAGATGGCAATTTCTAAATTCGACTGAGCTATAGCATAAGAACACAACCAACCAACCAACCAACCAACCAACCAACCAACCTAACCAACCAAACACCATCTACCAAACAGAAAAACAAAACAAAGAATACCTTTGAGCACAATACAGCATACTTTATTTACTTTAGGGGGAATCATAGCATTTTTTTTTTTTATCTGAAGCGGTTACTTCATTTACAAAAACCATTTACTTGGTACACAGAATATAAATGGGTAGTGACTAGACAACTGGCCCCAGTCGTTCATTGACACTTTAGTAAAGTTTTGGCCTGAATACAGAAGTTACGTGTGGACTAGAGCCAGAACTGTTTGAGCCTCCAATTTCCCTCTCCTTACTTGACCTACACTAATGACACACAAACCATAATGTAAGGACTATGTAATGATACACCAGGCTAGATCAGTGCCTCCTCTGAACTTGGCCACCTCTATGGATAGTAAGCACAAACCCCTAAGAAAGAGCACCACTGATTTTCATATAGAAAATAATACTCAGAACTGAGACTATTTATCAACTATTTTAACAAAATTACTAAAGAGAGGAAAATAAAACCCTAAAATGAGGTATGAGGTAATGATGAGAGTTTATAGATGTAGACTAATAACAAAGAATCGTGGCCTGAATTATAAGTACCTAATATTGTTTTTTAAACCCCAAATTAGATTCTTGCTTACTTACTTTTTTGTTTGTTTGTTTTGAGAAACAGTCTCACAATGAACCCCTGGCTGTCCTGTCCAGGAGCTCACTCTGTAGACCAGGCTGGCCTTGAACAAAGAGAGAGCTGCCTGCCTCTATCTCCCAGGTGCTGGGATCAAGGGTGTGTGCAGTATACCTAGTTGGTATTTTATTTTTTATCTATTTAAAATGACTCAGTAAATTCTAAGAATTTTATATAAATAATACACAATTAGGCCATTAGTCCACAGGAGAAAACAGTATCTAAAAACCGTGACTGCAATACTTATTAACTGTTTCCAAACAAGATCTGACCTCAAGCTACATCTAAGGTCACAAGGACTGTAAAAAGAATGGCAGCAGAGTAGGAAGATTTATAAACAGATGAAAAGAACACTTCCTACACGCTGTTTTCCTAGAAAACTTGTGATTACAACTCATTTTGGATATTATACATATTAGTTTTCTTTTAATAAACTCCATTATTATAATTGTGCTACTTCATAAATTTACAGTGATGATTTACTCCCAATATCAAATTCTTTTGTAATATTTTAGTTTCTTAACATAATTACATCAATATAGAAAAGTTATCATTTTTATTTATAAAGTTATTAAATGTATTCATTTGTTATATCAAAAAGAAATGGGTAGTTATAACAACAGAAAGTAAAGCTAAAGTAAGCAAATCTACTATGTAAAGCAATGTACTCAAGAGATACAGCAGATAGGAAATAATTCAATTAGGGAATTATGTGGTTCCTATATGAATTAGGAAATGTAGGCATAGGTAAATGAAACGGTTTGTTTTAAGAAATGCATAGAAAGGGGGTATTATAGTAGAAAAGCCATATAAGGTTGTCTAATCAACTACATGTTATGACTAGAAACTGACAAGCACTGGCTTTAAACATTTTATTGGGCTTTCATTTAATTACTGCTACGAAACATGAGTAAGAATAATGGAGTTGATCGATAAACAGATCAGAACTTTTAGAGTGAGTAACATACAGCTAAACAGTTTTTAAGCTGTAAGTTTCTAGGGTTGCCACCACTAAGCAAAACATCATGCTGGGGAAAAAAGTGTGCTTATTTTATTTTACCACAATCTTATAAAATAAAAATCTAACATTTCTCCCAATTTCCTCTAATTAAAACAATATATACTTTAAGAGCACAGTGTACACTTTAAGAAAATAGCATTACACAAGATTACAAAACTGAGTCTGAACAGAATTTTTCTATATAAGGTTTATTACTTTACGATGTAAACTAAATTTCAAGTAAACATTTTTTCATGTGTTAAGAAACTTGATGCTTCCAGGATGTCCTTAAGCAATTATGCAAGCTTTGGGCGTGTACTTTTGGAAATTGTTATTTGGATGTTTTATAGATGGAAAGGAAACAAATGAACATGCAAACACAGCCATTCTCCTTTTCAGGCCAACTAGCTGACAAAGTATTGCCAAACTTCCCTATAGAGAGACAAAAATATAAAAGACAAGAAAATACATCATTAATGAGACTCAAGCCCAGTGACATGAAAGGTCAGGAGAATTATGTTTTAGATCTCAGATATAGAATAACAGCCTAAAAACCTAGTCATTCCAGGAGAATAATGCCACGGTAGCTGTTTCACTGACTCCCCTGCCCTGCCTGCAGAGCTGCGCAGGGCTGTGAAGTGCCCCAAATGGAGGCCGCGTCACTCAATGTCACATTCCAAACTGGTCAGTGAAAAGGTGAAGGGAGCAAGCCACCATTTGGCTGTGGATGTAACTTCCTCATGGTTACTACAATCCTGGCTCTTCCCCATGCAATGTCCTGGGTCCTCTCTGGAAATTGTGCCACCTTTCTTTCAGACCAATTCTCAGTTCTCAAGCCTTTATATGTAGTCTTACCTAGTCCCTTGCTCAGAAAACCAGACATCCACCCTGCTTTACTCACAAAGGTGCTTCCCGAGGCAGCAATTTATTAAGATTTTAGACTGCCATTCAGGTCACATGGTATTTTTGGAAAATGTAAGTTGAAAAGTCAGCAAATAAGAACTTGAATACTTAAGGAGAAATAAAGGAGATCTACTTGTGAGGAAGAAAACCCAAGTCACACACAAAATAACCACATGGGAAGCCAGAGAATGGACAAAATACTACTCTGACACTAGAGCATATAAATCTGCCAAGTAGCTACTAACCTTGAGTCTGAAATCAACAACCAAACTTCTCATCAGGGAGAGGATCTCCCAGGGAGCACACAGGAATCTGCTTCTCTGGTGAAAGCAGATGAAGAACTCCAATGACCATGTGAGCTAGACATAAAATTTCAGCTAACGTTTGCAATTTCGGAAGTTGAAGTAAGGGCATTATAATATGGGAGACTGAAATTCTCAGAGTGGTAAACACAGGGGACAGTGAAATTACTTTCAAACTACAGTCTGTGAGCTTCAGCAATGGGTGAGAAGAGACTGGACAGAATATATGAGATGAGAAAAACTTCCTTGGCTTCTTGTGCAAGCTGAGGTGTTACAATCACTACAGCAAAAAAGCATAAGGCATGGCCTAGACCCTTTCCCATCTCCTCAGAGAACAGGGTTAACAGCTCAGCGAAGGCTGAGACAACGTCAGAAATCCTGCCAATTCACGACACAAAAGAAAGACTATACATTGCTAGTGCAGGAACAGAAAACTCTATGAAAGAATCCCGAGACCTAGTATTTCCAGATTTCATCGCTTACAAGTATGAGAAGCACCTGACACACTACTGGTTCAGAATATAGCAAGTTAATGCAGGGAAGCAGGAAAGAATGCTGAGTGCCAAGGTGGCCCCTGATGGACAACAAGGAAAGTAACAGGTCTGGGAAGTCCTAGATGATGAGATATTGAATATGTTCACAGCCTTAAATAGTCTGAAAGTAGATTCCAATCTCCGTAAGTGGTCCAGCTGTGAGGCCAGTCTGAATGTGTTAGACTTGCAGCCTGCAGAACTGAGGGAATTAATAAAAAGATGTTGTTATAGAATACTTGATTTCTGTGAAACTGATGTGGTCACAACACAAAACAAAGAAAATGAAAGATACAACAAAAGAAATAAATGGTTATCACTTAAGAACTTGCCACAAAGACTAAAAGTAACCAATAGCACATACCCAAGAGACATAAAATAAGTGGAATTTTAATAGTAAATAACCCAAATTTGTCATAATAAACTATTATAATAGTTCATGGTTTTTATTGGATATATTATTTATTTACATTTCAAGTGTAATCTCCCTTCCTGATTTCCTCTCCACAAACCCCCTATTCCATCCCCTCCCTCCTGCTTCTATGAGGGTCCTCACCTCCCACCAACCCACTCCCACCTCCTGCCCTGGCATTCCCCTATACTGGGGGACCGAGCCTTCACAGGACCTAGGGCTTCTCCTCCTCTTGATGCCAGACCATGCCATCTTCTGCTTACATATGTGGCTCCCTCCATGTGTACTCTTTGGTTGGTGTTTTAGTCCCTGGGAGCTCTTGGGGGCCAGGGGGTCTGGTTGGTTGATAATGTTGTTCTTCCTATGAGGTTACAAACCCCTTCAGCTTCTTCAGTCCTTTATTTAACTCCTCCATTGGAGACCTTGTGCTCAGTCAATGGTTGGCTGCAAGCATCTTCCTCTGTATTTGTAAGGCTCTGGCAGAGCCTCTCAGGAGACAGCCATAACAGGCTCCTGTCAGCAAGCACATCTTGGCATCTGCAATAGTGTCTGAGTTTGGTGTATTTATATGGGATGGATCCCCAGGTGGGGCAATCTCTGGATATCCTTTCCTTCAGTCTCTGCTCCACAATTTGACCCTGCATTTCTTTTAGACAGGAGCCCTTCTGGGTTAAGAATTTGGAGATGAGTGGGTGGCCCCATACCCCAACTGGGGGCCTTGCCTAACCTCTGGCTATGGTCTCTTCAGGTTCTCCCTCCCATTTTGGGGCATTTTAGATAATCTCATCGCTGCTGGGTCCTGGGAGCCTCTTGCTTTCTGGTATCTGGGACTTGCTGGTGGCTACCCTCAGTTCCCTATCCCCCATTGCTACATACTTCTGTTCAAATTCCTGACCATATGAATATCATCCCTGTCTCCTCTCATAACCTGGTCCTGCCCCCTTTCCCTTCTACCCCTCCTCCAAGTTCCTCCCACCCTCGACCTCCTGGGAGTATTTTGTTCCCCTTTCTAAGAAGGACCAAAGTACCCACATTTTGGTCTTCTTGAGCTTCATATGGTCTGTGAATTGTATTTTGGGTATTCCGAGCTTTAGGGCTAACATCCATATATCAGTGAGTGCATACCATGTGTGTTCTTTTGTGACTGGGTTACCTTACTCAGGATGTTTTCTAGTTCCATCCATTTGTCTAAGAATTTCATGAATTCATTGTTTTTAATAGCTGAGTAGTTCTCCACTGAGTAAATGTACCACATTTTCTGTATCAATTACTTAGCTGGAGGACATATGGGTTCTTTCTAGCTTCTGGCTATCATAAATAAGGCTGCTATGAACATAGTGGAACATGTGTCCTTGTTATATGCTGGAGCATCTTTGGGATACATGCCCAGGAGTGTTATAGCTGGGTCGAGGATCTTAGAAGTTGGAAAATTCTTCCATGCTCATGGATTGGCAGCATTAATATAATAAAAATGGCTATCTAGCTGAAAGCAATCTACAGATTCAATGCAATCCCAATCAAAATTCCAAATCAATTCTTTATAGAGTTAGAAAGAGCAATTTGCAAATTCACTTGGAATAATCAAAAACCAAGGATAGCAAAAACCATTTTCAACAATAAAAGAACTTCTGGGGGAATAACCACCACTGACATCAGCTGTATTAGAGAGCAATTGTGATAAAAACTGCATGGTATTAGTACATTGACAGGCAGGTAGATCAATGGAATAGAATTGAAGACCTAGAAGTGAACCCACACACCTATGGCTTATGTTCCAAGATCAACAATAGACAAATGGGTCCTGATAAAATTCTATAAGCTTCTATAAGGCAAAGGACACTATGAATAGGACAAAATGGCAACCAACAGATTGGGAAAAGATCATTACGAATCCTACATCCAATAGAAGGCTAATATCCATTATATAAAAAGAACTCAAGAAATTAGAATCCAGAGAAACAAATAACCCTATTAAAAATGGGGTACAGAGCTAAAGAATATCGAATGGCTGAGAAGCACCTAAAGAAATGTTCAACATCCTTAGTCATTAGGGAAATGCAAATCAAAACAACTCTGAGATTCCACCTCACACTAGTCCGAATGGCTAAGATCAAAAACTCAGGTGACAGCAGATGCTGGTGATCATGTGGAGAAAGAGGAACACTCCTCCATTGTTGATGGGACTGAAAGCTGATACAACTACTCTAGAAATAAGTCTGGTGGGGTTCCTCAGAAAATTGGACATAGTACTACCGATGGTATAATCTTATCTCATGAAAAATAACAAGGAATCTATAGAAAGTATAGATCAAGTAGGTAAAATTTTAAAATTCTAAATAATTAATTATAACTAATAAAAATTAAATTATTATGAATGACTAAAGAAAGATTATCACAATTAAGGGGAATATAAAAGCTCATAAAACATACAGTCAATAGACAAAACCCAATTGCTTATCTCTATGAGAGAAATGCATAAGCAAATGTCCTTCCTGTTTTAGTGGCATCTACCATGACTGGCAAAGGAGTCACTAACTTGCCCTCTACTTGCATAATTTACTTTCATTTGCTGTAATTCTATATAATGGAACTTCCTTGAACAGTTCAACCTTCCTGTGCACTGTCTGCTTGCCTTATAATTCACAAATTTTGAAAGAAATATCAAAAAGAAATTCTAATTCAGTATACCATCAAAGTCATGGAAGGTATTTTAATGGCACATCAAATGTTCAAGATTGTTACAATAAAATCTATAAGATCTGAGTCTGACAGCACTGATGATGAACAGAAATAGTAGTAAATACTAATGCTCCACAAACCTAAAGTATCAATATAGCCATAATGAAATATCACCGATTTTGTTTGTTTACAGAAACAAAACAAATTTTGAACTCATATACTTAAGAACAAACCCCAATATATATCGAGCTGTTAACCTAAAACTGTCAAACAGACCAGGACCTAGCCACCAATGGGGAAACGACAGAAAAAGGAAGAACACAAGATTTTAGCTTTTGACAAAGATAAATTTGTAATTATAGAAATCATAAATCACAAAAGAAATGCTTATTTGAGACCATGAACTAATGGAAATTAGAAAGTTCTTGCTCTAGACAATGAGCCAACAGGAAGCACACAGCTAACAGAGACCGTCTATGCAGAGTGTACTGACAACTCCTACAGTTCCTCCTACAAGGAAAACTCTATTCGACCACAGGAGTGCAATGGCCCATAAACACAGGAAAAACCTCTAAGAAACAATAAAAACAAATGAGATACAATTATCCCACCATTATACATGCCCACTGTGACAACAGCAAGTACAGACAAGTATGGGACGCTTCATACACTGCCCCAGAGAGTGCAATGACAGCCACTTTGCAAAATGGCTTAGCACTTTCTCATGATTTTAAACATTTACTTTCTATCCATCCAGCAATTTTATTCTTAGTTTACTGAACAGAGAGAAATGAAACCTGTCGGGAAGCCTAATACTTAGTCATCCTAAATCTTTATTTGTAATTTACCAATTAAATAACTCCAATGTCTCCAAATGAGTAAATAGATACACTCATTATGAGTCACAAAATGGAATAATACTTGAAGCTAAGTAAGAATAGAACAGTCATAGAGAGATAAGTGAATCAACAAATCAATATAAGCCAAGTGAAAGAAGTCAGACAAAAATCAGTATACATTGTATGATTCCTACCCTTTTAAAATACTTACATGTAAAATCTCAAAGAAAAAGCTGAAAGGCACATGTTGCTGGCAGGGAAGGGGTAAATTATGTATAAGAATTTGAAAATTTCTGGGGTAACAAATAAATTTTCTTTTTAAAATGTGGTTTTGCCAGAATATATACTAGAAAATTTCATTAAAATGTGCATTCTAGTCATTTTTATTGAGTTTCAGCATTATAAACAAATAATCTCAATCAAATTGAAATGAAAACTATCTTGAAAAAGAACTGCAGGGACAAAAACAGAAAAGAGACTGAAGCAAAGGTGGTCCAGTGATCGACTCAACTTGGGATCCATCTCAAGGGGAGGCTCCAAGGCCTGACATTGTTACTGGTGCTATGGTGTACTTACAGACAGGAGTCTAGCATGGCTGTCTCCTGAGAGGCCCAACAAGCAGCTAAGACTAAGCAGATACTTACACCCAAACAATGAATTGAAGTCAGGGACTCCTATGGTTGAATAAGGGAAAGCCTGGAAGAAGCTGAGGAGGAGGGTGGCCCCATAGGAAGACCAGCAGTCTCAACTAACCTGGACCGCTGAGCTCTCTCAGACACTGAGCCTCCAACCAGGTAGCATACACCAGCTGGTACAAGCTTCCCTACACATATACAGCAGAGGACTGCCTGGGCTGACATCAGTGGGAGAAAACGTACCTAACCCTGGGGAGTCTTGAGGCCCCAAAGAGTGGGGAGCCTGGCAGGAGTGGGGGTGGGCATCCTCTTGGAGATGGGGAGGAGG
Source organism: Apodemus sylvaticus (assembly GCF_947179515.1). Classification (NCBI taxonomy): domain Eukaryota; kingdom Metazoa; phylum Chordata; class Mammalia; order Rodentia; family Muridae; genus Apodemus; species Apodemus sylvaticus. The sequence continues at coordinate 112,345,181 of NC_067475.1, read as the reverse complement.
AATGGGATGAGGAACTGTGGAAGGGTGGACTGGAGGAGGGCAAAGACTGGACTGTGAAAAAGGAAAAGTAACAAAAAATGAATAAAATAAGAAACATTAATAATTATTTAAAGCAAAATAAATATCACTGCTAAGAACAAATAGTTTAAGGAAAACTAAATTCTAGAAGGACTGTATGATGTTCAGTTGGAAATAAAAACACTGAATGAAGTAAAGGTCCAGTCCATTGCAGGAACAGTCTCTGAAGACCCCTTTCTGTGGTCAAACAGCACTTGTTTTTAACAGGGATTTCTGAATCCTGATTTGAAATTTCTAAGAGAATATGAAGCATTGAGAACAACTGCAAATCTCTCATCATGAGGAAGGGGCAAAGACCTTCCTCAAGGCCCTTGTTGACATTATTATACCTGAAGCTAATTTTGTCAACTTAGTAGGTGTACAGACAGAGCAGAACTGATTGACCTCAAGTCAAGAATATAGAGACATGATTTATGACAGACATGGAAGATCGTGGTCTAAAGAGGTCTTTAAATGAGGGCTGGCAGTCTTCCTACCCCTGTTCTTACACACTGTCACAAGAGCCACTCCAGCTGATTATGCACCTCAAAAGAAAGATCTGGAGAAAGAATCTTCACAACATAAAAGGCAATCACAAGCCATAAAACAAGAAAAGAAAAAACTCATAAAGTGAGAATTTCCAAATATATATTTTTTATTGTCAAGACAGGCCATATTGATAATAATGATGACAAGAAAAATTGTTAAAATGGCCCAAGATGAGAGTGAAATGGCATTCTATTTTTAGCTGCCAAGACAGTAAACTCATAAACACACAGAAAAAAAATTAACTTGCTATAGTATATTCAAGGTAGACGCATAAGCTCGGCAGCAGTTACACTCCAATCGTTTATTTGCTTAACAGATGTGCACAGTAGCACAAAGTACACCTAGACAATAACAGGTGCCCATATTATCACCATATAGCATTATTTGCAATAGATAAAACTGGAAAATTCTAAATGTCTATAAACTTTATAATGAGGAGCAGTCCATTCTGCAAGTCAACACTTAACAACAATAAACAAAGTAGTCTTCAGTATTCATGGTCTAATAGTACACATTACATAAAATTATACAAATTTATTTTCAAAGGTTATGGTTTAAACTGTTATTCATCAGAGATGATTGATTCCTACCATGCTGCCTTTGCACATTTGAACAATAGTTGGAATGACAGTATATACTATACAACAAAGAACTAAAAGCTTTGTAAGCAGTCTTAATCAAGATCCACCAGTTTGTATTTATATATATATATATATAAAACATTGGCTTTTAGTAATTTCCCCAAATGCCATGGTTAGGCAGAGTTATGAATATATTAAGAGTATGTAGCTGATATTCTCAAGAATGTTTATCTCATGTGAACCTACCACTGGATATTTCACTGTGTCTTAAAGAGGGACAAAAAAACTGGTAAAAAAACAAATCACTATGCATACCTCATGTTCTCAGCTGAATCTTCTGGCATTGGGGCTACGGTTTGTACAGCTGGAAGATTTTTGCTGGTAGCACCATTAACAAAACTAGAAGAGGAGGAAGAGGAGGAGGACCCTGAATCCACAGCACCTGTACCCAAAATAATAATTTTAGTTTTAAATATAGATTTATTTAACAAAATAATATTATTTCATTTCTATTTGATTTTCAAAAAACAGCAAATTTCTAACAAGAATTTGATAATTAAAATTATTTGATCATTAGTATACCAAAAATTCCATGTATATTACATTAAAATTCAGTTGATTTACTTATGTTAATTTAACAAAATTACATGTTACAAATGGGTATAAATAAAAGACATCAACACATGAAAAAATTCTACATTAAGTGAGGCTGATAAAACAATGCAAATTTAAATGTGAAAACTCCCCCCGCACCTTTACTGCTTTGTTGTAATGTTCTTAGACCTCATGCTCTAAGGCATAATTTATAGAGCACTAGGAACATAATCTTATCATTTTGCAGCATTAAATTCTGATTTTGATGAGGTGTTGCTTCAGAAGGCCTATCTTGAGCTCACCTGTATCTGATTTTAGAATAATGAGTTCCCCTGAATGACATGAACACGCCATCTTAGAGAAGATTTTTCTAAAATATGCCAATGTGAGTACATCAAAGCTGTGGAGTTGAGGGACATCTAGTGTTCCTAAATATTATATGTTATGCTCTTTCCAATAAAGCGAGCTGTTCATTGGATTTCAATTTTAACAACTATACCATGCCATGTGCCAATATTTAAACTGTACACCATAGCTCACACTTCTATCTATGTATATATGATCAAGTATTGAGGCGGAAGGTTATTAAAGACAAAGTTTTAAGTTTTACTTAGTATATATTTTGGTCTACCAAAAAACTTATACTGTTATACATCAAATGGTAATTTTAAAAATAGAAATGTTAAGTATAATGTCTTATTAAAAGACCAAAAGTAATTTAATCTTTTCATTTTACTGTAGTCATAAGAAAAATGAGGACTTTATACTAAGTATAGATTCTACTATATTGTAATATTTTTAAAACTGAAATAAATTTAAAATTTCACAATGCCATAATGCTGCTCACTGATTAAGTACACATGATTAAGAGAGTGTCCTACTTACTACACCCATAAATGTGTGGTTCATGATATGTCAGACTCAGGTGGCATGATAAACAAGATAGATACAGAAAGCACAAAAGAAGAGCTACAAAATCAACAGAAATGGGAAGAATCTAAGCAATGATAATAAATGGAAAAGTTCAAGGCTATACAGTTTGGAGAACAGAAGACTACTATAGTCAGGGAAGAAAAGTCAGGGTCATCTTGCGTTGTCTAAATACCTAAAATGGAATCACAAAGATTTGGGTGAGGATTTAATTAGCTAATAATAAACATTTCTGTAAATGAGAGAGCCAGAGCCAAAGACAGAGAGACAGAGACAGTGAAAGACACAGAGAGAGAGAGATACAGAGAGAGAGAGAGAGAGAGAGAGACAGAGAGAGACAGAGACAGAGAGAGACAGAGACAGAGAGGAGACAAGACAGTGAGAGAAAGAGTTACAGAGACAGAGAAGAGACAGAGAGACAGAGACAGACAGATTTTAGTCAGGCTTAAAATTTTTAGTGATTTGGATTGTGGTTTCTAGAATCATAAAAAATAGCTGGACAATGAATTAATTTATATTCTTAGGTTATAACTGTATCAAATTAATTCAGTGTAAGGTAATAGTCCTTATTCATATACTTGTAATAAACTCTTGCATTCATCAAGGTTCTTAGGGAATTTTGCCTTTCCTTGAAGGACTTAGCAAAGGATACATCTTAGGGGTCAGTCTGTAAAGTCTGTGTCCCAGCACATGCCCCTGACATGCTTTAGATATGTTTTTTTGAACCTGTCACTCTCCAGTGTCTAAATCACCTTTTGCTCCCCAAATGTATTCCAATAGTTTGATTTACCCTGAAAGTTAAGTATGATGTTCTGAGACAACTCAAAACAAAAACCAGTACTGTCTCCTGAAATGCTCACTGTGTCTGTGTCCTTGAGCCAGCAACAGACTCTGAGACTTTGTCATACAGGGTACAATATACTGAAGACTAAACTAACCATAAATGTTCTGGGCTTTTCAGTTGTAAAATCAAAGGGGAAAATGAAGATACAGCAAACGGAGAAAAAAGGATGAAGCTTCACAAAAGTCTATAAGGACGATACCTGTCGTGTTAATCATACTTTTTGGTGTAGCTCCAGGGGCAGCAAATATACTTGAGGTGCTGCCTGTTGGCAGCCCGCTTCCTGCAGCTGTGGCTCCCACAGTGGTGACAGCTAGACTACCTGGAGGTGGTTTCTTCACAGGCACCACCACACTCCTGCAGAAAAAGAGGAAACAATACCAGCACTTGAGATAAAGCCTGTCCCTGTGATGTGGCTGTGTCAGAGCACCAGAAACAAAAAGCCAGCATGGAGCTAGCTCAGCCCCCTCCCAGCAGGCTTTGCTTCCCTTCCCTGACTCTCCACATTGTTAACTTGCAAACCCAACTTCACTGGTGAAAGAAAGGCGGGATTTAAACAAAGACTGGGAAGTTACTATTGTGAAAATGGATTTGGTAAACACTAGTGTAGAATCTGGAGTTTGTAAATCTCTTAAAACTGCAAATGAAAAATAACCACGTATCAGAGAAACAAATGCTGTCATACAAGTAAAAACGCCATAAAACGGAACTACCAATGGTTTACTGGGCTAAAATGCTTGGTTCATGTGCTGGAGAACCTGAGCCCTGCAGCCAAGTAAAGAAGTCAGATGGTGGTGGCTAGCATCTGTAATTCCAGCGCTTGTGAGACAGGATGGGAGTTGGAGACAGAAAAAATCACACAGAAACTCATGTGCTATGCAGCACAGCATAAAGAAAACCCTCTTTCCAGCAAGGTCAAAGGACAGACATGACTCCCCAAAGTCCTTAGAACTAAGTGTGTTTATGCTAAAAATTGCCAGAAAATTATATATGTGTGTGTATGTATATACATATATAACATATAACACACACACACACATGTTTACATAACAAAGAAATGTTGACAGCCAAAGTGGCAAATATGATGCTGAAAAATAAAGTGTGATAGCAATACACACCTAGGGAGTCAAGAGCTTGTAATTTTAGTTCTCACCAAAACAGTTCACTATAACACAAGAAAATTCACAGGATAGCACATGTATATAGCTAAAGTGTGACTTACCTTTTCTGCCTTTAGAGAAATAGAAATTCATTTTTTTCATATTTATTCAACAATTTCATATGAATTTAACTTAAGAATTTTTCTGGAGACTTTACTGTCTTAAACTCCAATGATGAACACATGTGAATATTGCACAATTTTAAAATCTGAATTTCTAAATTATAATTTGCATCTGTATCTCTGTGCTATAAAGGCTTTTTTCTCAAAATTTATATCACTTCAACTTTTAATTCATAAATATCTCTGAAGCACTACTCAACTATGATTGATTTTACAGAAAGATTCATGAGATGACTTAAGTTATAATGAAAAGCATGGAAAATAATCACTGACAATGTAAACATCTTCATTTAACGCCCATATGTCCACTTTTATTATGCTTGCATTTATTTTTCTGGATTGCATTTGTCAAGCTGTTATTTTTCTCTCATAAGGTAAATTTTTCTTTTATAATAACCTTTCAAAAATAACCTTTCATAAGGTTATTTTTCTCTCAGAGGTCATCGACACAGGTGCTCTTTAGCGGGGTGGTAGCAATAATTCCACAAAATGAAGAACTATATTTGTAACCTGCTTTGTAATTTTAATGAAAATTAAGTCCATTAGTAAAACTATATGAACACAACATTCTAAAGTCCAAACTTCTCATTTTTCTTTAATACAAACCCTTCTTTTTCAAAGAGGCACTTTTGTTAATTTCTTCAGTAACTCAATGTTGAAAATTTAAATTTTTGATGATTATTGTTCTTAATGGGCTCATATAATTTATGAAACTAAAGGTATTATAATATTAAATGATATTAATTGTGTCATAAAATTTTCTCCACTCTCTCTCTCTCTACTGATACTGTTTTCCTCAGTTTTGGTAGTGATGACAAAATTAAATGAGCATTTAAAACTCATACTGTCTTTTTAATTCAGCCATGGTGTGCCTTCATATAGAGTCTCCATTTACTTTTCCAAGATGAAGTATGACACTGTAGATCAAATACACAAGACACCGTAGAATAGAGAGATGAATTAAATCATATTCAAGGTGTATGATTCTTTTTTTAATTCGATATATTTTTATTTACATTTCAAATGATTTCCCCTTTTCTGGCCCCCCACTCCCCGAAAGTCACATAAGACCACTTCCCTCCCCCTGTCCTCCCACCCATCCCTTCCCACTTCCCCATTCTGGTTTTGCCTTATACTGTTACACTGAGTCTTTCCAGAACCAGGGGCCACTCCTTCATTCTTCTTGTACCTCTTTTGATGTGTGGATTATGTTTTGGGTATTTCAGTTTTCCAGGCTAATATCCACTCCTTAGTGAGTGCATACCATGATTGATCTTTTGAGATGGGGTTATCTCACTTAGTATGATGTTCTCCAGCTCCATCCATTTGCCTAAGAATTTCATGAATTCATTGTTTCTAATGGCTGAATAGTACTCTATTGTATATATATATATATATATATATATATATATATATATATATATATATATATATATACACACCACATTTTTTGCATCCATTCTTCTGTTGAGGGATACCTGGGTTCTTTCCAGCTTCTGGCTATTATAAATAAGGCGGCTATGAACATAGTGGAGCACATATCCTTATTACATGCTGGAGAATCCTCTGGGTATATGCTCAGGAGTGGTATAGCAGGATCTTCCAGAAGTGACATGCCCAGTTCTCTGAGGAACCGCCAGACTGATTTCCAGAGTGGTTGTACCAATTTGCACCCCCACCAGCAGTGGAGGAGTGTTTCTCTTTCTCCACATCCTCGCCAACACCTGCTGTCTCCTGAGTTTTTAATCTTAGCCATTCTGACTGGTGTAAGGTGAAATCTCAGGGTTGTTTTGATTTGCATTTCCTTGATGACTAATGAAGTTGAGCATTTTTTAAGATGTTTCTCCGCCATCCGAAGGTCTTCAGGTGAGAATTCTTTGTTTAACTCTGTACCCCATTTTTATTAGGGTTATTTGGTTTTCTGGTGTCTAACTTCTTGAGTTCTTTGTATATATTTGATATTAGCCCTCTATCTGATGTAGGGTTGGTGAAGATCTTTTCCCAATTTGTTGGTTGCTGATTTGTCCTTTTGATGGTGTCCTTTGCCTTACAGAAACTTTGTAATTTTATGAGGTCCCATTTGTCAATTCTTGCTCTTAGAGCATACGCTATTGGTGTTCTGTTCAGAAACTTTCTCCCTGTACCGATGTCCTCAAGGGTCTTCCCCAGTTTCTTTTCTATTAGCTTCAGAGTGTCTGGCCTTATGTGGAGGTCCTTGATCCATTTGGAGTTGAGCTTAGTATAAGGAGACAAGGATGGATCAATTCGCATTCTTCTGCATGCTGACCTCCAGTTGAACCAGCACCATTTGTTGAAAAGGCTATCTTTTTTCCATTGGATGTTTTCAGCCCCTTTGTCAAGGATCAAGTGGCCATAGGTGTGTGGGTTCATTTCTGGATCTTCAATCCTGTTCCATTGATCTGCCTGCCTGTCACTGTACCAATACCATGCAGTTATTAACACTATTGCTCAGTAGTTTTGCTTGAGGTCAGGGATACTGATTCCCCCAGAATTTCTTTTGTTGTTGAAAATAGTTTTAGCTATCCTGGGTTTTTTGTTATTCCAGATGAATTTGAGGATTGCTCTTTCTAACTCTATGAAGAATGGAGTAGGGATTTTGATGGGTATTACATTGAATTTGTATATTGTTTTTAGCAAAATGGCCATTTTAACTAAATTAATCCTGCTGATCCATGAGCATGGGAGGTTTTTCCATTTTTGAGGTCTTCTTCCATTTCCTTCTTCAGAATCTTGAAGTTCTTGTCATACAGATCTTTCACATGTTTGGTATGAGTCACCCCAAGGTATTTTATACTGTTTGTGGATATTGTGAAGGGTGTCAGTTCCCTAATTTCTTTCTCAGACTGCTTATCCTTTGAATATAGAAAGGCTACTGATTTGCTTGAGTTGATTTTATAACCAGCCACTTTGCTGAAGTTGTGTATCAGCTGTAGGAATTCTCTAGTAGAGTTTTTTGGGTCACTTAGGTAGACAATCATATCATCTGCAAATAATAATAGTTTGACTTCTTTTCTAATTTGTATCCCTTTGACCTCCTTATATTGTCTAACTGCCCCAGCTAGTACCTCAAGTACAATGTTGAAAAGATAAGGAGAAAGGGGGCAGCCCTGTCAAGTCCCTGATTTTTGTGGGATTGCTTCAAGTTTCTCTCCATTTAGTTTGATGCTGGCTCCTGGTTTGCTGTATATTGCTTTTACTATGTTTAGGTATGGCCCTTGAATTCCTAGTCTTTCCAAGACTTTAAGCATGAAAGGATGCTGAATTTTGTCAAATGCTTTTTTAGCATCCAATGAAATGACTATGTGGTTTTTATCTTTGAGTTTGTTTATGTAGTGGATTGCATTGATGGATTTCCGTATATTGAACCAACCCTGCATCCCTGGAATAAAGCCTACTTGATCATGGTGGATAATCGTTTTTATGTGTTCTTGGATTCAGTTGGCAAGAATTTTATTGAGTATTTTTGCATCAATTTTCATAAGGGAAACTGGTCTGAAGTTCTCTTTCTTTGTTGGATCTTTGTGTGGTTTTGGTATCAGCGTTATTGTGGCTTCATTGTAGGAATTGGGTAGTGTTCCTTCTGTTTCTATTTTGTGGAATAGTTTGAAGAGTATTGGTGTTAGGTCTTCTTTGAAGGTCTGATAGAATTATGCACAGAAGCCATCTGGTCCTGTGCTTTTTTTGGTTGGAAGGCTTTCTATGACCCCTTCTATTTCTTTAGGGGTTATGGTACTGTTTAGATGATCTATTTGGTCCTGATTTAATTTTGGTATTTGATATCTGCCTAGGAAATTGTTCATTTCCTCCAGATTCTCCAGTTGTGTTGAGTATAGGCTTTTGTAGTAGGATCTGATGATTTTTTTTTGGATTTCCTCAGTTTCTGTTGTTATATCCCCCTTTTCATTTCTAATTTTGTTAATTTGAATACTTTCTCTCTGCCCTTTGGTCAGTCTGGCTAAGGGTCTATATGTCTTGTTGATTTTCTCAAAAAAACAGCTCCTGGATTCATTGATTCTTTGTATGGTTTTCTTTGTTTCCACTTGACTGATTTCAGTCCTGAGTTTGATGATTTCCTGTCTTCTACTCCTCCTGGGTAAATTGGCTTCTTTTTGTTCCAGGGCTTTCAGGTGTGTCATTTAGCTGCTAGTGTATGCACTCTCCATTTTCTTTTTGGAGGCACTCAGGGCTATGAGTTTTCCTCTTAGCACTGCTTTCATTGTGTCCCAAAGATTTGGGTATGTTTGTGCCTTCATTTTCATTAAATTCTAAAAAGTCTCTGATTTCTTTCTTTATTTCTTCTTTGGCCAAGGTGTCATTGAGTAGAGTATTGTTCAGCCTCCATGTGTATGTGGGCTTTCTGTTGTTTTTTGTTGCCATCGAAGACCACTCTTACTCCATAGTGATCCGATAGGAGGCATGGGATTAGTTCGATCTTTTTATATTTGTTGAGGTCTGTCTTGTGACCATTTATATGGTCGATTTTGGAGATGGTACCATGAGGTGCTGAGAAAAAGGTATATTCTTTTGTTTTAGGGTGAAATGTTCTATAAATATCAGTCAAGTCTGATTGGTACAGTTTCAAAAATATAAAGGTAAGAAAAAGTGAAAATACTTATACATTGGTTTATCATCAAAACTTCTCTCTAGGATTAAGAATAATATGAAGCCTGCTATTTTATTGGAATTGTATTAAGAAAACATAAACACCAATTCTTAAAAATAATTAGTAAAATTATTTCATGTTTTTCTGCTTCTCTAACTTTTTTTTTGGTTATAAAGAAACATGGGCTCAGTTGATAAAGCATTTGCTGTGCTGGCAGGAAGACTTCAGCTGGGATTCCCTGCAGCTGTGTACAACACCTGGCTCAGTAAGGCTCCAGTAAGTCCAACAATGGGCACTGGGGCCAGAGAGATAGGAGGTTTCCTGGGGTTTGTTTGATAGCCAGTTTAAGCAAATTGGTGAGTTCAAGACCAGTGAGAAATCTCATCTCAAAAACTCCAGTCTATGGCTGGAGAGAGGGCTCAGTGGTTAAGAGTGCTGTTCTCCCAATGGTCCTGAGTTCAAATCCCAGCAACCACATGGTGGCTCTCAACCATCTGTAATGAGATCTGATGCCCTCTTCTGGGATGTCTGAAGACAGCTACAGTACTTAAATATAATAAATATATAAATCTTTAAAAAAATAAACAAAAAACTCCAGTCTAAAACTGAGGAAGGTAACTGTCATCAACCTCTAAAACACACACACACACACACACACACACACACACACACACACACGGTTGGTAGTGCTCTAAGGTGAATCTCTAAATGGTAGGAGAAATAGAATCACAGATTTGTAACTAACACATCATTGTAATCATAATCAATTAAGGTTGAAGTTTCATGTAACATACTCTCTATAGGATCTAGGAGCATTAATCCATAATATCTTACCCTATGTAGAACCTATAAGAAATACCATGAAAACTAAGTATGAAAACACTGTAATGAAAGTTTATGAATCTGCAATGGAAGTTTTGCTCAAATGGCTAGATGACAATGTGACATGGCTCAATTTATTTTAACAAAAAGCTGACTTTGACTGATTTTACAGATATTTGTCTTCACCCATAACTTTATGAAGTTTTGAAAAGAAATTGTTTTAGTTAACATGGTCAAGTTGTTTGCTAAGTATCAGGAAACTGAATATTCTTGCGCCTGAGATCCATACAGTCCTGTTCCACCCCAAAGCTGGACAGGGAGCTTTCCTAATATCCTCCTACCTTTCCTAATATCCTCCTACCTTTCCTAATATCCTCCTACCTTCCCTAATATCCTCCTACTTTTCCTAGGATGCTATGCCAATCTTGCCCGCAGCAATGCCTTTCGCACTTCTTCAGAGTCTCCCTAATGGCTACCTGCTTTCTCTTCCCAGAATTATATATCATTTCTCCTTTCTAGGCTACTTAGGTCCCGGGATGCTTTTTCTTATATTGGACTCCATGATGAACTTACTTTTGGTTAGGGCCGTCTCCTTTTTTTCTCCCATAATAAACCCAAGACCCACCCCTTGCCTTCACCAGAACACCTTATCAACTTCAGTTTTATGGCTGGCTCTGCAGAAAGTGACAAGCCTATGCAAAGACCTGACTCAGCTTCACTACAGTAATCAAAGCCTTGGTTAGAGAAGTAAAAAAGGAAAAAACAATGGAAGAGACACAAATAGGAAAAGAATTAAGAGAATTCTTTTTTGCTATTGATACAATTCTATATATGAGACCATATAGATTTACCCTTACCACTCTTAGAATTAAATTAACATTTTAACAAGTGTGAGAAAACAAAATTAATACACAGAAATCAATGTTCATTTTACATACCAATAACAAAAATGCTGAGAAAGAAATCAGGGTAAACAATTCCATTTCACAATAGCCAACAACAACAACAAAGACTAAAGCAAGGACATGAACGTTTTCTACAATAATAACTTTTAATCTCTGAAAAAAAATTGAGGAAGACACTAGAAGACAGAAAGATCTCTTTTGGTTTTGTACTGGCAGAACTATTAATGTAAAAAAAAAAAAAGACCCAAAAAATGAGACCTAATGAAACTAAAAACCTATACAGCAAATGAAACAAACAGTCAACCAACTCAAAAGGTAGCTGACTGAATGGGAGTGTCTGGGCTAGTTTCATGTCAGCTTGATACAAGCAGAAATCATCAGATAGGAAGCCTCAATTGAGAGGATGCCTCCATCCCTAAGATATGGCTATAGGCAAACCTGTGGAGAATTTTCTTAATTAGTGATTGATGTGGGTGGGGTCATCTATATAAGGGGCAATCCTTGGGCAGGTGGTACTGGGTTCTGTAAGAAAGCAGGCCAGGTCAGCCATGAGTAGCAAGCAGCACCCCTCCATGTCCTCCTACCCTGTTTGATTTCCTGTCCTGACTTTCTTCAATGATGGACTATGATATGGAAGTCTAAGCCCATTAAACACTTTCCTCCCTAACATGCTTTTTGGTGACGGTAGCAATAGAAAGCCCAACTAAAACAAGGTGATACCAAGAGTTGGGTATTGCTTTGGCAGTCCTTACCATGCTGTTTGTTGGGAGATAAGAGATACTGGGGTGATTATGTCTCTTCACCGAAGTAGAACATAAAAATAAAAGCTGGTACCAGGATTGTGGGGTATTACTGTCACAGGTCTGAAAATGTTTTGGGAAAGATTGTGGTACATATTGGAACTTTAAATAGAAAAGCCAGTGAGTGTTGAGAGCTGAGTGGGATGTTATGTAGGAGCTTGGAAGGTAAGAGTGTTGAGGGCAATGCAATGATGGCCTGACTTGTAAAGTTTCAGAGGGAGGTTTAAAGATTCTACTGGGACCAACTGTTATCTTGAATGAACAGGAAAAAATTCTTTGCCAGTTATACAGCAATAAGAAGACTAATAAGAGAATACACAATTAAAAATATTAAGAAAACTGACCAAAAAGAAAACCGTTCTCATTCTACAAACAAATTACAAATGATGAAAAAAGTTTTTAAAAGTGTTCAACATCTGGGAATGCAGAATAAAACTACCTTGAAATTCCTTTCAGAATGACTATTATCATGAAATCCAATGACAATAAATGTGGTGGTGTGAGGGTAAAGAAGTCCTTATTAACTGTCAGTAGAAGTACAGACTGGTACATTAACTATGGAAATCAGTATGATGATTCCTCAAAAACCTACAAACAGAAGTGGACTTCTCAAGTATTTGATTCCTGGGCATAGATGGCAAAGACTCAATGTTCTCCAGTTTTTACTTATTGGTATTCAGTGCCACTCTATTCACAATGGCTAGGAAATGGAATCATGTTATATGTCCATAATGGATAATGAAAATATGGTTAGAGTCACACCAAGATATTTTATATTGTTTGTGACTATTTTGAAGGGTGTCATTTCCCTAATTTTTTTCTCAGGCTGTTTATCCTTTGAGTATAGGAAGGCTACTGATCTGTGTGAGTTAATTTTATACCCGGCCACTTTGCTGAAGTTGTTTATCAGCTGTAGGAGTTCTCTGATGGAGTTTTATGGGTTGCTTAAGTATACTATCATATCATCTGCAGATAGTGATAATTTGACTTCCTCATTTCCAAATTGTATCCCTTTGACCTCCTTTTGTTGTCTAATTGCTCTAGCTAGAACTTCAACTGTCTAGAGAGAGGGCAGCCTTGTCTAGTCCCTGATTTTAGTGGGATTGCTCCAGTTTCTCTCCATCTAGTTTGATGTTGGGTACTGGTTATTGCTTTTACTATGTTTAGATGTGGGCCTTGAATTTCTGTTCTTTCCAAGACTTTCAGCATGAAAGGATGCTGAATTTTGTTAAATTATTTTTCAGCATCTAATGAAATGACCATGTGTTTTTTTTCTTTGAGTTTCTAAAATTCTTAGACAAATGAATGGAACTGGAAAACATCCTGAGTGAGGTAACCCAACCACAAAAGAACACTCATAGTATGCACTTACTGATAAGTGGATATTAGCCCAGAGGGTTGGAATACCCAAGACACATCAAATGATGCCCAAAAGGAGGAAGAACAAAGTATGGATCCTTGGGTCCTTTGTAGAAAGCGGAAAAAAATACCCACAGAAGGAGATACAGAAACAAAAGGTGGAACAGAGTCTGAGGGAAAGACCATCCAGAGACTACCCCACCCAGGGATGCATCCTATATATAGTTACAAAACCCACACACTTTTGTGGATGCCCACAAGTGCTGGTTGACCAAAGCCGGATATAGCTATCACCTGGGAGGCTCTCCTAGTGCATTACAAATACAGAGGGGGACACTCTCAGCAAGCCACTGAATTGAGCACAGGGTCCCTAATGGGGGAGCTAAGGAAAGGACCCAAGGAACTAAAGGGAATTTCAGTGCCATAGGAGGGACAGCAATATGAGCTCCCAGGAACAAAACCATCAACCAAAGAGTATACATGGAGTTACCCAAGGCTCCAGACACATAGACACAGGCAGCCTTGTTAAGACACCAAAGGGAGGAGAGGACCTCAGATCTGGAAAGACTTGATGCCATAGTGTAGAGGAATACTAGGAGAGGGAAGCAGGGGAGGCTTGATTGGGGAAGGGGAGATGGCTTATTTTCAGGGGAGGGGGGAAGCAGGAAAGGGGGCGACATTTGAAATGTAAATAAAGAATACATCTAATAAAAAAACTCGATGTTAATAAAAACTCCTTTCTGGCCTGTTTTTCTGTAACATTAGCTTACGTTTGTAGAAAGCACTTAGAATAGGACTGAAAAAAAAAAGAAAAAGAAAATATGGTTCATATACATATTGGAATTTTGTTTAGTTGGAAAGAAATGAAATTTACAGGTGAAATGGGTGAGGCTGGAAAGTAATGAATAAAGTAACTGATTCTCAGAAAAATATGAGGCAATAATCTCCCTCAATGGTTTAACCATGCTTCAAAGGATTTAGAAACTAACAAAGGCTCTTGCCATTCCTTTTGATCGCTTATAAGAACTAGATGCTAAGAGGCCATCACATGGTGTATCACCTACACTGGCTGCATGGTAGAGAAAAATCAAGCTGAGCTAGAAGCTTCATCCATCATGCTGTGGCTATCTTTCACAGCACTGGTAAGTGCTATTCAAACTGCTGGTGAGAAAATGTATTGATGGTCTTACCTGCTTTTGAACTCTACAAACCACAAGATGGACTAGCCAAGCAAGATGTGCTCACTAGTGAAATTATAGCATTGCTGCTTTAAGGATAAATAATTTCTGTCTAATTAAAACTGATGTCCTCTCCACACAAGGGGATCTATGCCTGGTACTGTAAAACCTACTAAAGCCCCATAGGAAGTAATAGGCCCTGGAGGAGAATAGAATACACAGTTGTTTAGCTAAGTTGGAACAATGTCAAAGTGCCATTTAAATATTTAGGTTTATATGCAAACAAATACTACTTTCAGCTTTAATGAGAGAAGACTTTCCAGCGACTGAGAATAAATACTGAGATTCATAGGTGTAGAGGGTGTGAGAATAAATGACAGATGAGCACTGAGCTCTAGATAAGACCTGTAACGCACCCCTCCAAGGCTCGGGAAATGGAGACGATGGACTGCAAACAAACAGAAGCAGGAGACAGGCAGAAAGGCTGCACATGCCACTGCAAGCACAAATTCTCAGCAAGTGTGATGAGTGGACGGAATGGGCTCGTGAATAGTGGCATCGGTGCAGGCGGGCCAGGGGCCACTGTCAGACTCAAGACGCAGGGCATCACATGCTTTGGACATATCCATACTGGGGTCCCAGCAGGCTCCAGGGATAGTTCCAGCCCCCTCACAGATGGTCTATTTCAACTAAATAGGCACAAGTCATGTATCTAGGAAAGGGACTGGTGAGGAGAGAGTGGTTGGCAGGGATGGAGGCAGGTCAGGGAGGGCAGGCTGTGAAAGTAATCAGAATGCATTCCACAAATATATGAAAGTGTCAAAGTAAAAAATTAATAAAATGGAAAAATATCTCTGGAATGAATATGCAGAGATTTAATTGCAGAGGGGGACACCCAAGGCATGGAAAGGATGGTGGGAAGGAACAGCCAGAAGAGATTACATAGAGGTCATATAATAGCTAGGTTTATTCATTCCCAGATTACCACATTTTGTCCAAAAAGGCTTGTATGAAAAATAGAAATTATGTGAAAAAATAATGTGATAACAGTTTAGGAATTGTAGCTGTTTACTGAATTTCCTAAGATAGCACTGGGTTATTGATGGAATACTTCATTTATTATGCTTATATACTTGATAAAGTATTGGAGAACACTAGTAAAATGTGTAAATAGTACTTCCTCAATGCATCACTGAAAAGAGATTATTGAATTCACTTGAACTGTCTGTAGAAGCCAGGATAGACAAAGGGTACAAGGAGTACCACCAGATAGTCAAATCCATCACACCCAGTCCACTCCACGCACAATGACATGAGACATTACAATGGAATATTTGACTAGTAAAAGCTGGCAGGTTTATAAATAATTTTCAATATATTTATTTTTGACTTTCAAATGATATAATCAAAATAGATCCTGCAACAAACAGGAAGAAGTAGGAACACAACACCAGCACAATAATTATACTTTTTAAAAATGACCTTAGTTCTGTAGTTAAAGGACCTAGTTGTGAACAATTATTACATACATGGCTTATATAATTATTTTGAGCACTAAAGCTAATATTAAAAATCTAATGAAGTGAGAATACACATACATTCAGCTTATACTTTGTTCAAACTAGAAAATTTCAAGTAAACAATGTGTTTGGTCTTACTTATCTTAGCTACAGATTTTATTTCAGGGATGTTTGTTTTTTTAGAAAAGAAAACAAGTTGGAGGCAAAATATTAATAAGCAAGGAAAAAATACATTATCAGTTTGCTTAGCTCCATTGATTTGAAGCCCAAACAAGTATGTAAAACAAGAAAAGATGACATATAAGATTGCAAGATTTCTAAAACTGCCTAAATTTACAACAATTTTTAAAAGAAGAATAACAACAAAAATGTATCAACAAAGACATTTTTTCATTTATTATCTTCCCAAGCTAAATGTGTGTAAAACAGAGTTTAATTTTAGCTAATAAAGAGGGTAGGTGGAGCCAACGCTTTACTGGCAGATTTGGAGAGAAGCTAACAATGGGGCAGTTGACTAGAAAGAACTATTAACAAACCATAGTGTACTAGTGAATCTACAGAAGATAATGCTGCTGGAGAATTTTGTAACTTGCTGTATCGACTTCCACATGGCTGTTTGAAACAAAACCATCAGAAATGCTTTCATTCAATAATAAAAATCTCGTGCAATCTCTACACACACTGTACTTAGTGAAGGGTGGTTTGGGAGATAAACCTTTTGTTAATTCAGTGCAACCAAAGACATGTTTTTAAATCTTTACTGATACTACGAGAAAATAAAAGGAACCAGCACTTACTGAACGTGTAGATTAAAAAAAAATCCATATAAAGAACACTATAAACAATTTAAGGAAATGTCAAATTCTAAAAATAAGTTTGTTTTATTAGACCTAAGTATTTTTAAAATTTGATATTGCTATTTACATATTAAAATTATAAACCTTAAAACATCAAAATTCTCCATGGCTCTATCCTAATTGGGAAGAGAAAACTAGTGTGGATGAGTGAAGAGAACTCCAGTCTCTACACCTGTTTATGCACATCATTTCCAAACTTACAGTCTAAAGTAAGCCCAAGAAACACATTGCTGCAATGACTGCAACAAACCAATTAGCATTTATTTAACAAAAGGACTAACACAAGTGATTTCCAGTACAATTATATAGTGCTAGCTAAAGAACTGAGCAACTGAGTTCACAGTTATTTCAACTAAAAGTAAAACCAAATACTTAATGTATAGAAGAATCCTTGTATAATTCTGCTTGTCACTGGGAGCTTTCTGGACTTTCATTCTAAAGGCTGATAATCATCTTGGATCTCATTTTTCAAAGAATGTAATCTATTGTTAAAAGATATGTCATAACTTTAGTGTTTCAGAAATATGTTTATATACCTCATAATGCAATCACAGCTAGCTGCCTCGGGACAGCCAAGGTAAATGTCAGCATATCCTGGAAACAGAATGGAAAATGCAGCGTCCAGGAGTTCTTGTGGGGATGATGTCTCTGCAAAGCTGCTCAAGGCTTCAGAGTTTGAAGTTACATTTTTGATGTTGTCACTCTCAATCTATTGAATGGCTGACAGACAATCAAACCCTTCTGGCTGGCTGGCAGCTCATTTTGCTGGCAGGTGGCAAACAATTAGACACACCAATTTGTGCCTCCTGATGACATTAAAGCATGAAACTAAGTTGTATGCAGGGCCTAGTGATTTGTGTGAAAGCATTTCAAAAATAATACTCCTCGCTGTGGCAACTCATTTCAGACTGCCACCTCCCATTATAGCTTTGAGCAGTGAAGACGACAGACTTGAGTTACGTGCAGCGCAAGGCCGCTTCTGTTCAATCCGTCATCAGTGCCCCTGAGACCTCAATCCCTCCTTTCATCAGTATCACCTCATCATTTACATTTGCTAGGACTTGAGCTACCGCATATATTAACCACACTGAGACTCCTCCTCGAAAGACTAAAATCATGAAAAACGTTCTTTGTGCTCTTCCATTTCATTCTGACTTGTTAACAATTTAGAATAATGATTGCACTCCTACTGCACTTTGCACAAATGCTACCAGAAACACAGGGAAAGTCTCCATGTTTCCAATAACATTCCGAGAGGATAAACGCTGTGTAACCAAGAGTAGTGGCCAGTAAGGTGGCAGCGTGAGTTTTAATAAAATACCTGAATAAATCCAAATCAACACAAAATATTTGGCTTAATTTTCCTGAATCCTCTTCTGTAAAGCTCAATAATTACCTGGGTTTATTCATTTGTATTTTGACAAAAATGTAAAGATATAATTTAAAATCAAATTAGACAACTTCAATTAGCTTATTAATTTGTGTTATTTAATATACAGACACTGATGCTTACATGCACATAGAAAAATGCATAGATCATAGGCATAAACACGCTCATATCCTGTAAACATAAGTTGGACATGTGAAATAGAGATGCAATGCAAAATCCAGAAGGAACAATCACCATTTGAATAAACGTGAGAAACAGAGTTAACAACTATTTAATCAAGACTTTTCAGAACAGAGAAGCATTTTCTACACTTCATAGTCTTAACTATTAATACTCATTATATTTGTGAAAGTGACATTACTTAACTATTCAGAAATACCTTAATAATGCTTATTCTTCTTTGCCTATATATTAACCTTGATATTTTAGCTTAAGAAACACTTATTTGTATATTAAATCTTTATCACTAAAGCTGACAGTACTTGTTTATCAATAATCTTTCTCACAAACAAATTTCTGGTATGAAGATATGTTTTAAAAATCAATAACAAATAGTCCATATACGTTCTTTGGTTTACATATCAAAATATAGACATTAATTTAAACTATATAGCAAAACCAATAAGCAAGCAGTCTTGTTGGTAATTAATGAGTACCTACAGTATTGTTCTGAGGCTGCACTTGACTTAAATTGTTAGATATATTTAATGCAATGATTCTTTATATATCATTTTATTTTAATTCTCTGAGCTACTTTAACTGCATATAAATGGGTTAAGAAGAGGAATCAGTTGCTTCCATATTTTTTGAATGATTTTATATTTAAATGTAGATACATGGGACAGGTTCTAAGTTATGCCAGAAATGCCTTTTAAGAATATTCATATTCAAACATCTAAATCTTTTATACTGATGAAAGAATTATAATCATGCTTTTAATAACCAAAACTACAAACCTTTTTTAAAAATATTTTCTTCTTTTTTCTCTTTACTATCCGTTTTATTTAAAACACAAATAAGTATTTCTCTTTTGTTAATAGCAAATGGTTCAAATAATGTTGAACACAAATCACTGACTAATACAGGGCATTAAATATGAACAGACATTTTTTAAAGCAAAAGAATAGAGGTTATATACAAAAGAGATCTACGATCTATAGGCCAATTCAAAAGGGGAAATGTGTTTATAAAATGTGTGGTGAAACCAGAACCTTCCACCTCTGCTTTGGAGAAGGGCTCTCATATAACATTCAGTCAGCTGAAGATGGATTGGTACAATGCCTATACAGAAACATTTTATATTTTTCAATAAAGAACAATTTAGAGTTAAAATTAATTGTGGCTACTTAAAGGAAGCTACTTAATCTATAATGATAATTATAATATTTTATAATAGTATAATAGAATTTGCGAATTAGAATTGATTTTGGATAGTTATCCTATCCATTTCATATGGAGAAAAGTAAAACAAAAGAAAAGAGAAAAATATATTGCCCAATGTACGATCATTCTGCAGTAGTAGATTCTAACCCGATGCTATGTTCTCCATTTCCAGTGTGATATGCCACTTACCACACCATGCCTAATGCCACACTCAATCCTGCAGACTAGAACTTTGACAGTCTCTGTAGTAAGAATCAACATTCATAAACGAGATGTTCTTGAGACCCTCTAATGTTTTGTCAATTCACAGATCTTACTATGCATAGGACCCTGAGGATTAGAAAGTACATACCTGTCAAAGGAATGGAACTGCATAGGAAGAATAGCGTGTGCTTCTCTCTTCAGTGCTGGATCTGGGTATGGAATAGGCTCAGGGCCACATTCAGCAATCTCAACGGGGGCAGCCACAAGACTTTTTAATATCTCCTTGACATTAATACCTTTGGTTTGACTAATGCTGGATATGGAGGGTGCAGGTTTCAGCATTTCACTGGGATGTTCAGTTAAGCTCTCCTGTGATTTCTTTACTTCAGATGACAAAGTGGATAGAAGTTCACTCATCGCATCAGGACCTGCAGCAGTCTCTAGCTCTGCCCCATCCAGGATGCTAGCCACGTGCTGCTCTCCCATTCCAGAATCTGTGTGAGGAACTGAACTTTCTAGATGAATATCTTCACCTTGGGTTGGTGTTTCCTTCTCCTTTACAGTGTCTGGAAATGCAGCAGGTGTTTCTGTAATGAAAAAATATTGGTCTAATTAAAACATTTCTTGTGCATGTGAGAAGCAAATGAAACTTTCATGGCTATTGCTAAATATGCACAGCACAACTTGGCTCAAATACAACATCATCAGTCTGCACCCGTCGTTTTGTTCAGGACACATCAAAACAATCCCATTTCTTTAAAAAACTGTCTTAAAAAAACTGATGTTCACATTATTTCTTTAAAAGCACAATTCAACCCATTTCTAAAGCAATCAAAAACATCTCATCAACTCCCTCCACTATCCATTCATGGCTAGCTCTCAAGCAACATACAAGAAAAACAATCCTGCTATTTCCTTAAAAATTATTACTGTCCTTAAGGTCATTTTAAATAGTTTTGGTGTTTTAATAAAGAAATGTCCAAAATATTTAAATTACCACAATACATATTTCTCAAATCACACATAAAATTGTGAATTTTTAAATGTAAATTTTGTCAAGTGTTTACTTCAAAAAAGATATATTTATTAATTATACAACAGTGTACCATAAGAAATTAGCAATTTTTTACCTTTAGTTTTAATTATTTTAGAAATTCTTGCTAATTTTTTTATGGACAAATATTAATCTCCACTTTTAAGAACTAAATCATAAGCATGTATTTATTTTTATATAGGAATTGTGCATATGCTACTAATCAAAATGGATGAAAAGAAAAAGATCTCTAAATTGTTAAGTATGGGCCCATATGATGATTGAACACATAAAAGTGCTTGACAACAAGTCGGATAACCTGAATTTGATCCCTGGAGCTCGTCTAACAGAAGAAGATAACCAACTGTCCTCTTACCTCTACACCTACAATGTGTCAAGCATGAGAGTGTACATACAGGTGCAAGGAGACGCACGCAAACGCGCGCAAACACACACAGGGTGAGTGGGACAGAAACAAATATTCTTTTAAAGATTCAATTCCAATTACACAAAAGTTAAAGTCTTCCTTAGAATAAAATGTTATGAAATTCTAAATAGCATTGGAAAACGTTCTTGACCTTAATAATACACACACACACACACACACACACACACATGCTCAACAGTCTTTAACTTAAATCTTTTTTTTTCCCTTTTGGTAGTCTTGGCTGTCCAGGAACTCACTCTGTACATCAGGCTAGCCTTAAACTCAGAAATCCACCTGCCTCTGCCTATTGAATGCTGGGATTAAATGTGTGTACGACCACATCCTGGCATAACTTAAAATCATTTTAAAAATGAAAAATAAGGTGTTAAAGGGATTATACATGCATTATTTACAGTATAGGCATTTATTGAAATTGTTGATGTTTGTTTCTGTACTTTAAAAGGTTAGGTTGGTAAGAATTTAAACAGAGAACTGCACCCCTGATAAGAACGCCCAGCTCAGGAAACATCCCTGAAGACCAGTTAAGGAAAATCACGGAGGGAGGAATGCTTCTTCAGTGATACTGTCAGGCACACAGATACTGTCATTGTTCACACGTGAGGGTGAACGATCATGTAAGATTTCCATCGATAGGCTCAGTTCTTGGGTTTGTGGTTAAACAGTTGCCAATCTCATGAAAGGAGCAGAGGATCATGGCGTGAATGTTATTTTATTAATTTTTCCAGATTAATTTCATAACCATTTTGCTGTACTTCAAGAGGCTAAGAAACTATTATTTTGATTAGACTTATACTGAAGTTTACATTTCAAATCAGAAAAACTTAACATCTTTTCATTCAAACTTTGAACAGTACAATATTCATTTGCAAAAATTTGTTACAGCATAATCATTACTATATTTATTAAGTAGTTTTGCTTGCTTATTTGCCAAGTGTTCTGAAGAATCAAAAAATTAATCTGAAAACTAGAGAAAGAATATTCATTCAAACACAGAGTAATCAAAATAAAAAAATACTCTTGTACAGTCCAAAGATTAAAATTTAGAGAACTGTCTTAGTGTTGAGAATGCAATCTCAATAGTACTAGGAGAAGCACCATGGAAAATGAATGTAAGTCACAGCTAAAGTTTTAACAAAAATAAAGCCATATAATAAAAAGGTAAGACTAAAATTAAAAATTATAGCATTAGAAATAAGAAAGATGTAAATCAAGATATTGGAATATAAATATCCAATATAGATGGAATATAGTTGGAATATAGATTATAAGGAAGAATAAAACATGATAATAAACCTCTGATAAAACAATGTGAACAGGAGAGTGGTTCAGAAGATACTAATTCATTTTAGATTATTTGAGTCTACAGAACTTCTGAATATTTATGTCTAGAAACTGCAAAAATAGACATAAATTTTGGTCACATTCACACCAAGTTGATAGTAGATTTGGGGAGGTGATGTGTAACTTTGTGATACAGAGTTAGCAGAGAAGGGGGCCCAGGCCATTCAACTGCATCAAAAGACCAAGACAGCACTGAAAAGCAGTTGTCCATTTTCATAAAAAGAGCAGGCAATATAAGTGAACTTCTACAACCAACCACAGCAACCCTACAGTGACGGTTACTAACATGGTCAATTTTTATCTCACAGTTTAACCATCAAAAAGTATGTGGAGTATACTCCAGCACTTGCCCTGAATTTACAGTCGTACCGATGTGGTTCAGAATTTTGACCCTACACTAACATGATATTCAACCATATTATGGTTAGCTTTGCATTAAAAGCTACAAATAAATTTTAAACTTATAATTTATATTAGACCAACAGATAAGTACTTTTCCAGTAAAAATATCCACAAATCAACATTTTCAATTTGTGGTTCCTAAATTACCATCCCCAAAGAGTTTTCAAGACTTATTTATTTACTTATTAATTTACTCATGTTCGTGTGAGTATAAAATTTTGATTTGGACCTATTAGAAAACATATGTTTTAGTTAAGTTTAATACTACTGTGGTGAAACAATATATCCAAAAGCAACTCAGAGGGAAAAGGTTTATTTGACTTGTGCCTGCATATGCTAAGGTGGCCAGAGAGGAAGTCAGATCACTCACAGCTGGGCTTACAGACCTTTCTGGAAGGTCCCGCTTGTGGGAGCTGGAGTTTGAAATCTGTTCCTCACAAACTGCAAAATGTACACTTATAATTGCTGAGTTGTCCGTTACTCTGGTTCCAGAGCTACATGTTGTTTACACCAACTATTTCTATCTCATCTGGTCTGCTAACTGGCATTCAATAAGCATTAAAAATCTATTTACTTATGCACTGACTGATTTTGTGTGCCAACTTGACACAGGCTGGAGTTATCACAGAGAAAGGTGCTTCAGTTGGGGAAGTCCCTCTATGAGATCCAGCTGTGGGGCATTTTCTCAATTAGTGATCAAGGGGGGAGGCCCCTTGTGGGTGGTGCCATCTCTAGGCTGGTAGTCTTGGGTTCTACAAGAAAGCAGGCTGAGCAAGCCAGGAGAAGCAAGCCAGTAAGAAACATCCCTCCATGGCCTCTGCAGCAGCTCCTGCTTCCTGATCTGCTTGAGTTCCAGTCCTGATTTCCTTTGGTGATGAACAGCAATGCAGAACTGTAAGCTGAATAAACCCTTTTCTCCCCAACTTGCTTCTTGGTCATGATGTATGTGCAGGAATAGAAACCCTAAGATAATTTATAAGATATTTAGAACTCAATATAAGTACTGACTTCCAAGTTAAGGTAAAATTTTATGAATTTTCAATCAAAACCCCATCAACCTTCAATACAAACATTTTTAAAAGCCCATAAAATATTTACATATCAATAAAGAGTTCTAATGTTATCCAATCTGAATGATTTTAAAAAATGGAGTAGTGATTTTGAACTTTTAATAAAAATTCTACACAAGTATTTTAAAGCACATCTGATTGTGTTACATAATCAGGTAACTTTTGCTGATTGTGGGAAAAATGCTCTATGGAAACACTGTAAGAGAAATGATTAATTGAAACAAAGAAGACAAAGAAACCTAAGGTTACTACCCCAAATCTCCACCTTAATTTTTCATTTTACCTTAACACCCCTTATAGAACATGTTTTGAATTCACCTAAAGTACTGAACACACACACACACACGTATGTATATATATTCAAAAAAACACATGAGATTTACAAGCTTACCACATTCATCATAGCCTTCCCTCAAAATTACCATTTCAAAATGATCACAATATATGTGACATATTAAAGTACTGACCTTGCTATTTCCAAACTCCCTACCTGAGGAGAGTTTCCAAACTCTCTACTTGCAATCTCAATAAAGTGAGACTGCAAAGTAATTACCCAAAAATGTTTACAATAGTGGAGACACCAAAAGAATATAGCCTTGGGAATCCAATTTACTAATGAGCAATAGACACATAAGAGACAAAATGAGATACAATCACAAATTAAGGAAAACTCTCAGTGCACAGACCACACTGCCTAAGTCTGAGTCACACTGATTTTATTCTACTTACAGTGCATTGAAGATTTTGTACAGGTCATTATGTCATTCAAACTCCTTTTCACAGTTGGTTTTTTTGTTTTTTGCCTTGTCTTTGCCTGATAGCATTTTTTTATTCGATATATTTTTTATTTACATTTCAAATGATTTCCTCTTTTCTGGCTCCCCACTCCCAGAAAGTCACATAAGACCCCTTCCCTCCTCCTGTTCTTCCACCCACCCCTTCTCACTTCCCTGTTCTGGTTTTTCCTTATACTGCTACACTGAGTCTTTCCAGAACCAGGGGCCACTCCTCCGTTGTTCTTGTACCTCATTTGATGTGTGGATTATGTTTTGGGTATTCCAGTTTTCTAGGTTAATATCCACTTATTAGTGAGTGCATACCATGATTAATCTTTTGAGACTGGGTTACCTCACTTAGTATGATGTTCTCCAGCTCCATCCATTTGCCTAAGAATTTCATGAATTCATTGTTTCTAATGGCTGAATAGTACTCCATTGTGTATATATACCACATTTTTTGCATCCATTCTTCTGTTGAGGGATACCTGGGTTCTTTCCAGCTTCTGGCTATTATAAATAGGGCTGCTATGAACATAGTGGAGCATGCGTCCTTATTACATGCTGGGGAATCCTCTGGGTATATACCCAGGGACACAATAAAACTAATTGAAGCTTTGGACCAATTGTACTTGACTGATATTTATAGAACATTTCACCCTAAAACAAAAGAATATACCTTTTTCTCAGCACCTCATGGTACCTTCTCCAAAATCGACCATATAATTGGTCACAAGACAGACCTCAACAAATATAAAAAGATCAAATTAATCCCATGCCTCCTATTGGATCACTATGGAGTAAGAGTGGTCTTCAATGGCATCAAAAACAACAGAAAGCCCACATACACATGGAGGCTGAACAATACTCTACTCAATGACACCTTGGCCAAAGAAGAAATAAAGAAAGAAATCAGAGACTTTTTAGAATTTAATGAAAATGAAGGCAGTTTGTTTTTTAACTTTCCCTCTCTTTCTCATTTATCTGTTGACTCTTGTTATAAGGTCTTTGGTTCACCTCATAATATTTGAAGTCATGAGACTTCACGTGATCTGGGCAGTCACAAGTGGCCTAACAATCAATATGCTGATTCTTCCTGCTCTCAGCTCAAACCTTCTGAATTCGTCTTGTGAGCTTCTCATTCCAGTTACTATAATTTCCACTTCAGAATTTCTATATGTTCTTTAATAAATACAGTTTTATCTCTGATTATCTCAACTGCCTAACACACTGTTGAGACCTTATCTCATAGTTCAATTTTTCAGAAGATATTGCTTTTAATTATTTGCACAAATCCATAATTGCCTATTTAAAACATATCTGGGCTTGATTAGTAGAATTTTCTGTCAACTACTTTCTGCACTGTCTATACTGATAATATGTTTCTGTTATTTGTATGTCTCAGAGTTTTTCATTTAAAATAGACATTTTAAATAGCATGGAGATCTGGAAAACCAAACCCCTTCCACATAGTCTGTTGTTAATTTGTTTATTGAGCTTTTGGAATTAATTTTATAAAATGTATTTATCATCTACAGTCAAAAAAGATTCTGCTCAACTATGCTAATAGTAATCTGTTGGCTGCAGACATTGCCTTAAAAGTCTTGAAATCCTCCATCACCCACTCTTCTCTGTAGGCTCTGGTTGTGTGCCTGGACATCTACCTGCACTCCTAAGTGTGCAATGCAATCATGGCCAGCAGAGAAGAGACTGGCATTTCCTAGGTCCTGCCTAGCCAGGTATATAGACCTCATTCCTAGATATTCTTTTTAAGATGTTAGCCATATTATTTTGTTGGTGGTGGTGATGACAATGCTGCTGCTGCTGCTGCTGTTAAAAATTGTAGCTTCAGTGGAACAATGCGAATGAATCACTAATGATGTTGCCAACAAATGTAGTAACACAGCTTTTTACTCCACCCAGACTATGAAGCAGGTCCAATTATATGAGTGGAGAAATTCAGGTTCTTCTCAGCATCCCAGAATCTTCAATGTTTTAAAAACTACAAATGTTACCCTTCTGCAGTGGATACTCACAGCTCCTTTTTCACAACCTTCACCAATCACAATGGCTGCCTGACCCCTGCTTTCCCAGGCTACTACACAACTGGGGAAAGCAGACAGGAAAAGTGTAAGGTAGCTCATTATTCAGTCTGCTCTCTTGTAAGAACTCCCCAAATTTTCTCTTTGGGTTGTTTTCCATCTATTATTAGTTTTTAGGACACTTGGGGGGTTGATTTTAGCCATTCCTGTCAGTGCTCAAACAGTCTCTTCTGAAAAAGTAGATTTTGTAGAGTCAAGGTTCACCTCAAAGTTATGTTTAAAAATTAACTTTATATATATATTTATATTTTCTATATTCTTTTTCTACAATCCAAAAGCTTTCCCCTTTCCCAGGTCCCCCCTCCCCATATGTCCCATAAGACCTCTTCTCTCCACCCATTCTCCTATCTTTCCCCCTCACTTTTCTCTGTCCTTGTACTCCCCTAAAATGCTGGATCAAGCCTTTCCAGGATTAGGGCCCTCTTCTTCCTTCTTAATGGGAATCATTTGATATGCTAATTGTATCTTCAGTATTCAGAGGTTCAGGGCTAATTACTATCCACTTCTTTTGTGATTGCATTACCTCCATTGAGGGATATCTGGGTTCTTTCCAGCTTCTGGCTATTATAAATAAGGCTGCTATGAACATAGTGGAGCATATATCCTTATTACATGCTGGGGAATCCTTTGGGTATATGCCTAGGAGAGGTATAGCAGGGTCCTCTCGAAGTGTCATGTCCAGTTTTCTTAGGAATCACCAGACTGATTTCCATAGTGGTTGTACCATCTTACAATCCCACCAGCAGTGAAGGAGGGTTCCTCTTTCTCCACATCCTTACCAATACCTGCTGTCTCCTGAGTTTTTAACCTTAGCCATTCTGACTGGTGTAAGGTGAAATCTCAGGGTTGTTTTGATTTGCATTTCCCTAATGACTAATGATGTTGAGCATTTCTTAAGGTGCTTCTCGGCCATCCGAATTTCTTCAGCTGAAAATTCTTTGTTTAGATCTATACCCCATTTTTTAATAGGGTTATTTGGTTCCCTGGGGTCTAACTTCTTGAGTACTTTGTATATATTGGAAATTAGCCCTCTATCGGATGTAGGGTTGGTGAAGATCTTTTCCCAATTTGTTGGTTGCCGTTTTGTCCTTTTAACAGTGTCCTTTGCCTTACAGAAACTTTATAATTTTATGAGATCCCATTTGTCAATTCTTTATCTTAGAGCATAAGCTATGGGTGTTCTGTGCAGGAACTTTTACCCTGTGCCCATGTCCTCAAGGGTTTTCCCCAGTTTCTTTTCTATTAGTTTCAGTGTGTCTGGTTTTATGTGGAGGTCCTTGATCCACTTGAAGTTGAGCTTAGTACAAGGAGATAAGAATGGATCAATTCACATTCTCCTGTATGCTGACCTCCAGTTGAACCAGCACCATTTGTTGAAAAGGTTATCTTTTTTTCCACTGGATGTTTTCCGCTCCTTTGTCGAAGATCAAGTGAGCATAGGTGTGTGGATTCATTTCTGGGTCTTCAATTCTATTCCATTTGTCCACTTGCTTGTCCCTGTGCCAATACCATGCAGTTTTTAACACTATTGCTCTGTAGTATTGTTTGAGGTCTGGGATACTAATTCCACCAGAAGTTCTTTTACTGTTGAGAATAGTTTTAGCTATCCTGGGTTTTTTGTTATTCCAGATAAATTTGAGAATTGCTTTTTCTGACTCTGTGAAGAACTGAGTTGGAATTTTGATGGGGATTGCATTGAATCTGTAGATCGCTTTTGGCAAGATGGCCATTTTAACTATATTAATCCTGCCAATCCACGAGCATGGAAGATTTTTCCATTTTCTGAGGTCTTCTTTAATTTCCTTCTTTAGAGACCTGAAGTTCTTGTCATATAGATCTTTCACTTGTTTTGTTAGAGTCACACCAAGATACTTTATATTGTTTGTGGCTATTGGGAAAGGTGTCATTAACCTAACTTCTTTCTCGGCCTGCTTATCCTTTGAGTATAGGAAGGCAACTGATTTGCTTGAGTTGATTTTATAACCTGCCACTTTGCTGAAGTTGTTTATCAGCTGTAGGAGTTCTCTGGTGGAGTTTTTTGGGTCATTTAAGTATACTATCATATCATCTACAAATAGTAATAGGTTGACTTCTTCCTTTCCAATTTCCAGGAAATCCAGGACACAATGAGAAGGCCAAACCTTATAGGTATAGATGAGAGCGAATATTTACAACTTAAAGGGCCAGAAAATATCTTCAATAAAATTATGGAAGAAAACTTCCCTAATCTAAAGAGAGAGATGCCCATGAATATACAAGAAGCCTACAGAACTCCAAACAGACTGGCCTGAACAGAAATACCTCCTGACACATAATAATCAAAACCCCAAATGTACTAAACAAAGAAAGAATATTAAAGGCAGTAAGAGAAAAAGGCCATGTAACACATAAAGGAAGACCTATTAGAATTATACCAGACTTCTCACCAGAGACCATGAAAGCTAGAAGATCCTGGGCAGATATCATGTAGACTTTAAGAGAACACAAATGCCAGCCAAAACTACTATATCCAGCAAAACTCTCAATCACCATAGATGGAGAAACCAAGATATTCCATGACAAAACCAAATTTACACAATATCTTTCTATAAACCCAGTCCTACAAAGGATAATAGGGTGAAAATATCAATACAAGGAGGGAAAATACACCCTGGAAAAAGCAAGATAGTAACCTTCTTTCATCAAATCCAAAAGAAGATAACCACTCACATATAAAATTAACATAAAAAATGACAGGAAGCAATAATCAATATTCCTTAACATCTCTTAACATCAATGGACTCAATGCCCCCCAAAAAAGACATAGACTAACAGACTGGATTTGTAAACAAGACCTTACATTTTGCTGCATACAGGAAACACACCTCAGTGTCTAAGACAAACACTACCTTAGAGTAAAAGACTGGAAGGCAATTTTACAAGTAAATGGTCTCAGGAAACAAGCCAGAGTAGCCATTCTAATATCAGATAAAATTGACTTTCAACCTAAAGTCATCAAAAGAGACATTGAGGGACACTTCTTGCTGGTCAAAGGAAAAACACACCAAGAAGAACTCTCAATCTATGCTCCAAATGCAAAGGCACCCTCATTCATAAAAGAAACTTTACTAAAGCTCAAAGCACACATTGCACCTAACACAGTAATTGTGGGTGACTTCAACACTGAACTTTCCTCAATGGACCGATCAGGAAAACAGAAACTGAACAGAGACACAGTGAAACTAATTGAAGCTTTGGACCAATTAGATTTAACACACACACACACACACACACACACACACACACATACACACACACAATATTTCACCCTAAAGCAAAAGAATATACCTTTTTCTCAGCACCCCATGGTAACTTCTCTAAAATTTAACTTTTAATGTAGTTTCAATTTCTACATCTTGACTCAATTATCAAAAAGTACTTGTTACAAATTTCCTTTTCCCTTTTTCCCCTTTTCTTTTGTTTTGCCTTGTATCTTGTTCTTTAAACATTTTTTCATGTTTAGGGAGCAACCATTAAAATTAATAATAAAGTGTTGTACAAACTAGTAAAAAAAAAAGCACATTTTAATGCATATGACATCAATTACATGAGGAGTGCAGCATTGGAAATTAGGACTGTTTTCTACTTTCACTTAAGACTGTGAATAAGGATGAGTCATTTCCATTTCTTTAGCCTTTTTCCTTAATCTGTAACACAGACACAGAATCATACATATGATACAGTGGCTTAACTAAGAGTATACAGCAAAGCACAGGAGCACTACAGCATGTTGTCCCTGCTGCTGCCACTGTCACTGTCAGACACTGTGTGTGTGTGTGTGTGTGTGTGTGTGTGTGTGTGTGAGAGAGAGAGAGAGAGAGAGAGAGAGAGAGAGAGAGAGAGAGTGTGTGAGTGTGTGTGTGTGTGTGTGTATCCTGTCTTTCCTTCCCCTCCCCTTCCTACCCATTGCATCTTTCTAGGCCTTAAACAAGTACTTGGAGGTATTTCTTTCTGTTGGCGGTGACTTAGAAGTCAAAATAGGAAACTGATCAATTACAGTTCTGGCTTCACAACCAACTAGTTTCCCTTGTTACCTCAGACAAATTAGCTCCCCTCTAAAATCTGCAGAACAGAAATCCATCAGGTAACCCTAGGATCGTCTTCATAACCACAATCACCTCTTGTCTTTTCTATTCCATCAATTGGTTCTTTAATCACCTCAGTGCTTCTCACCACACAGCCAGAGGTCATCTCTGAAACATCACATTTCTTCAAACCCTACAATGAACATATTACCAAATTCCATCCATTTGACCTGCAAAGTATAACCCTAGGTTACTTTCTTTTCTATCCCTACACCCCCACATGCTTCTCTTAAGCAATAACACCTCAAGTTGAAGTAAGAGATTCCCTAGTAGTTTAACCAGTTCCCCTGCATGTCCTGATAACACATTCTCCACAGTACCTACAAGTGCTTTTTAAACTTATCCTATGTAGCAGTATACCTACTTCTACAGCATCAAAACACTCATTCCCATAACTTGAAACTATTTGGCCCTACATGGAAACATTAAACTTAAGAGCCCTGAAAAGGAAGATTGCCTTGGGTTACTCAAGTGAAGTAATTCCAATCTAATGAACAGATTATCTTTGAACAGAAAATCTTTTCCATTTTTGTTCAGAGGAAAGTGAGACAATGAGAAAATGCTTTGACAATGCACCAGTTCCTGGTCAATAGAGGGAGAGGCTTTGAGTCAAGGAGTACAAATGCCTCTAAAAAATGGAAGGGGGAGGAAAATGGAAACTCTGGAAAACAAACAGGAAACAAAACACACTATTGTGCTGATGTACTGATGCTAGCCCAATTACTCATATTATGTAAGACTCATGCTATACTTCTAACCAAAAGGGCTATAGGAAATGTACACAGATTGATTTAAGTCCCTAATTCTGTGTTAACATTCTGACAAAAGTAGAAACCAACAGCGTGCCCCTCAGTTTAGAACCAGTTCTTTCATGTAGCTTTTCAAAGTTACTAAATGACTGGGTCCTGCCTATCTACTGAAACAGCTCACAACAGCTGCTTTCCCACAGATAATTACATTAAACCAACAGGTAATCCAAGTTTTACTGGACATATGGTTCTCTTCTTAGCCTATCTCTGGCTATATAGCAAGATTCTATCACAAAAGAAGGAAAATACACACTAAAAAGAGAAAATACAGTTTCTTTCTTAAGACTGTATTGTGTACCCCTTTGTCAAGCAATGCTTCCACTTGACTAGCAAACATAATTATAATATATAGAATACTCATGTATTAACAAACAGAATTATTTAGCCTATTTAGGCTTTTAATGTACTTGTCTTTACTTATAAAAGTATATTATTTCATTTGTTTCCTGTCTTAATTATTTACCCTGATAATAAAATAGAGGAAAACTAATATAAACTTATTTGCTTTGTTAATAATGTTAACATATAGCTTCATCATCAGAGAAGTTACCAGTAAGATTCTTGTTTTAGAAGGCTTACTAATTATATTTCCAGGCTAACACCTGAAGGGGTTTGTTCTCATGCTAAGGTCCTGTTCCCCAGCTGGTACTTGAATTGTCAGTAAAGAAAGCCAGGGATCAATTGCTGGGTGAAAGGTACAGACAGGATTTCTAGGTCCCAGAAGAAGGACACATAAGGAAGAGGAGTTTCTGCCGTGCTTTAGGCAGAGAAGAACACAGCAACCATGTGAGGACTGGGTCTGGGTCTGGTGGGGGCAGGGCGTGAGCTGGGGCCTGTTGCCCTTACTACAGGTGCGAGGCAGGGATGTGTGTGTGACAGGGGCTAGGTGGACTGAAGTTCAGGGAAGGTGAAGAGACAGAGGTAATAAACTGGTAAGGGCATGCTTTTCCAGGCAGGAAATATCAGTGCCCAGAAATTGTGCCAAGAAGGCAAGTTGTAAAGGAATAAACTGTGTGTGTGTGTGTGTGTGTGTGTGTGTGTGTGTGTGCGTGTGTGTGTTGTCCAAGCATTCAAGGGAAGCCAGGTGTGGGCTGGTAGCATGGCTGGTTCCCGAGCAAATGTGGGGGCTTAAAACTACAACCAACCAACACTAATATTTACCTTTACAAAATACGACTTCATTTTTCAGTAGCTTACTAATTTATTGAAGAACTATTTCCTGTATATGGTAACAACAGTTAATTGTGAGATGCTACTGTCATAAAAATTATGAAAAAATTTAAAATATCCATCCAGTTCTAATGTTTATCATAAAAATATGACCCACATATCAAGTGAGTGGTATGTTAATAAGCTTGAGGCAATCGTTCCGCAATGCATATAAATCTTAAAACATCACACTTTATATCATCTAGTAAGAAATCAAATAAACTAGACATTTATTACTACCCTCTGGAAGTACATATTTTAATAAATCATAAGACAAAAGGAGGTAAACAGATACTATGCTCAAGAAGAAGATGGCAGTGGGCATGGATTGCTGCAATTATATTTGTAACTTCCCCTTATTACATCAAAGTCAAAGAAAATGGTTGAAACAAAGAACAATTCAGCAAAAGACATGCAAATATGGTTATTTAAAAAATGTATATATTCATTGTTTTATTAGTGTGTGTTACTGAGCAAAATGCACAGTGAGCCACATGCCATGTAGGTACTTGCAGAGCAGAAAAAATTATCAGACTCCCTAAAACTGAAGTTACAGGCAGGTTTGAGCTGCCTCATTTGGGTGCTAGAGACCAAACGAGGTCCCGTGAACACAACTCTGGCCCGTTGACAGAACAGGAAGTGCTCTCAATTGCTGACCTTCCTCTCCAGCTCCACTAACCTAAATATTTTATGCAAATACTAGGAATATCAATATTTAAAGCTTATGATATGACTTTTTACCTTTTAATAAGATAATCCAAGTTAGACTAACAATGATACTACTCCTTAGAATATAATGTATTAGTATGTTTTGTTTATATAGAAGTGTCATATTGCTGGAATGACAACTCAGAGTTGGTGATGCCTATATTAAACTTATATTCAAACTAGAAATATATTCTCAGGGTAAAAAACATAGTCTTAAAATAGACATTTAATTTCTTTGATACACAATCTAAAAATAATTACAAATGACGTATATTGATGGTTAGTAATAAATGGACGACACTCATCTTCTGGAAGTTAAATGTCTCTTTTATGTCTTTAATAGAATGTTTTAATTTGTATCACAAAACGAACCCCATACAATGTTTATGTTACTATTTTACACAAAGAAAATTAGTAAGTCTGTTACTTCCCTCTCAAACCCCAAAGTGTGAAAGCTCCTCAGGTGTAATAAAAGACTTTGCTAGCATGAGTTGCTCTAAGGTTGTCCTTGGACATCATTAGTTATGGAATATATCAAACTACCATTTTATCTGGGGCACAGTGTCTTCCTCAGAACTCATTCTAATCACCAGCAGAAATTACTTCCTTCTCAGTTGAAGCCCCAATTTGCCATTGTCTTGCTGGTGTTTAGCGGAGCAATGCTCTTAGCTCATATAAGGTGCTGTCAGGTGCTTGCTCACAGTTCACAATGTGTCTCTGAATCCCTCTTCTGCAACCCGGATATTCACTCTTATATATGAATGTGACTAATGGTATAACTAACCACAGGAGGTAAACCATACAGTTCATGTTCAACATCCCAAGAGTTGTGCATAAAGGAAAACCTGGAACCAGAGGGAGAGCTCTCGGCCAGGTAAAATGTTTGTTCAGCACCATCAATCTTTTGTTAATAGGAAGCAGAGATACCTCATTTTGGCTGTTCTGTTTTCATCTCTGACAGTGCAGCGATTTTTCTTTATGTCAGATCATGATCTCCTTACTGTGTTCACAATTTTCCATCACTTGGAATACTTTACCATTATATGTTTAACAGTGGTTGTTGTAATGTCTTTATTTGTACCATTTGTTGTTGCTTACAAATTTATTTCTGCTCAATGATATTTTTCTCCTTATGCTTATGTATACTTCCAAGCATATTTAGAAAAGTATTACTGGATGCTTAACATTTAATTTTGTATTTTTTTTCATGAAAGACTTATTTTGCATTCCTTTTAATAGTATTATGACTATGTTCTGACTAGACGTCAAATAACCAAGAGGTCAGTTTGTCCAAAATTACACTCAATCTTTTTTTTTTCCTAGTTAATCAATAGTACACTGCATTTTAGACTAACTTGTATTGCACTACTGTAGGATGACTGTTAAGAGCTAGTGTACACCAGCATAATACATAGTACTATAGTGCCTTAGATCCCAAATGGAATGGAATGCAAGAACAAAAGCTATACCTGATTCTCAGAAGCCAAGTTGTAGAAACAGAACACATCCTCTTTATTAGTGATTATTTATGTTAAAACTATTATTGAAACATGGTTCATTGTGACAATGTAAGTATTACCTTTGTAAAATGAGTGGGCAAAACTCTGCTCAGGCATCAGCTTGGCGAGGAGTCCATGGTTCAAACCTGGATGAGGGATAGATGGAATGACCACAACTGTGGAGAGAATCATGGAGCCAAACGTGAGGAGGAAACTGACAGTCTGAATATAGTCCACATGAAAGTCTCATGACTGTGTACGCTACTGCGTCAGGCAAACAATTCTAAAGAGCACATACCTAGGGAGGGAAGGAGTTTTTAAGGGAAGGGAAGTTGGCAGTATATTCACCAAGTAGAGAACTTGTAGCAACATGCTTGAAAATACAAGCACACCAGAAAACTAGATCTAATAGGTTCACTAAAATAGTGTTCCTCTCATACATATATGGCACACACATGCTTTAAAAGAACATCAACATGGATGTCAAGCTGATGCTTAAATGTCAAGATAAAATTAAAATAGCAGTGTTATAATGAAGTAGTATGTCCTGCCACAAGAAACTCCTAGGGCTAAAACGTGATCTTTTGTTTCACAATAGCAGTAAAAAGAAAAGGAGATGTGTTACATGTAAGAAGATGCAGTGGCTGGAGCACAACTCTCTATTGACTTTTAAAACATTCATTTATAAAGCATATGTGTTTACTTAGTAAAGAATTTCACCTATAAATTAATCGAACAGCACAAGAAATAGTCATTGAATTATCAATGTTACAGTGCAAACAACAGGAAAATCATCTTGATATTTGCACTTGGTAGGAAATGCAAACAATTTGTTGCCCCAAAACATTTTCTAGCATAGTAGGAAATACCAATTGTCAGACTATAGTACGAAAATGGATTTCCATGAGGAGAATTCTGAGGGCCTATAAGAATACTCCAAGGGAACAAGAGTCTTGTGATGTCATTTTCTTCAAAACACAAAATTGCTCTTGTGTTTTTGTGCTACTCCCAGTTATAGTGGATAGGAGAAAGTTTACTTCTGATCACTCATTATTGCTTGCTGCTGTTATTCAATTAAATGTTTAAACTATTCTCTGAATGCCTCTATAAAAAAGCATGTTTTTGATATATGTGGGTTGTCCTTGTGATTGTATACAACTTGAACTCATGAGAACTTTACTCATGTGACCTTTCCTTAACCCTCAGAAGACAAATAAGTTGTCTGAAGCTATAGATTAGGTAGACTTTAGTCCATCTCATTAACCAGCTCCATTCTCCCAGGCCTCACTGCCTCAGGATCAGTGAGAGCCAATCACACAAAGGCTCCTGCAGCATGAGTGTGTTGCAAATGAGGCCAATAGCGCCCAATGTGGGGCACGATTGTCTATTAGCTTACTTCTCCATAGCTATTTCATTGAAAACTACTTTGTTTAAACCTTTTATAACTTGTACAAAATTTAAAAATATTTATTTGCATGTTAAATAATTTATATAATATTTAGATGTTAAACACTTAAAAGCAAGATGACAAGGAGGGGAGAGAGGAAAGAAGGGAAGAAGGTAATGTTTAAGTTAGGCAGTAAAGATTGGCTATTTTACGTAATTTTTATTTTGAACAACTATATGAAGACATCCTACTTTTTCTGCTCACAAAAGTTTCATGAGAAATTGGTTGAAAGTCATAAGTTCCTTTCATATTAAATAACAACATAATCAAATGATTTGCATTTATAAATGGGAAACAGTAACCTCAAAGCTTCACTGACACGTGAGAGTAATAACAAATACCTACAGACTTAACCGGCACATTTGTGTGGCACTAGAGTGTACTGAGTACCTCTACCAATTCTGTAAATGTCTGAAATGTATATAAGTAAGTGCAGTTCAAACATGTCTGCAAAAATGTTAGTAGGAAAAAATAGATACTGGTGAAATGCCAAATATGAAAAGAATATATTAAATACCTGTACTTGTTGGTGAATTTATTTCTTGTCTGATATTTCTACCTGGTTGGCTTCCAGTTCTTGCAGTCTCTCTCTGGGGTTCTAATATGTCCCGATACTTAGATACCATCAAAACAGAGATAAAGTAAACAACAGCCAGAGCTAAGAATTGTGCCTGCTTGCTATCATCCTGTGGAAAATGAAAAGGCAGTTTGAGACTCAGAATGTTTATGATATAAATTCACAATGTATAAGAAACTATTCTTGTTTTATTAGACATTAAACTTTGATTTAAAAGTTACTGGAAGGAAGGATAGGGAGATAGACCAGTACTTAAAAATACCTGCTGCTCTTACAGAGGACCAGAGTTCAGGTCCTAGCACCTACTTTAGGTGGTTCACAATAACGTAAGATCCCATCACTGGTGGGATCACAGCCTCTTCTAACCTCTTTGGGCACCAAAACATATACATTTACACCATAAATCAAAATGAAATAAACCTTCGGATCTGGCCCAGTTGGTTTGGGGAATAAAGCCTCCTGCATTTGATCCTAGGCACCAACACACATCATAGAAGAAGGCTCCATAACATGTCATCTGACCTTTTCTCATGCACTGTGGCAAGGAAGCATGTGTAAAGGCATTCTACAAACTCACTCTCTCTCTCTCTCTCTCTCTCTCTTGCACACGCGTGTGCTCTTGTGTGCACCCACAACCACACAAAGGCAATATGCATATATATGCATATATATATATATATATATATATTTCCTAAAACCTAATATGAGGTCTGATATATTTCAGAAATTAAATAAAGTAAATGTGACTATTGTTTTATAAAAATTTTGAAAATAATTTACAGTTCGAACCATTAATAAATACAACTAACTAATGTACTAAAAATTATAAATACAAGGCCCCAGATTACTCCATGTGAGATATGCACTTGGATTCTACAAGCACAGTGACAGAAAGGTAAAGTTCTGACTTTACACATCTGCCTGGGGCTCATCACTCAAGCATACTGTTATAATACTTCAAGTTCTTTTGTTGGGATTTCAAACATTGGTATTATAAAGAGATTTTTTTTCTAAAACATTAGTGAATATCTATTAAAAAAAAAGCTTGTCCAATTTATCCTTGTGTAACAAAGATTACATAAAAGAGCCCAATTCCTCCACTTCTGTAATGCTAAGCATTACCATTTAAGGTTGTAATTCATTTAATACTGTCCTTTTAATTATCATTGTTATTTACTGCACCTTTAATCATATTGTTGATTTATATTACATATTTTATATTTATTGCTTAAGTCTGCTATGTTTTCCAATTTTACTTTTTGGATATAAACTTTCCAAGTGATTTTATAAGATTTAGTAATGTTTTAGTCATATATCCGCAGCATGAATCACCATACCACATGTCTTACTCTAATTGCTACCATACTATAAACAACAAAGCACTCCATTTAACTGATGGTGATGCATACGTTTCCAGCATACACTTCTTTAAATTTTCCTTGAATCAGCTATAATTAAAAGAACAGGATATAATCTGGATAGTTTATAATGCCAATATCAACAACTGCAATTATCGTTTAATCTACTATAAAAAAATACTCCTACACAATTCATAAAAAGGTCAATCTTAATTAAGGTTTTAATTGCCTTAATGAGCAGAGATTAAAGATTAAACCCTCCTTAAGCAATCCTTTTCTTTGAAGGTTATTAAGACACCTTTCTAATCCAGACTCCTGCAGATATCATAACTTGTGAAAAGTAGGGGCCAGCGGGACGGGTCAATGGGTATTGCTCAAGCCTGAATATGTGAGTCCAATCCCTGGAGCTCTTATAAAGGTGGAAAGCGAGAACAGGATACAAAAGTTGTTCTCTGGCCTCTCCATATACTCTGTGGTATGAACTATTCCCCATATGTGCATTATGAGTGCACATATGCACAATAATAATAAACATTTTTTAAATGAAAGAAGTGTTTTCATACACCCAAAGGTAACTTCCAATAATACCTGATCAGGTAACTTTTCATGCCCAATAAGAAACATTGAGAATAAAAAAGTATTCATTATATGGAAATGTAGTAAAGAATATAAAAGGCAGGGCCAGTTAAGATAAAGTCAACTTAGTGTTTCAAGGCTATCTCTAATCTTGGAACACAAACTAAGTTTCAAAACATTTTATTTTATTTTATTTTATTTTATCTTATATTTTGGGTTTTAGTGTTTTTTTTTAAATATTTTTATTTTCTATATTCTTTGTTTACATTCCAAATGATTTCCCCTTTCCCAGGTCCCCCCTCCCCATATGTCCCATAAACCTTCTTCTCTCCATCCATTCTCCAATGACCTCCCTCCTTTTTTTCTCTGTCTTTATATTCCTCTCCAATACTAGATCAATCCTTTCCAGGATCAGGACCCTCTCCATACTTCTTCATGGGAGTCATTTGTTATGCGATTTGTGCCTTGGGTATTCAGGGCTTCTGGGCTAATTAATATCCACTTATCAGAGATTGCATTCCATGTGTATTCTTTTGTGATTGGGTTACCTCACTTAGGATGATATTTTCCAGATCAAACCATTTGCTTAAAAAATTTGTGAATTCATTATTTCTAATTGCTGAGTAGTATTCCATTGTGTAAATATACCACATTTTCTGTATCCATTCCTCCTTTGAGGGACATCTGGGTTCTTTCCAGCTTCTGGCTATTATAAATAAGGCTGCTATGAACATAATGGAGCATGTGTCTTTATTGCATGCCGGGGAATCCTTTGGGTATATGCCCAGGAGAGGTATAGCAGGGTCCTCTGGAAGTGTCATGTCCAGTTTTCTGAGGAACCGCCAGACTGATTTCCAAAGTGGTTGTACCATCTTACAGCCCCAACAGCAGTGGAGGAGTGTTCCTCTTTCTCCTCAAAACATTTTATAATTGCATGAGGAACAGTGTATGCACACATGCATGTGTGCTTATCTGAGAGTGTGCATGTGGAGGACAGAGGTTGACACTGAGTGTCTTCTGTCACTGTGTTGTTTGGACAGAGTTCTCACTGAGACTGAAAAGCTTCCTCTGCCACTAGCTTTGGGATTACAGATGTGCAGCCCACGCCCGACTTCTCTGTAGGTGTCGGGGGTCTGAAGTCAGGTATTTATGTGCAGCCCACGCCTGACTTCTCTGTAGGTGTCGGGGGTCTGAAGTCAGGTATTTATGTGCAGCCCACGCCTGACTTCTCTGTAGGTGTCGGGGGTCTGAAGTCAGGTATTTATGTGCAGCCCACGCCTCACTTCTCTGTAGGTGTCGGGGGTCTGAAGTCAGGTATTTATGTGCAGCCCACGCCTGACTTCTCTGTAGGTGCTGGGGGTCTGAAGTCAGGTATTTATGTGCAGCCCACGCCTGACTTCTCTGTAGGTGTCGGGGGTCTGAAGTCAAGAATTTATGCTTATGCATCAGGCACTTAACCCACTGAGCCTTTCCCCAGCCCTGTAAACATACATTATCATTTTTCAAAAGCAAACTATCAATAAGCCTTTGGAAAAAAACTAAGGTTCAACCATTTTACCATCAATTATATCCTGGTATGCAATATATTCAGGTGACAGGACATTTGGTAATGATAGCAATTCTTTTTTTTTTTTTTTTTTTTTTTTTTTTTTTTTTTTTTTTTTTTTTTTTTTTTTTTTCTCCTGAATTTTTTTTTTTTTATTTGATATAATTTATTTACATTTCAAATGATTTCCCCTTTTCTAGCCCCCCCCCACTCCCCGAAAGTCCCGTAAGCCCCCTTCTCTTCCCCTGTCCTCCCTCCCACCCCTTCCCAGTTCCCCGTTCTGGTTTTGCCAAATACTGTTTCACTGAGTCTTTCCAGAACCAGGGACCACTCCTGCTTTCTTCTTGTATCTCATTTGATGTGTGGATTATGTTTTGGGTATTCCAGTTTTCTAGGTTAATAACCACTTATTAGTGAGTGCATACCATGATTCACCTTTTGAGTCTGGGTTACCTCACTTAGTATGATGTTCTCTAGCTCCATCCATTTGCCTAAGAATTTCATGAATTCATTGTTTCTAATGGCTGAATAGTACTCCATTGTGTAGATATACCACATTTTTTGATGATAGCAATTCTTAACAAACTTTACAGTTTAACACAAATGCCAGTGACAGTTTTGTTGTTGCTGCTGCTGCTGCTGTTTGACTTTTGTTTGATTTTTCAAGGAAGTCAAGCAGATACATAACTTACCACATCTCGAAAGACAACAGCACGAAGGCGATTGATATCAACATCCTGAAGAAGTCTATCGGGATCCTTGATAGGAGAAAGGTTACCTGGAACATTTTCTAAAGGAGTCTTGAAAACAAAAGGGAATTACTGAGTAATTGTATATTCTAGAAAATTATTTAGGAGCATCACTTATAGTATTTCTACCTTAGGCTGAGCTCCCCAAACCATTTCCTACCTCCTCACTGAACTAGAAATTACTGACATTAAAACTAGCACAGGGTTTATTTTCTATTCTCCTTTGTTTGTGATGCTTTCTCTTCTCTATGTTGATTTGCTATCAACATAGATGCCTCTGTGGTCTCATAAAGGTAGGTAAGGCTGTATAAAAAAATGATCTCGCCTTTCAGAAAAACTGAGTACAAATCTCTCTTATCTGGATTAATGTTTGTTTCTAACATTTCCAGTTAATAAGTGTATTTAATTCTCTTAACTTATCCATCATATATATTTATGAGATTAAAATATTACTAGTTAACATTATTCAAATTACATATGTAATCACTTCATGATCCATTGTTAAAAGGTAAGCTCTAAAACTGCCTTAGTCAGAGCTCACTATAGTTGGCAGACATTAGAGAATATACCATTGAAATGATTTTCTATAATTGGAAAAACAAAAATCTAAGGATTTTAGATAATATATTCATAACATATATTATCAAGTGCATCAAGTTGCTTTGGCTCACTCTAGCATGTTTCCAGTTACTCAATATGCTAGCAGTGCTTTGGATTAATTCTGACAATGTATGCATATGAAATGTGAGTTTTGTACAGAACAGGTGTGTGCTTGTCTGACCCTACTTCCCTGCAGATAGCACTGTGGTGTTTCACTCCTAAAGGAGGTTGTGAGACTCCCGTGGAACATGGTATAGGAAAACGATCAGTACTTGAAGGCTTGGAGTTATATGTTCACCTCACCCCAGGTACCACTATGACTAATACATGATTTTTGCAAATGGCTTCCATTAAAATCATCAAGTTTATCCAGTCAATGGGAAACTGTAACTGTTCCAAAGTTCAACTAGATCATTTAAATAAGAGCTTAATACTTTTATCATAAGACAATTATGGAAAGTTGCATATAATTTATAGAATAGATAAATCTACAGTGCATATGGAAAAACTTGAAATAATATATGTACCAGTTTATATTTTACAAAGATTCTCCTAATCTCATTTGACCTTGAAAAGATTATGCGAAGACGTGTGTAAATTACTGTTCCAGTATGAAAATGAGGCTCCCTGAAGATGCAGCACTCATGGAAGTGTGTCCAGATTCATACTAGAAAGCTCTTCTGCTGGATTAAAAATCAACCATGGGTTCCTGCCTAGGGTGCCACTTTAGAAATGCATGAACAAAATATCCGCTACTCACTTTTATTCTCTGTACTGAATGTGCTTTGCTAACAAGTGAAATCTTTTCCAAATGCCTGAGTGTCACCACTTACCCTTTCTCACTGCCAAACCTCTTACTAGAGACACATTAACTAACTCAGCAATACAAATCTCTGTCTCAGTGGGTATGCCATCTGTATCCTGCAAGAAGCACCACACTTGGTTTAGGGATTCTGAAAGACTTCCTGTCACTCACTGATGTTTCACTGGTTAAAAAAACAACAACAAAGCATAGGCATAGTGAGGACCTAAGCCCCTCCCAAGCAGTGCCTAGTTATACATCGAAGCAGTAAAGAGAGGCGGGAGGCACCCCACTGTAGGAACCACTATGCTTTAATACATTACTTTTGCATTTTAATTAAACAACCCCATTTAAGTTAAGTGTCTGATTCACTTTTAAATACTGAATATCTAAGATGTGAAAGACAGAGAAATCCTGTTTTAGGATCCTCCGTGGTAACTGGCAGAGAGGATATAACTCAGAACATTTCTTTACAACTGAAGTGCGCCAAGTGCTCTGAAGGCCCGAGATGTCCCATTGGTCGTGAACACCCTGAGTCATTGGCCCCGTGGTGTGTCTGCGGAGTGAATATGAGCATGACGGCCCGCACACCCGCACTTAACTCCTGAGCAATGCACAGCACTCTGCAGTTTGGTCAGCAGTAAACTAATATGTGGGCCATATTATCTCAGAAATGTTTCCATGACAGCAGTGCACGCACGAGCCAAGAGACTGCAGCACTAAATCATCCACAGACTTGGTGCACAGAGAGTTGGCTTAGCACAGACGACAGCAATGCAGAGCCAGGGAGCTTAGGAAACTGAGTAAGCGTCTCTGCTATTCTTCAGGTTTTGAGTAAAAATTACTATGTCAATGCTGAACATTTAATTACCAGTGCAGCGAGGGATAAACAGACATGCCAG
Organism: Apodemus sylvaticus; assembly: GCF_947179515.1. NCBI lineage: Eukaryota > Metazoa > Chordata > Mammalia > Rodentia > Muridae > Apodemus > Apodemus sylvaticus. Next base: position 112,301,227 of record NC_067475.1, on the reverse strand, counting down.
CTTTACTGAAACCATCACAAGAACTGTCCATAGACTAGGGCATGGAAATGGTGTTAAAAGCCTTTGTCTTGAGGAAACAGCATCTAAGATGACCTACACAAATGTATGTAAGACAGAGAAAATAGAAGGGAAAGTACTTCAAGATAGGAAAACTATATAGAAGTTTAAGGAGTTAAAATCTTTCTTTGAGGTGAATGAGGTCTATTGCATGTATGAAAGGTCACAATCAAGAAAACGTCTACATGCCAGGTATAGTTGCTGAACTTAAGTGCAGAGCAGTACTGCAAATCTTCAACATCATAAAGCTGATACCGTGTCAGTTCAACACAAGAAGACAACTCATTTGTAATGAAAATTGCCAGTATATTCCAAAATATTACAAAAATTCATTCATCTGATGGACAGCCAATAACTAGTCTTTCACCCAAAGTTCATCCATTTAAAAATGTGCTTTGTTTATAGGCTGACCTCTGAAAATAGATGTAACTGTTTAAAGTAGAAACACCAGAAATGTCTAGTCCTATGTGCCAATGTAATTTCTAAAAACCTATCAGAAGAAATAACTACTATCTTCTTCATAAACACACAAGTGAAATCTTAAGAGGTGAGCTCACCTTTCAGATACAACCAAGAAGCAGAGAAGCCAGCACCCGAGCCTCAAGCCTCTGTCATCTTACAGACCACACGGCACTGCTCTCACTATAAAAAGGACCGCACAGTTCGGAGATGGGTGATTACCTTGGACGCTGCTGAGGCAGGCACACTTTGGGGAGCTTCCTGAGGTTTACTGCTTCCATGGGAAGATTTGGTTCCCCTGTCTCTCTGTCTCTGCCGGCATTCTAAACAGTTTCTCACAGCTACACAACAAACTAAGAAACCAGAAAAATATTAACATAAATTGTTGACATGGCTCTACAAATGTTTTAAAGTTATTTTTCTATGTTTCCTTTTCTGTCATAGATTATTATTACAATTTATTAGATAATTTTATGTTATTAAATTCAACAATGAAAGTACAACATATATAGAATAAATATTAAATAAAATATTTATGTACTCTGAGTCAGAAGAAAGAGATTATAAGGAACTTTCAAACACCCAAAAGAAGTCTTCCTAATTCTATAATCCTCCAATAGTCACTATTGCACAAATGTCCTGTAACAATAAAAAATAGAGCATAGCATACAATGTCTATGGAGAGGGAGATGGTTCAGTAGGTAAAAGGATTTGCTGTACAGGCATGGGGATCTAAGTCGAATCCTCTGCACCTACATTCATATCTGTAATAAGGAAGGACAGTCGAGCTCCTCTCAAATGAATAAAGAACAGGATGATAGAAAGGACACCAGATACCATCTTCTGACTTGCACATGTGCCTGCACTGGTAGGCATGCCCACACATATATGCAAACATAAGCTATACCCTTCAAAAGCTAATAACAAGGCTGTGCCCTTGCTTCACTTAACTGGGTGACCCTACAGAGCACACCTTCCCCTGTCAGGCATCCTAACTGGGTGACCCTACAGAGCACACCTTCCCCTGTCAGGCACCCTTCATTCGAAGGGTTATAATTGCTATCTTCACAGCAGAGCAGTTTACATTCCTTGTCATAGCATTTAATCATTATTTTAGAAACAAACACACAGATTTGGGGCCAGTGTTCCTCTCACTTCCTCAGTAATACTGACCATTAGACTCAGGCCTCTTCTACTCTAGGTAAGGGCTCTGCTGTGTGCTATATCCTTAGGTGTTTGCCTGCCAAGGATACAGACAAGGTTCACAAAGGGATCTGCATTAAAATCATTCCAATGATATGCATCAGCCTCAGTGTTTTTAAAATAATTCTAAGTTTGTTTGACTATATTTGAAGTAATAAATGAGGATTCCACACATCTCCAATGTGAAGATACAAGTTTTCAAAACTGAGTAATCCTAAGGATTACAAGACGGTTACGAAGCTTCAGAGTCTCCCGTCTGAAAGATGCTTTCTGTGCCCCAGAGCGGCACGAGTCGTCGGAATTACAGTGAGCACGCTGCCTAAGTGTACTCACCGAGCCGCAGGCACTGCCTCATTAGCCCTCCAGAAGACATGTTTTTTTCAGCTTCAATCTCACTAAAATTTAGAGAGCTGGCAAACACAAGGACATCAACCATTGCCATGAGTCGGCTGAGAAACGTCACTGCTGTCTCTGCTGACATTCCTTGTGTCACTTCAATGTTTTCCAATTCAGTCTTTAAAAAAGGAGAATTAATCGTGCTTAAAATTGGGAAATACGGTGCATAACATATACTACAGGAGAACAGTCATTTAGAAAGCTTAGGTAAGTATATAAAGAATAATTTATTACTACCTATCACAATAACTTGCAAAATTTTATTTCCCTATGCGCTATTCTTAAATAAAATGCCTATTGGTATTACTTTAAAATACTGGATCAGTTGAATTAAAGATTTCATATAATTTCACAAAAATACTTAGTGACAACCATACATAACTTCTTATTCTAATTTCAACAATAAAAGAAAAAAGAGGGGGGGGGGTTATAAAGTTGACCTTCCTCTCCTAAACTTTTCATTTCCATTTACAAAAATGTTTTTCTTTCTTACAAAAATAATAATGAGAATAATACAGAACAATTTTTTGCTACAAAATGAGATGACTGTCAAACTAGGGTATATAGTTATCTATTTTAGAATAATAAACTGAAATACTAAGGGTTTCATAAGGTCAAAATAATCAGAAGGACCACTCCTTTAGATACTTAACCAGTAAGCTATGAACCCCCACCTGTAGGAGAGGAAGTAGCATTGTTAAGTTCAAAGTCAAATTTTCACTAAAATATTCTCCGTGATAAAATGTTAGTTCCTGCTTTCAGAGGGGATATTAAAATTTATTGTTTCTTAGAATATTTATGTCCATAAGTTATGAACAACGGCAACATTTTTCGTTTTTTCATCCTGTTTATAACACTATAATGATTATGATAATTTTCTAACTAGAATTAACTTTCTTAGTGCCCAAAAGAGCAAAGAAAAGAGTTGCTGTGTAAATAAAAATGCTGTTCAAAGTTTCTAAAAAGGGGCACACTATCCAAACTTTCTGATCTTACCTTTAACCAAATGGTAAAGTCAAGTACATGGTGGGTGCAGGAAATCGATTGCTGTTCATACGGACATTCACACTGTCCCTAGGAATGCAGGCTGCTTAAATATTTGGGCTTTGTTCCTGACACAGCATCAAATTTAAACAGCTGTGATCATAGCTTAACAGTTATAAGAAAAGAATTCATTATAATTCTATTTTTAATTGTTTTAAGATGAAATACTGGCCAGTGCTTAAATCAGTCAAACATTCTTAATAACTTCTTAATAAATTAGAATTTAGTATATCTGCAGATATGGTCTCAAATTCTTCATTTCAAATTGTTGAAATTATGAGAACACTACTTTATTATATTAGTTATTGCTTTATTTTGTAGTTATCTACAAATTCAACTAGTAAAACATGCTGTAATTTTAGAAAGTGAATTAGAAACATATACTAAATGCAGAATTAATAAATTGCCCACACCATTTGACAAAGTTGCTCTACTAAAATATCAAAACTGAAAGAAAAAGGTATTCTTAACATTAACAGTAACTTACAGAAAAATTCTTATTCCATTCTATAAATATATTTTACAAAAGTTATATAAGCATCCTAAGATAGTTTATTTAATATAAGTCTCACTAAATCTTAATATATATATCTCATCCAATTCCTGTAATTGGAAGTCAAATCTGACTGCACATAGGCTTTTATTGATTGTTTTCATTGCCTTATGATATTAATTGCTATGATTAATAAAACTAATTTATCAAAATATTGGGCAACTACAACTCTGAATGAATTTTTAAATACACAAAAATATATCAGATTAAAAGATGATATGAAAACTCAAAATATAACCAAGTGAAAATTTTTCTAAGCAAAAATAAAATTTAAAAATAAAAGCCTAAAAATTACTGCAAAAGTAATACTAACCTTAGAACCCTGGACATGCATTAGACAAAACAGACAACAGACCAAAAAAGTACAAGAAAAAGGAAATTATTAAAATTAAATGAAAATACATGTAAAATTGAAACACAAAATAATATTTTAAATTATATTTGATTATCTTATTAAAAACAAAATTCTCAGAATAGTCATTTTATAAAGTACATGATTATGACTAAGATTAAATAAGAAATATTTAAATTTATTTTGAGTAACTGCCCCCAAATATCCACATGTAAGTACAGCAAATATAGAAGAGAGAATGTAAAGTGTACTCTGTGAAACATCTTTCCCTAGTGGGTGATAATGAGACATTTTTAAGGTTGAATATAGACTGCCCCTGTTCAAACCCTAACTCAGTACTGACTTGAGCAGAGACAACTGAGGCAAGGTAATTATTATTTACAGATTATTTAGACCTTTTCTATTAGGAAATAATATTATAATTTGTTTCCTCAAATATTCAGAACTCTTGTTATACAAATGTAAACCATTTGTCATCACAATGTAAAATTCACTTTCTGTGTCAGAAAATAACTCACTGATATAACCTACCATATAAGGACAAGTAACTACATACTACCAAAGAGTTTGGAGCTTTAAGAATCATGTACATATAATAAAATATTATATATATATTTCACAAAAATTAAAAATTCCAATTATTTGAGTTTTTACAAGAAATAAATATGAATATAAATTTTCAAGTATGCTATTTTTATAGCTCTTCACTGGGATGATATATAAAAAAATCCTGAGACTACCAGGAAGATCACTGTTATGAAAACATAACATTAAAGCCAAAAGTCTCCTATTTTCCAATTCTACATCCTATGGATAAACAATTAACACCACCCTCATGCTAGGCACAAAACAAAAAGTTGCTTTCCTTCTTTATGATGATGCAATTATTTGAAGAATCAGAAATGTCCAGTCTCTATTTTTCTCCTGGGACAGAAAAAATTAAACCACATCTGGCACAGTATTCTAGATGGTTGACCAAAATGGACAACTTAAAATCTTGAGTTCAACAAACCCTGAAGGAATGAATGATTCAGTATTCTCTGTTCCTTCTCAGTGTTTCCTTCCAATTCTCTACCTTCAATCATAAGAAACAAAGTGTGATAGAAAATAAATGAAATAATTCAACTGACTAGTTGTGGAAAACTTAACTCAAAAACTTAACAAAATAATATCCCTTTCACAAAGCAAACATTGATCAAACTGCATAGTGAGTAAACCAAACTCATTCACTCATTCACTCATTCACTCACTCACTCACTCATTCATTCATTCACTCACTCACTCACTCACTCACTCATTCATTCACATATATTCCTTGAGTATCTCCATGTAGCCATTATTCATAGATTGATAGAGCATCACTGTGTAGCCCGGGGGTCTGGAACTCACTCTGTAGATCAGGGTTGCCTCAAACTCAGAAAGAATTCTAAAGACACCTGCTTTTACCTCCTCAGTGCTGGGACTGAGGCAGGTATCACCATGGCAGGCCAAGTGTTTTAATTTTATCCTGAATATTAAATTTAAAACTATTAATTTACTTTTGTTTAAAACAATTTTGTGATTCATCTACTATAATATACAGTTTTAAATAAATAATGCAGGTTTTCAAAAATCACAAGTCAATCGTTTAGATTGCTTACTATAATATATGCAAGGTACATCTCCAGCCTTCTTAAAATCTATCTTATGCCAGTCCCTTACAGATAAGGTTAATCCAAAGAAGTCAACGCTTTCTTCCATAACAATGACACTATAAGAGCAAATTCAAAAATGTTATTCCTATAACACACAAACTTCTGTGTTCATTTATGGTTTCAGGGAGGAAATAGGCCACTTCAAAAGGCCAGTTCCCTAGAAATAGCAAACAAGTATCTTGCTATTGAAATTGATTATCTATAATAACTATATTATCTAGAACAGTGTGTTATAAACAAAATGTTTTTAAGGAGTGAGTTACAGAAGGCACTGGAGAATGAAAGGCTTCCCTGTCTAGAGCGCATGACATCTATTACTATACGTGATTTTTCTCACGCTCTTGCTGAGACAAGTATCATTAATGGGCAAGTATTATTATTCTCTTTTAGCCAATGAAATGAATGCAGAGGCCATGCCCAGGAAATGTTCAAGCCCAGACTAAAACACTGATTAATCTCTCATTGAGGTTCCCACCATTTTCACTGACTGCAAACTTCACAGTTTGTTGCATCTGAGTCTCACTGAGACATCAGTCTGAGCAGCACCTAATCAACACAGTGCAGCACTTGTCGTGGGAAATGACAAAGCCTTACTTCTGGGTGAGGCTTTAGTTTGTTACTTTTAAAATAGGAGACTACAAAACAAAAACAAACAAATCAAAGAACAAGCCTCAAATTCTACTTTGTAAAGTTTAATACAGTTGTACATTAAAATGTCTAATGACAAAAATAGAAAAAAAGATGTCTCTTATATTTGCTAAAAATTGTTACGTTTATTAGTCAATGAGTCAATTTCAAGTTATATCATAAAAGGGTGAATTTACCTAAAGACTATTCTATAGTAATAAGACTTCTTTGTGTCAGTCTTATTTTATACACAACACACAACGCCAGCGTGTCATACCACCCCGCTCTCTCTCACGATAAGCCTTTTCCATCCTCACAGCAGTGCCAGGAAGCACGGAGACCAACAGCAGACAGCTGCGAGGCCCAGCACATTTACTATCTGCTCCACACAAAGGTTGCTAACGGCTACTGTCTACGTCTTCATTACCCCCAGATGTGTATGTAAGGCAGGCTTCAAGGACATGAAAATCTGAAAAGAATATGTATCGTTAAAATCCCTAGAACACTGCCATCAATTGTCCTGAGCAGTGTCAAGTGCTTCTGCTTCCTGCTTCTGCAGTCGATACTCTGATGTTCTTATAAAGTAGCACAGCCTGTTGCAGACCTGAGCATCCCTAGTGTCTCCTCTCTTACCTGGTCCACAGTTCCTGAAGTTTACACTTGTATGTTTTCAGCTGAAAAGCTCATATTTTCAATGTGAGTTTTGTTTTGTTTTATCCAGGCTTCCCTCTCCTTTTTCCCACTAAGCCTGGAACCATGGAGCAACACTAAGCAGTAACCAATAACCTTCCCTTTCCCTGTTACATATAAACTGTGAGAACAAATCTTTTGAAAGAAACAGTGTAGCATACAAAAATAGATAAATAAAATCAAGTGTGCTACAAAACCAAGTATATGTACAATCATTTAATAGGCCAATTAAGAGAAATAGAGACAAAACCAACAAAAATTTCTGAAACAAAATGAAGTTCCAACTCTGCAAAGAACACTAACAGGCAATTTAAAAATCCCAAACTACAGTGTTCAAAACAGTATATGTAAATATTCTTGGGAGTTAAACTTTAAAATACCAGTATTTTCATGGTATATTCATTAATTTAGAAATAAGTTAAATAGAGAGTTAAAATAGTGTATATATAACACATTTATGAGTTCTTGAATTCATTTAACACTTTATTAATAGAAAAATTTGAAAATATTTAGTAATGTGGATATTTCAAACCTCTGCAAATTTTAATAACTTATTACTATGCTCATTTACAGAATGATCATTTTTGTTCTGTACAAAAGTGTAAAAATATTCAATATTTATATTAAAGTAAATAGACTCTCTAAAAATTTCCTGACAACAAATGACAATCTATATTATGCTACAAAGAAAGCCTTGTATTTAGTCTTTGATGTATAGAAAAAGAAGCACCTTCCTGTCTTAAAATAAGACTGCAGTTAGTATATATTGCTAGAGGAATGTTGAGACAGGAGAGAAGGGGTGACAGACCAGTGCGAGGCACAGCCTTCTCCACAGGTCACGGACTCTGTGCTGTTACGCCCAGGTTCTGCCCTTGGTTTACTCACTAAGTAGTGCCACAAGACCCCAGTGCTGAGCTATCCTTCTGCACTGCTCCCAAAGGAGCCTGCTTCCTGTAACCTGCTGATGAGTACATCAAGAACACAGGAAGGTCTGCCTGGAGGAGTTGTAATGGTGACAGTCTGTTGTAGCTAATATTTAAAGTTCAGTGCTGTTCCAAATGGACGGAGTCCATTGTGGAGGAACCACATAGGAAACTCACGGAACTGATGAAATAAAGTCTGGAGCCAATTTAGGAGCATTCCCTCACTACTAGAAATGTTAACAAAACACAAACATGACAAAGGTGTGTTCTGAGTCTTACAAACAAGTTTCTTATGAGAAGGAGCAAGATAAACTCTACAGCACAGAGTCCTGTATTCCTCCCCTTCTGCTCAAGTTACACCTAAAGAGACTCATTCATTTTTACAGAAGTCATTTTTACAGAAGTTGGGCATTTTTCTATGACTCTGTGGATTAAACCCAAGATCCACAAATGCTAGAGAGTTACAGACACCCAATCCTCAAATAAAGATATCTACATATAACTTAACACTGGGCTATTACATTTTTAAAGGGCATTCAAGTTCAATATTAAATGCTTTCCAAATTGACAATATTAGTAGTTTTCAATGTTTTATAGAGAAAGAGAAAGAGATATTTTAAGGGCAAATTTGTAAATAAGGTCACACTATGTTACAAATGGATTTTAATAGCTTACTACTATATGAGATTTAAAGATACATGCAGCATATAAAAAGTAAAATAAAACATAGTTGCAGTTCTTAAAAGAACCTGAGAAACACTCTAATAAAATTACATAGGAAGATCCTAATACTGGTAAATAAAAGAAAGTGGAATAGAAACAAAATGCTTTAAAGTACCTGTAGGAGAAACTTGAAAATCTGCCTGTTGCCTATATCCGAAAGGACTGGAATGCTCAATTCATGTCATTACAAAATATAGCCACTAGGTGGAGGTAAAGAACTTACAGTTGGCGATGTAGCTGCTGAGAGCAAAGGTAAAATTCCTCCACAGGCAATGATGATGTTGTCTACCATTTGGGAAATGAGGTGAATTGTGTTATGTACAAAAATAATGTTTTCATTGCTGTTGACAAAATCCATTACAGACTTTGTAGAATGGCTGTAACAGAAAAACACAATTATTTACTTTGTGTAACTATAAGAGACTTAGATAACTTACTCAAAATAAAAATTTTAAAGTGAAAACAATTACAAAATATAGAAGTGCTAGACAAATTTAAAAAGCAATCATCAGAAAAACCAACTCAAAGTTTATAAATTTTTACCAAAAAATTATTATGTCTGCAACGTTTGTTTGTACGCGCGTGTGTGTGTGTGTGCATGTGTGTGTGTGTGTTTGTGTGTGTTTTTGTGTGTGTTTTTGTGTGTGTCCATTTGTATTAAACAAACAACAATATTCTAGTTCTTTCTTAGTTTTTAAAAGAATAATCATCACTACTCCAAGGTTGGCCTAGAGCTCACTATCATGTAACACAGGATAGTAATCCTTCATTCACATTTCTGATTAATAGCGGCTCTACGTAATTTTTGTAGCGGATTTACGTAAAACTGGCTTGGCTGCACCCTGCTTCTGTGTCAGGAGGCAACCCAGCTAACTGGGAGCTTCTGAAGAGGAAGTTCCATCGGTGGTTCTAAGTGCTCCTTTTACTACCAGGAGGTAGTAACATCTAAAGCACATCTGAAGGAAACCAGCAGAAGCTCAAGAATTATTGAGAAGGAAAAGGAAGACCATGGGGTGGGTTAGCAGCAGGACTTTTTATATAAAATATGCACTGAAGGTGCCAAAGAAATACACTGCTTTACTGTGGTTAGATGTTCTACTCTATACTAAAAATAATCTTTTAAAAAATTTTATGTACTTATCTTTGGAAACCCTAATGAACATCAATAAAAAGCAGAGTTTAGAGCAGAGCATATAGTTTGCTGTTCAAAGAAAAACTGGGCGAATCCCCCTTTTCACCCCACACCTGGACATTCACATCAGCAGCCTTGCCTTTCATGCTGTTGACAGTCCTTAGCCACCTCAAGGTACACAGCACACAACAAGCACCAGCAATGCGTCTATGCTAGCTTATGGACTAAGTGATCAGGTCACACGCAGAAACCCCTTGGCAGACAGACTGACAGTTTCCACAGCAGCCTCACCAGTTACTGGGTTATTAATCAGAATTGGTCATGTAGCCTAATCATTAGAAACCCATTTCATTTTGGAGGGTGTTTTATGTATGAGAGTACAACCCTACAGATGGTATGGGAGAAATTTATTAAGGGGCTTTATTTAAGAGAAAAAATGTGAAAAGAAAAAAAGAAAAAATAGGGCAGGGAGAAGAAAAATAGTTAGAAGATAGGAGGGAGGGGGGAGGAGAGCCTGCCTTCTGACACGGACAATCTCAAGTCACCACCTTCAATCCTCAAGGCAAAAAAGGAGTAGCAGGGGCAACAGCTCCAGTCTGAGGATCTGAAGTAACCAACACCCACTACTTATTTACACAGACAAGTCCTAATGACACACATGTTAGAGCTACTTCAACATTTTATTTTGGTACTGTTATACTGTTACCAAGCAATAATTTGTTCATAGTATTGACTTTAACAAAAGATGCAATTACAGAAGTATAAACCAAAACTGATCTTTCTTTTCTGTGTAGTGTAAGCAATGCCAGATTTTAAAATTCTGCTTTAACTCTCTTAAGTGGAATTGTTATATAGCTAGAGATTTGTGCTCTAGATGCATAAAATTTACCTTATATAAATATTTATCAAAAACTTTTAATATTTAATTTCTTAAAAAAATTTGCAAATTTTATTTGATGGCATAATTCATTTAGTTGGTTGATACAGTAAACATAAAAATAATCATTTTGTTAGACTTGAGAATTGGTTCAGTGGTAAAGAGTACTTTTTGTCCTTTCAAAGGATCTGGGTTAAATTTCAATTCCCAACAACCACATGGTGGCTCACAACTAACTGTAACTCCCAGGTCCAAGAGGTCCAAGCTTCTCCTCTGACACAAGCAGGTCTCAGGCCATGCACATGGTATAGACATACATACAAAGCAAACACCCATATAGGTAAAATAATTTTTTAAAATAAATTATATTCATTTTCTCTACTGAAGGTCATCAAAATTTAGGAAAACAAACCAAAAACCCAAAAAGCCAGTTGTACCTTCTCCATACATGCACATCTGTCTCTAATGCAAACAACAGGTCAGTGAGAAGCCGCTGGTGCATTGGCGACCACTTAAACTCAGGAATCCGAAACATGGTGGTCCGGGGGCCAGGGCTGAACTGGCGTCGCTGTTCCTCAGTCATTGGCATTCCTCGAAATCCTAAATCAACTCTGAGGTCTCGGTCTTGCTGTGTGGAAGACCGGCCCTGAACAGCCTAGACACAGGGAAGGTGGAGCACAGGAGAGCTGTTAGGCAGAGTGAAGGAGCTTACGGAAGACCTTCCAAACGATGCACAGAAGCCCTGCTTGTGCGAAGGCTGCTAGCTGGATTTCTGGTTTGATACTGCAGGATGTAGGCAAGGGCATCAGGGGACAACACTAATGTTCGTACTAAAACACAGACCTTTTCTTAGTCACAGGATCCTCATGCTAGTAAAAGATGCCCTTCATGCAAGAAAGTACGGATGCAATACGGCAATAGTTACGTGTCATCCGTGAACTGTAACTGAAGACACATGGTGTGAAGAAATATTGCTCAAGGGGATTCAAATTAACTTCAAAGTGCATTTCATTCACAATACTCCAATAAAAAATCAAAATACTGTATGATGCAAGAAAAGCTAGAAAAACCCCTGCATATTCTCAATGAGAAACAGGCAAGCCCAGTGATTATTATGCCCATTAAGTGATCATGCTTTCCTTCATTTGAAATCCGTGCCTCATTTAATACTTCCTCACTGTAGTATAAGACAGTGCAGTATAACACACTGTAATATAACACACTGCAGTATAACAACCACCAAAGCAGAAACTGATCATTAACGAACATTAAACACACACAGAATATCTCACCCAGGATTCTCACTGTAGCACAAAGACAATAGTAAGTCATGGCTTAGTCTTTCTAATATAGGAAGAATGGAAACATAAACCTACCTTCAATGAGATAAAAAGGCAGGGACAAAGTTCATAGAGCTAACAAAACTCCAATCCTCAGGTGTCAAAATCGCATTAATATGTAATTGCAAAACATTGCCTTAGTCTAAAAGTTAAGTAGTCATCACTCAAACTTGTCTTAGAAGATAGTATTTAAGGCTTTACTCCAGTGCCCCAAATTGCTGCAATAACATTTGTCTAAGCAGCTTCCTTTTTAAAAATTAACAAATTCTATCCTGGTATTTACTTTAGAAAAAGCTCATTGGTAGTAATTCCAAATTTTCTCAGTTACATTATCTGACTAAATGGGAACTGTAAGGGGTGAATGTAAAAAATCTACTCCAATGCCAAGGGCACAGTAGGCATTGATAGATCCCAGTCCCCTTCCCTATCAGCAATGCATCTGTCTGAGCTGCATCCCTCTATAATCCACAGAACAAGACTGGCCTGGAGCACAAGGTTAGAATGAGTACCTCAAGCCGGGCAGTGGTGGCACACGCCTGTAATCCCAGCACTTGGGAGGCAGAGGCAGGCAGATTTCTGAGTTCGAGGCCAGCCTGGTCTACAGAGTGAGTTCCAGGACAGCCAGAACTCCACAGAGAAACCCTGTCTCGAAAAAAATCCAAATCAAAAAAAAAAAAAAAACAAAAAAAGAAAAGAAAAGAAGAAAGAAAGAAAGAAAGAAAGAAAGAAAGAAAGAAAGAAAGAAAGAAAGAAAGAAAGAAAGAAAGAAAGAAAGAAAGAAAGGAAGGAAGGAAGGAAGGAAGAAAAAAGAAAAAAAAGAATGAATACCTCAAGAACAGAGGTGTAAATGTAGTCAGTCCTAAACTGTAAACACGGGCAAGACCATAACAGTCTCATTTTAATTTACTACAGTGTCTAATATGACAGAAGGATCTGAGGCCAGAGGTGGAGTAAAATTAGAGAAATATGGCAGAACTGGGAAAAGAATTCACATCACTTGAATTTCATATATATATATATATATATATATATATATATATATATATACACACACACATATATGCCATATCACTCAGTTCTGTACATTCTACACAACACATATCTAAGTGTAGTGTCATTCTAAGGACCACTTTGCAGCTAAACAGCTCAATGCCTATCTAATGCTTCTCTTTGATTACTTCTAGAACTCCCAGAGAGGGGCTTACTTGTGTTGTAGCAGTGGTCTGGATTTTCCGGATTTCCTTTCCTGATTCTTTGCCATCATCAGATCGCTCAGTGTCTGAAATTATACTTCCTGCATCAATATTTGGTACAGTTTTGTTATTGGAAGACTCTGTTTCCAACGTTGTGGCAGTCATTTCAGCATAGTCTAGCCCCTTAGCTGATGATGCCAACTCTCGTTCAGAGACACTGCTCACGCCATCTGACGTCGTATGAATTCTGAAGTCTTTCTCTTCCATTATGCTTGATGTGCAAGTTAACTCTACACTCGCAGTCATGTGAGCAAGCAATCCAAGATCATCACTGACACCAAGATGTACTTGGGTATCTTGAATATTTGGGATGATGTGATTGCTAGAAAGTTCTGGAAGTAATTTCTCTTCCTGTTTGGGAATTTTATCAAAGAGGAAGGATGTGCTACTGTTTGGAAGCTCCTCCTTCTCATCTGCTAGTGTGATCAAGGGACCATTGTCTTTCTCTTCATTTTTTTTAATGATACCCACACTTCCATGCACATTGTTCTGGAGTTTCTCTACAGCAGCACTATACACATTATCCAACAAGGACTCCACTTCCACGAGGGCACCATTCTCTCCACCCACCAGAGTCTCTGGGGACAGATCCATGTCATCAAGCTTGACCTCGGTCGCTTCCACTTTCTCTGCTTTTATGTCCACTAGAAGATCATGCACCTCCACGTGAACCCCGCTGCCAGGCCTATCTGCACTTCCAAGAATATCATCTGACACTTTGGTTGACATGAGCAAGTCTCGGGTATCCGTGCTGACTGGGTAGTCCGTCTCACTCTCAGGACTCTGGCTTTGGGACAGGTCTTCTATCTCCCGGATTTCCATTCCTCCTTTAGCTCCTGCTGTCTGTGATGAAAGGCCAGAGATGGTGCTCACGTTTCCTTTCTTCCCTTTCTTAATGTTCTCCTCCTCTTGTCGTTGATATTCCTCATACATTTTGGCCAGGTATTCTTTGTGTGCTTCATAAGTAACCTAGGAAATACGTGATGCGAACACCGAGGAATCAGGTATATGCCAAGAGAAAGGCAGAAATAGGAGCAGTAACATCACCACAGTATAAGCTAATGGTATAAGCAATTTTAAGATTTAGTTTTATTATGTAATTGGAAACAATGATGAAATACAGTAATGCACCGTTTCTTGCCTTGTCTTTAATCACATGTGTAACTGCGATACCAAGGCTCCTCTGCATAGGTTAGGTATTTCAACATTAACCAACATCATATAACATCTAATCTGTGAACACTGTTTAGGCTTAAGGACCAGTCAGATGATAATGATCAATACTAAAACTACTATGACTATGACAGCTTTCACACAGCTACTATAGTATTTTCGCCGATCCCAGCCACTCCTGAAGGCACTCAGAAGGACCAAACAAGACACTTATAAGGCACTGCATCAGTTTTAAATGTAGACAGATGCCGGGCAGTGGTGGCACATGCCCGTAATCCCAGCACTCTGGGAGGTAGAGACAGGCAGATTTCTGAGTTCGAGGCCAGCCTGGTCTACAGAGTGAGTTCCAGGACATCCAGGGCTATACAGAGAAACCCTGTCTCAAAAAACAAAAACAAAAACAAACAAACAAAAAAACGTAGACAGGTGACTGAATTAGAAACAGCAGAATGTGTTCTGTGCAAGAATTTGCAATGTCTTTTTCTTTGTTGTATTAAAACTTATTAAAGCAATGGCAAATACAAGGTGTGTATGCTGCAAAATGTAGGACTAGAACAGGCATAAAGTCTCCTAAATTTTTCTAGTATTATAAACTCTTTCCTTATAGGCACACAAAATTAATTTATATTAACAAGGTGTTTTGGTTTACCTTTATTTAAAGAGTACAAATATATAAAATCTGTTTCAAACAGAAAATTCTCCCAGTCATGGTGGCTGGCAGCCTGCTGTAATATGCTTGTCATCTATTTTGATAAGTAAAAATGTTTGTGATACTGTGTTAACTGATGTACCATTCCTCTCTGCTTCACACTACACAAATGAGCTGAGCAGCTTCATCAGAGGCAGACCAGAAAGCCTAAAACATATATTATTTGGTCTCTATAATCATTTTTTAAATTCCTGTTAAAATAACTATATGAGCTTTCTAAACCACAAAACTTAATTGCAACATAACCGACCAACCTAATTTTGTATATTCGTGTTTTTTTTCTGTGATGCTACAGGTAGAAAAATCACAGCTTTGAATTACTACAGCATAACATGCACATACATCAGGTATTCTTCTTGCCAAAGATAAATGCTATTTAAAACTTAATATGGAGAGATAGAACTTAGAATTATATGTTAAATGTTAAAACATGTTCTATATGTAGTGATTTGAGTGAGACTGTCCCTATGGGTACACATATTTAAATGCTTAGTCACCAAGGAGTATTGGAAACACATTAGAAGGATTGGGAGGTGTGGCCATGTTGATGGACGTGTGGCACTGGGGTGGGCTCTGGGGCTTCACACGCCCACCGCAGGCCCGGTGCTTCTTGCTTCTGCCTATGGATCAGGACACAGCTCCCGATCCTTCTCCAACACCATGCCTGCCTGCTGCCACCGTGCTCCCCTCCATGAAGACAGTGAACTCACCTCTCAAACTGTCAGCAAGCCTCAAATGAAATGCTTTCTTTTCTAAGTGTTGCCCTGGTCATGGTTTATCTTCATAGCAATAGGACACTAACTACAACAACACAATTTAAAGTATTACTAAAGGTGCACGCCTTTAATCCCAACACTAGGAAGGCAGAAGCAGAGATCCCTCTGTGGATTTGAGATCAGTCTTAAATGTTATCATACATAGCAAGTTCCAGGCCAGACAGAACCAAATAGACACTAAATTAAAGAAAACTAGGCATCTAGCATTGTCACTGACAGGGAGACGCCGTCCTCAATTTCCTTTGGCACCTCATTTTTTGAGACAGCACTTCTGTCTGACCTGGGCTATACGATTTTGGCTAGAGTGACTGGCTGGCCTAAGAGTCCTTGGGATCTACCCATCGTGCTCTCCAGCACTTGGGGTGAATGAAGTGTGTGCAGCCATGATGGGGATCTAAATTCAAGTCCTTATGCTTGTATGAAAAGCACTTTATCCACTCAACCAAGTCTCTTTTGAATGTATTTATTACTTACTTAAGAATGAAAAGAAATCTGACTACTTCAAAAAACATCTTTAAAAGTATAATTCAGCTACTATTTCATGAAATATACTTGTAAGAATTGAATATGTTTTAGTAGCTCTCATGCTGGCTACAAACACATGGTAAGATTCCAAGGTGAGAACACATGAAATGGCTCTCAGTGAAGGGACAGGTGTTTGTCTCCAAACATAAAGACCTGACTTCAATCCCTGGAACCTATGAGTGTAAGGAGAGAACCAACTTCCGAAAACCATCTTCTGGCTTCCACAGACTCAGTGCATGGATTCACTCACACACCTACACACAAACTTTATAAGTTAAAGACCTTAAACCACCTTCAGGCTCTAGAGTCTCATCAAAGAGCAGAAAAAGTACAAAGCCAAATTAGAGTATTGTGTCATAACTGGGAATGTCCACTAGGTGGCACCAGATGAGAGTTTATAGCCATTTACTGTGTTGCTGAAAATTCAATGCCACAACATGCCAGGTCCCCGTTACCTTGGAGTGGGCTATTGAGAGTGTGTCCACCCAGACTCTCCAGCCTCCCCATTCATATTTTATTGCATGATACAAAAGAATCCGGAAAATGTTGTAGACCATCTCTGTAATCTTCTGTTCCTCAGAACTTTTTGGATTGATATAGCCAAGAGAAAACATCCAATCCTGCCACACTGAACATTGCAGTAAGCATCTAAAAAGAAACAAGATCATTAAAAATATCAAAATTATAATTTACTACTTTGAAATTTAAAACTATGAAAATATGGCCTGAATACACAATTATTCTCTGCATTCTGTATTCCATAACCTCTATCAATTTCCTTCTTTCTCAGAAAATTTGAATAATAAATCAAAATCCCTTCCTAACTCTCCTGGCCAGAGGGAGCTTTTGTTTGTGAATCTTCTCAGCACTAATGTACTTACTACTAGCACTCACAATGCTCTCAACTGGCTCCACAACCAACTGTACTAACACGGGCACCAAAATGCTTCACATACAATACAAAAAATGTGTGACAAACTTAGGAAATAGCCACAGGCACGAATCCATGGACTCCGACTATACATCATGTCTGAGCTAGGGTATCTTAAACGCATGGCAGGAAAACACCAGTGAATATGGGAATACTCAACACAATGAGAATTAAAAAAGGACTGTTGATGACTACATTGTAAGTACAATTGTTTTTATCCTTGTGTGTGTGTGTCTGTGTGTGTGTGTATTAGGACAACTAACTAAAAGCATATACAACTGATAAAAGTATGATGAAATAAATTACATCTAAGAAACACATGACTTTTTAAAATGATTTAAGAGAATTTAACAAAACATTTGAATTTTTCATTCAAAAGTACCTGAAAATCAAGAACATAAAAAATATTGAGCTAGAATAAAAATCAGACTGTTTACCTTCTATTTTCACGGCTGTTACTGAAAAGCTTAATCATGTCAGATAAAAACAACCGACGGACTTCCATCAATTCTGCACTTGGTGTCGAGTTTTTCAACAAAGTCGCCACCACCTTAAGAATCACTATATACAAACAAAATCTGAATTAAAATTTCAAAATGTAACAGACATATCACTTTCACTAATTTTCAACTCAATGCTTAGCTCTGACAGTGGAGCTGCGACTCCACTAGTCATAAAATGGGACACTAGATGGAATACAGTTAAGAAAAGTTCTGATTTTGTCCTGCATGTCACCATATAACTACCATGTAACAATAAAGAATGGCGTCTTCTTACTTGGGTTCTGAATTTTCACTGTGGAGTCTGGCTCTGGATGCGGTTTATGCACAACTTGAGTACAGACTTGCTCTGTCAAGATCTGAAAGATGAAGAATTTGAACACTGATTAGAGAAAAAAATGAAAAACAACTGCTCAATATAGCTTTAGTAAAGAATCTGTCAAAGACTGAGTAATTTAAAATCAAAAGGAATATTTATCACCAAAGAACTTTATAAAATTACATATGTTCTTAAACTCTAAAGTCTATATATCCCAAATTTTACTTTGGATAAATACAAAAGCCAGACACCTCATCAATAGAAGGAAAGAACAATTAGCTCATACAAAATTTGCTCTCTTTGAAATATGCTTTTGGTATGCAATTTTGAGACAGCCCTGTTTTGAGTTATAAATATTTGATGTTTTGTGTCATGTTAATTTTAAAAGTCAGTAACTATTAACAAACATATGCCTCATACAGAAAAGAAATCTAAAATTTCTATTTCTAATTTTGACTAGAATGTAGGCTCAAGAAAACCCCGACAACTTGGTATGGTCCACGCTCAGCACCAAGAGCTGCTGCTGCTATCAGGAGTCACTATGTGACAGAGTGGGTAACTGAGTCATGGACGGAGCATGGATGTGTGTGGTTGCTCTTGCAGTCTAGGATTTATCATACTTGTCTCATTATTACATCTAGCTACCCGTCTGTCTATACACACAAAACTTCAGTAGAACTTAGAGCGAATGTTAAACTCTAGTACACTTTTACAAATACAGTTCAACACAAAACCAATACAAAAAAGGGAATGAAGGAAGGAAGGAAGGAAGGAAGGAAGGAAGGAAGGAAGGAAGGAAGGAAAGAAGGAAAGAAGGAAAGAAGGAAAGAAGGGAAGAAGGGAAGAAGGAAAGAAGGAAAGAAGGGAAGAAGGGAAGAAGGGAAGAAGGAAAGAAGGAAAGAAGGAAAGAAGGAAAGAAGGAAAGAGGAATCAGTGCTAATTTGGGTGTGGCTCTGCAGAGCACTGCGGTACAAAGCACCCTGGAGAGTGAGTTTCGATACAGGGATGACGCCTTCTGAGAAGAAGAGAGCCATGACGTCCAGAAAGCAGAGAAAAACTTTATTTCCTTTTTTTACTCAGACTAAACAGAGCACAGGAAATTTACATATGAGGTACATATACAAAAAATATATTGACTTGAAATAAGACACTGGTCTATTATTACTTAAGTGATAAACACTGGATAGAATCACCTATACCCATTCTTAAAAATGAACTATGTTAAATTAAACAGTGTCAGAATGCTTTCAAATACTGTTCTCTAAACATGAATGACTACATAGAGCTGCTATGTGAGATAAAAATCTCTTGGGATAATATATATCAAAAAGCAGGGGCTGATATATACCTAAAAGGGTATATAATATTTATATTATATATGAATAACATATTGCTATAAATGATGATACTCAAAATAATTGCATTCTTGCAAGGAAAACACCAGACCATGTTCCCCTCTGATAGAGATTTCAAACCTTTCTCAAGCACAAGAGAATAGGTCACATTTTACAGTAAACAGAATTTGCTTCAAAGCGCCACTGATTTTTCGGTTGTCTATTTAAAGCTTTGCTGTATGGTGTGACACTGAGGACAGTCCTGGTTGTGCATATCCATAGACCTGCTATAAGATTACATGGTTCCTGTGTGAAAGCACTTTCATGACTGAAACATATTCAGATATGAAATGTTTATACAAGCTATAAAAATGCATTTAGGAATTGACTCCAGCAGGTATTTGTTAAGAGGCAGTTATGTGCCCACACACTGCCTGATGTTTGCAGATGGAAAACAGTTGTTAAGTGGAGCTGCATTTCTAGCATCAATTTACTTAATTAATGTTCTAGAGATAGGCATAAATGCATGACTTTATTAAGCAATAAAACATAGTAAACTGTCATTAAAAACCTACATGTGATTTTAAAAGCGGAAGGAAATAATGTCTATAAATAGAGATGAATATAGGTATAAACCTTTTAATGGCAGTTTAAGATTCAAAGTGGTCCCTGAAGGTTCTAATGACTTTATATGAGACATATGCAGAAGTTGATGAAGGCATCTCCATGAATTCTATATGCATTCAACGTTTCAGTGAAGCCACATGTGACAGGCAGCAGCTGTGTTGGACAGCATAGGGAAAGACTGAACTCTAAGCACAGAGGTAACTTTATAAACCTGGTGTTTAATGGATATACATGAGTTCAGTATTCAACATTAAATTTTATTTTATTTCATAATTATTTGTATTCCTTGTTTTATTAGAAGATGTTAGTCTAATGTGCTAGCCAAGACAGCTTCATTTGTGGCTTACTGACCCTCAGTGTTCACTGGAGAGACAGTGTCTTTGTCATTTTCACTGCTGTTTGTCTTGAGAAGAAGTAAGATATTTCGCTGCCTCATAACTGATATGATGCTGACTAGAACACTTGTACATAGTATCAGGATTGCTCTGAGGACAATTAACCACTGAACATGAGAGAATCCAGAGGAGGTTCTTTAAACTTGCTCAAAAACCCATGGAAAGGGAGTTCATGGGCCTGGGGGGAGGTATTTAATTCCATGGATTAACTAACCTGACATAGCATCCAACTGCCCATTAAATTGTGTTTGTATCTATAGGCAATTAACTCTCAGCTTTAATCAGAGAAGCTCTTTCCAATGAATGATGGTAAATACAGAGTCACTGATATTCAAGGTGCTGAAAATAAGAGGCAAGTAGTCAAACCTAAACAAGACACAGTCTTTTCTCCGAGGCTCATGAAACACTGTGGTAGAGGAAGCTGAAAGAATTTAAGAGTCAGAAGATAGGGGAAAGGGTTGAGAAACTCCACCTTTTAGGCAATGTACACTCATTGCAATCAAAAGCTTCCAACAACTATGGGTGACTGTACCCATAGTCTGACTGCAACAACTATGGGTTGCAGACAGAAGCATCAGCAGCTAAGCAAGGAGAGAGCAAGTACTGAGGGCTAAGGAACTATTTCCTTCTTTGGTAGCTTAAATAAAAGTGGCTCCTATAGGCTCATATGTTTAAATATTTGGTCAGTAGTTGGTGAAACCATATGGGAAGAATTAGGAGGTATGGTCTTGTTAGAGGAGGTGTGTTACTGGAAGTGGGATTTGAAGTTTCAAAAACTCATGCCATTCTCAGTAAGCTGTTTACCTCCTACTTGTGGATGAGTATGTGAGTTCTTAGCTACTGGTCCAGCACTATGCCCACTTTCATGCCTGATGCCATGGGGCACCATAATGGCCATGGACTCACCCTCTGAGACTGTAAGCCCCCAATAAACTCTTCTATAATCTGCCTTAGTCATGAAAGATACCTATTGATATGTTTAGAAAAGGAGATAGGAGAGGGACAGACAGACAGACAGACAGACAGACACACACACACACACACACACACACACACACACACAGAGAGAGAGAGAGAGAGAGAGAGAGAGAGAGAGAGAGAGAGAGAGAGTCACTGCCTTCAGTTATATCCTACCACTGTGACCTCATCAGGCTCCAATAGAAAATCCTAATCCTGAGATAACAAAGATGGCCCTCATTAAGCTAAATGGGACACAAAATAAAAGCAAGAGTCACAAATCTGGGAAAAGAACAGGTAAGTAAAGGCATTGAAAAAGAAGAGTGAGGCCCCTTCTGCCGGATCCTTCCTGTAGGAGCAGACTCCTAGCTAGTCTGCTCCCTTGAAGACACAATATACTGACTCATCCAAGAGAACCTGCTGTACACAGAGCAGTTGGTAAGAACCCCCTAACCCCACTCTTGAGTCCTAGAGCTGCTGCTGGCAGTCATGTGGACTCAGGAACCATCACCCACCAAAACCTCCACCCTCGGAATAGCATTCCCCTTCCTCCCCTTCTGCCCCTTCTGCCAGAATCTTCCTGCAGGGGCAGACTCCCAGCTAGTCTGCCCCCTTGAAGACACAATACTCTGACCCATCCCAAAGGACACTCTGCATCCAGAGCAGTTGAGGACCCACAGCACTCAGAGCTGTTAAGGATCCACTGCACTCAGAGCTGTTGAGGATCAGCTGCAGAGCAGATGGACAACAGCTTAGCTGCTCCACTGAAGACCCAACAGTCTGAAGGCTTTCCAGGAGATCTACTGCAGCCAGAGTAACGGATCAGCTTCTCTGCCCCTGTAAAGAGGCTCCAGTTGGAAGGCCCCACAGGTGCCACTACAGCCAAGGTTGCAGGCCTACCCAGTGACCTGAAGCAACCCAGGGACAAAAGAGGCAGTCCCCAGGCAGTCACCAGACCAACAAACACCAGGGATATCCAGATGGCGAAAGGCAAGCACAAGACCATAAGCAACAGAAGCCAATATACAGAGGCATCATCAGAACATAGTTCTCCCAACACAGCAAGCCCTGAATATACCAACACACCTGAAAATCAGGAAAAAATCCTATCTTATGAAGATAATAGAATCCTTTAAGGGAGATATCAATAATTCAATGAAAGAAATACCAGAAAACACAGGTAAACAGGTGAGGGAACTGAATAAAGTGATCCAAGACCTAAAAGTGGAAGAAGAAACAATAAAGAAGAAACAAACGGAGGCAAACTTGGATATGGAAAACCTAGGAAAGAAGTCAGGAATTACAGATCCAAGTATCACCAACAATATAAGACATAGAAGAGAGACTCTCAGCTGTAGAAGATACTGTAGAAGACATTGACACAACTGTCAGAGAAAATTCAAAGCATAAAAACTCCTAACCCAAAGCATCCAGGAAATTTAATACACAATGAAAAGACCAAATCTAAGAATAATAGGAATAGAGGGGAATGAAGATTCCCAGCTCAAAGGACCCAAAAAAGTCTTCAAGAAAATCAGAGAAGAAAACTTTCCCAACCTAAAAAAAGAGATGACCATAAGGTACAAGAAGCCGATAGAACACCAAATAAATGGGACCAGAAAAGAAAATCCTCTCATCACATAATAATCAAAACACTACACACACAGAACAAAGAAAGAATATTAAAAGCTACAAGGAAAAAGGGCCAAGTAACATGTAATGGTAGACCTATCAGAATTACACCAGACTTCTCAACAGAGACTATGAAAGCCAAAAGAGCCTGGTCAGAGGTCATGGAGACTCTAAGAGAACCCAATGCCAGTCCAGGCTACTATACCCAGCAAAACTCTCAATCAACATAGATGTAGAAACCAAAATATTCCAGGACAAAACCAAATTCAAACAGTATCTATCCAGCCCTACAGAGAGGATCCAAGAAGGAAAACTCCAAAACAAGGAAGGTACCTGCATCAAAGAAAGGACAAGATATTAAGAATTTCACAACAAAGCCAAATGGAGAGACCCACAACCACATGAAGCTACCTACAAAAACAAACATATCAGGAACCAAGAGTCATCTGTCTTTAATATCTATCAATATTAGTGGACTCAACTCACCTGTAAACAGATATTAGCTAACCGACTGGATACACAAACAAGACCCCGAATTTTGCTGCATACAAGAAACAAACCTCAATAACTAAGACACTATCTCAAAGTAAAAGGATGGAAAAACGTCTTTCAAGCAAATGATTCCAAGAAACAAGCAGGAGTTGCCATCCTAATATCTAATAAAATAGACTTTCAACCGAAAGTTATCAAGTGTGATGAAGAAGGAAACTTCATATTCATCAAGGGGAAAATCCACCAAGATGAACTCTCAATTCTGAGCATGTATGTCCCAAACGGAAGAGTACCCACATTCATAAAAGAAACTTTACTAAAGCTCAAAACACACATTGAACCCCACACAATAATAGTGGGAGACTTCAACACCCCACTCTCACCATTGGAAAGGTCAATGAAACAGAAACTAAACAGAGACAGAGTGAAACTAAGACAGGTTATGAACCAAATGGATTTCACAGACATCTTTTAAAGAACATTTCACCCTAAAACAAAAGAATATACCTTCTTCTCAGCACCTCATGGTACCTTCTCCATAATCGACCATATAATTGGTCACGAAACAACCCTTGACTGATACAAGAAGATAGAAATAATACCATGCATCCTATCAGATCACCACGGCCTAAGGCTGGTCTTCAAGAACAGCAAAAACTACAGAAAACCCACATACATGTGGAAACCGAACAACTCTTTACTCAATGATAACTTGGTCAGGGGAGTCAAAAAAAGAAAGAAATTAAAGACTTTCTGGAATTTAATGAAAATATTGACAAATAATACCCAAACTAATGGGACACAATGAAAAGAGTGCTAAGAGGAAAATTCACTGGCTCAGATTAAAAATTCAGGAGACAGCAGATGTTGGCGAGGATGTGGAGAAAGAGGAACACTCCTCCACTGCTGGTAGGGTTGCAAACTGATACAACCACTCTGGAAATCAGTCTGGTGGTTCTTCAGAAAACTGGGCATGTCACTTCAGGAGGATCCTGCTATACCACTCCTGGGCATATACCCAGAGGATTCCCCAGCAGGTAATAAGGATACGTGCTCCACTATGTTCATAGCAGCCCTATTTATAATAGCCAGAACCTGGAAAGAACCCAGGTATCCCTCAACAGAAGAATGGATGCAAAAAATGTGGTATATATACACAATGGAGTACTATTCAGCCATTAGAAACAACGAATTCATGAAATTCTTAGACAAATGGATGGAGTTGGAGAATATCATACTAAGTGAGGTAACCCAGTCTCAAAAGATCAATCATGGTATCACTAATAAGTGGATATTAGCCTTGAAAATTGGAATACCCAAAACATAATCCACATATCAAATGAGGTACAAGAAGAATGGAGGAGTGGTCCCTGGCTCTGGAAAGACTCAGTGTAGCAGTATAGGGCAAAACCAGAACAGGGAAGTGGGAAGGGGTGGATGGGAAAACAGGGGGAGGGAAGGGGACTGAAAAGGGGAAATCATTTGAAATGTAAATAAAAATATATCAAATAAAAAAAATAAAATAAAAGTACTGTGATTAAATTACATCCTTATCAGCTTTTATACACAGTCACTTCCAGGAATCATAAATGATGATTAAATGTATTCCTTTGAAAAAAAAGAGGAAAATTCATAGTACTAACTGCCCTGGTAAAGAAACTGGAGAGATCTTATACTAGCAGCTTAACAACACACCTGAAATCTCTAGAACAACACACACACACAAAAAAATAAAACAAACAACAACAAATAAAAGCAAACTCACCCAAGAGGAGTAGAACATAGGAAATATTCAAACTCAGGGCCAAAATCAACCAAATAGAAACAAGGAAAACCATACAGAGAATCAATAAAACCAGAAGCTGGTTCTTTGAGAGAGTCAAAAAGATAAATAAACCCCTAGCCAAACTAACTAAAAGGCTGAGAGGCGTTATCCAAATTAACAAAATCAGAAACAAAAAGGGAGACATAACTGTATAGACACACTGAAACTATTAGAAAGGCGGGGAAGAGCCTCGAACACATAGAAACAGGAAAATTTCCTGAACAGAACACCAACGGCTTATGCTCTAAAATAAAAAAATAATCAACAAATGGAACTTCATAAAATTGCAAAGCTTCTCTAAAGCAAAGGACACTGTCAATAGTACAAAACAGCAACCAACAGATTGGGAAAAGATCTTTACCAATCCTACATCTGACAGAGGGCTAATATCCAATATATACAAAGAACTTGAGAAATTAGACTCCAGACAATCATATAACCCTATTAAAAAACAGGGTACAGAGCTAAACAAATAATTCTAAACTGAGGAAACTCGAATGGTTGGAAAGAACCTAAAGAAATCTTGAACATCCTTAGTCATCAGAGAGATGCAAATCAAAACAACCCTGAGATTCTACCTCATAACAGTCAGAATGGCAAAGATCAAAAACTCCGGTGACAGCAGATGCTGGTAAGGATGTGGAGAAAGAGGAACACTCCTCCATGGTTGGTCAGATTACAAACTGGTACAACCACTCTGGAAATCACTTTGGTGGTTCCTCTGAAAATTGGTCATAGCACTACCTGAGGACCCAGTTATACCACTCCTGGGCACGTTCCCAAAAGATGATCCAACATATAACAAGAACACATGCTCTACTATGTTCATAGCTGTTTTATTTATAATAACCAGAAGTTGGAAAGAACCCAGATGTCCCTCAACAGAAGAATGGATACAGAAAATGTAGTACATTTACATAATCAAGTACTACTCAGATACTAAAAACAATGAATTCATGACATTCTTAGGCAAATGGATGGAACTAGAAAATATCATCCTAAGTGAGGTAACCCAATCACAAATGAATACACACAATATGCACCCATTGATAAGTGGATATCAGCCCAGAAGCTCAGAATACCCAGGATACGATTCATAGACCCTATGAAGCTCAAGAAGAAAGAAGACCAAAGAGTGGGTGCTTTGGTCCTCCTTAAAAGGGGTAACAGAATACTCATGGGAGCAAATATGGAGACAAAGTGTGGAGCAGAGACTGAAGGAATGGCCATCCAGAGACTGCCCTACCTGGGGATCCATCCCATATACAGTCACCAAACACAGACACGATTTTGGATGCCAAAAAGTACATGCTGACCGGAGTCTGATATAGCTATCTCCTGAGAGGATCAGCCAGAGCCTGACGTATACAGAAGAGGATGCTTGCTGCCAACCACTGAACTGATCATGGGATCCCCAAAGGAGGAATTAGAGAAAGGACTGAAGGAGCTGAGGTGGTTTGCAACCCCATGGGAAGAACAAGAATATCAACCAACCAGAGCTCCCAGGGTCTAAACCACCAACCTAGGTGTACACATGGAGGGATACATGACTCTAGCCGAATATGTAGCAGAGGATGTGAACCTCTTGGTCCTGTGAAGGCTCAATGCCCCAGTGTAGAGGAATGAGAGGGTGGGAGCGTGGGAGTGGGTGGGTAGGTGGGGGCACACCCTCAAAGAAGCAGGAGGAGGGAGGATGGGGTAGGAGGTTTCAGGGTGGGGAATCAGGAAAGGGGATAACATTTGAGATGCAAATAAAAAAATATCCAATAAAAGAAAAAAGAAAAAGTAAAAAAAAGCCTGAGGAAAAGATGATACTTTATAAAAGCTGCATTGTAAGAGAGAATCTTTATACTTTTGAGTAGTAATACAGGCACAGGGGTACATTTTATTCTATGTATTTATAATGAATGCACGTGAGCTCTCTTCATAAGTCACAAGGAGTAAAACAGAATTGTTTGATAATAGCAGAGGAGTTACATTTCTCTGTTGCAGTAATGCAAAGGTCAGCAAAACTTAGAATTATATGGGTAATGTTTTCATAATACTACTTGCTAGGGTCACAAAATTGCCAAGGCATTCAAAACTATATCCACATATACTTAGATTCCCAGACAATTCTATTTATGGACACTGAACATAATCTATTCCATTTGAGAACTGTACGAAACCTGGAATGGAACCAAATATGGATCATAGTTTACATGAAAAAGAGAATCATAACTTGCCCCATATTATTTTGAAATCTACAAAAATATCTACAGTGATAATAAATTGTTATTTCTATTTTTCAAAAGCTTGTTTTTCTCAGCTTAATAATGCTGATGAGCATTTTGGCATAACTACAGACAGCTTCCTGTAAGAGGCCCAAGGTCTTATCATGCACATCTTCAACAAAGAATCCACAATCCACTGTCTTTTAAAACTGTGAGTCTAGAAATAATGTTTTTCTATTTGGAAATGACTATTGTTTTAAAAGGAAATATAATTAAAGTACGACATATTAAGTCAACTGTCATGTGAATCACTGTTAAGTTACTGGGTTACGGTACGTATATCATGCAGTAGTGCTAAGTCTGCTGCAGACTGTGTCAAAACCAATCAGCATCCAGCCAGTAAAACTATATGTGAACCCTGAAATTTACATCTCATCTACATTTTACATGTCATATATTAGTTTGTTTTTTATTATTTTCAACACTTAAAATAATAATAATAATAATAATAAATACCCTTCACTTATATGTATTTGCCCAACACATTATAGGTGCCAAGAATCACTGAAAACAAACTGAAAAAAGGAGAATTAATTAATACACAGAAACCGTCTTGACATCTTACTGATTTTTGTAAGGTGGTATATTCTGCAGATTACTTTGTGTAGCCTTTTGAAGGTTCCTATAAGCTAATATGTTTGCATGCTTAGTACCCAGCTGGTAAACTGTTTGGAAAGACTGGGGGATATGGCCTGGTTGAGGTAGGTGTGCCCTTGTTAGAAAAGGTATGTCAGTAGAGGAGGACACTAAGAAATTTCAAAAGCCACCAGGAAGTGTCACCTTCTCTGCCAGCAAGACTCCCAGCTACTCCTCAGGCACCTGCCAGCAGGAAGTCTAGCTCCTGATCTTGATGATAATGGAGTAACCCTCTGAAACTCTAGGCAAGCTCACAAGTAAATGCATTTTTAAAGAATTGCCTTGGTCATGGTGTCTCTTTCCAACAGAACACTTTGTTAGAAGAGCTGAGAAGGGTTCTTATATGGAAATGATGAGATTTTTAAACACAATTCAGGACATCACTTTTACAAATGGTTCTTACTTACACTTCATCTCAGCAACAACTCTATCTTAAGGTGGGTAATCATTGCATAGTAGAAGAGAAAAAGAGAATAGGATGTGGGGACAAAGCTTATATGCACAATATGTGTGAATATTGTCTGTGTGGGAAGACTATGATGAAAACAAGAAAACCATTACTCAGAAAAGTCCTTAGATCAGCATAGGACATTGCAGAACGATTACACATGGAAGTGTTTCCAAAAGAATGAAAATATGAACTACACATTTGTCTTAGGGTTTCTATTGTTGTAACAAAAATCATGACCAAAAGGAACTTGGGGGAAGAAAGTGTATTTTTCATCTTACACCTCTCAGGCCACACTCCACCACTGAGGGAAGCCAAGGGAGAAACTCAGCGCAGGAACTGAAGTGAAGGATAAGGAGGAAAGCTGCTTAGGGCTTTCTCCAAGGCATGCTCAGCCTGCTTTGGTTCTACAAAACCCACGACTTTACTCAGACTTTGGCTACTTTGTGGTTCTTCTTTCTTCCACCCTTCTCCACCCCTTTTCTTCCACCCTTTCAACCTTCCAACTCTAGACAGAAGAGAAAAAGGATAGAAAGGAAAGGGGGCAATATTAATAGTTGGACTTCTTCCTGACAGATTAGTAGTGTCAAGTTCCTTGGGTTAAGTTTGATCTTAACTGTCAGGATATCTAATCTCTTCTTTTTTTCTTCTTTGTGCATGACTAATTAAAAATCCATGACCAGTAACAACCAACAGAATACATAATTCCAACCAACCACCCACTGACTGACAGCCCACCATGCTACTCAGGAACCTAGCATTTATACACCCTCTGAAAAGTCTCCAGAAATCCAAGCATTACACAATCACATAAACTATCTGCTGTTGCCAGTATCATGCCCCTGCACCTGGCAAATCAGTCAGTTACGGTGGACAATCTGAAATAACCCATATCTTACACCTGGGATTAAACTGAGAACATATTCTTATTTCTGTGTTTTTTTAAGAAACTAAAATTCCCACATTCTCAGTACACAGAACTACCTGGCCAGGGGGTGGCACTGCCCAGAGGCCTAAAAACTTCCATATCAATCATTAATCAAGAGTGTTCCCACAGCACAATCTTAGGCATTTTCTCAACAAGATTCCCTTTCCCCAGATATGTCTAGGCTTTATGTCAAGTTGACAAAAGCCAACCAGCACAGTATTCATCATTATCTGTAGTGACTGGGATATTAACTGGTATAGAGATGATTTCCAGCACATAAAACAAAGTTTCCAGTATATACACTAAGAATTTTTGTCAAGTTTTTTTTTTAACTTTACCTCATAAAGTGTGTTGTATGTAGTGACAGTCACAGTGTTTGTATGCAGCATCAACCGTTCTCCAAGAAGAGTGAAGAGACTATGGGTATGCATAATTTCAACTTTTCGCCTGGAGAGAATGGAGAAAAACACTATCAGACACAGTGTGGTCTATGACCACCTGACTCTGTGCTAAGCCAGGGCTCTGTGCTTTTGTACTTTGGGTCCCTAGAGAGGTGTTTACTTTTCTAGTGATGATGGTTGATGGGTTTTGAAATATCAAAGCTATTTTGTTCTTTAAAAAATAACTATCTTTCAAACTTCAAAAAATTAAAAATCAAAACCATACAAACAGATACAGAATCATGCAATTTATCAACATCTACAAAAAGAAGTAACAGTTTATAACACAGCTATCTGCTAATATCCTACAACTTTGTTTAAACAATTTTCAAGGAAATTCTCCATTCAGTTAAAATATGAGACATATTCAAGTTACATAACCATATCTAATGAGTCGGAGTTATCATTTCCAGATTCTAGTAATTACCAAAAATATTTTTAGATTTTCAACCCTAACACACAGAATACACAATTCCAAGTCTGTATTATGGTCTCTAACAAATCTTAACATGAAAACAATTGAAAAGATGATACAGGTGAACACATGCACTTGATACTGAAATCACAGAGAGAAGAATCGTGCATTTCA
Organism: Apodemus sylvaticus; assembly: GCF_947179515.1. Taxonomy (NCBI): domain Eukaryota; kingdom Metazoa; phylum Chordata; class Mammalia; order Rodentia; family Muridae; genus Apodemus; species Apodemus sylvaticus. Next base: position 112,270,395 of record NC_067475.1, on the reverse strand, counting down.
TCAGTGCTTAGGTCGGCAAGTGCCCACAGGTCAAAATAATACTGCTGCATTTTCTTCCACTGATCTCAGGGTTTCCCTGATGTTTTGGTATGAGTGTGACATGTCCCTTGTAGGCTCTTGTATGTAAACATTCGGTCCCTACCCGTCACTGCTTTCCAAGATGATAGAACCTTCAGAGACAGTGATGCTTCTGCCCCTCTCCTGTAACACTGGAGTAACACACATGCACTATCATTTCTTGTTTTTAGTCGGGTGCTAGAAGTCTGATCCCAAGTCCTCATGCTTGTGGGACAGGCACATTACTGACTGAGCCACCTCCCACTCTAAGATTTTTTTTTTTTAAAGAAATTGTGTAACAGTAGGTAGTAAGAGAATGGTGTTTCCAATTTCCATGAATATGTTCATAATTCTAATATGGGGCATATATTTCTAAATTTATGATTTTGTTTCTGAAATTTTCAGTATTTAAATAAATGGTTTTGTATACTGTCTCCTTTTACAACTTTATGGATCATATTAAGATTTCAAAGGTAATTTAAAGTCACTAAATTATACTCCTAAAAACCAGTAAGTGACTGAATTTCATGTCACTGTATGAATATATATTAATTTAATTATCTTTTCTCCTGCTTTTATTCTATCAGGTTGGCTCTGGTATCTATTAGCAGCTATTAGCAGCAATGCTGTATATGCATCTGTATACCTAAGTAATAGTCTCCTTCATTAGGAAGAGCATAGTCACACAGTGTAAAACTTTTTAAATAATTGTTAAATTTTTTTCCAGCATCAGTATACCAGTATTACTTCTTCTATAACTGTAAAATTTCCAATGATGCACATTCCTGCCAACATCTATTAAGTCAAGTTTTTAAGTTGGTCAGATTAATAAATATTAAAGGATTTTTTCCCAATCTTCCAATTTATTATCAAGTTTGGTTTCCACTACAATGACTTTTCCTTGTATATTTGTCTTCACAATTGCACAATCACAAATTTATATTTATAAATTCATAAATTATATACATAAAATATGTATCTTTATCCTTCATCTGAGTCTTCTTTTAAAAAATATGGTATTGTATAAAGCACCTTTATTTCAAATCACGAAACTTGGCTGTGTGGTTTAGATTTGAATGTTAAACTATAATTTATAAGTTTTAAAACTTTCTTTTCAAATTTTTTACTAACTCTACTGTCATGAAACACACACTATAAAATTCACTTTGCCAGTATATAATGGAATGAGTGTTCTAAACAACTGGACAGTGTCTTACGACTACCCCAACAACACAATTTTAAAGCATGTTCATCACTGTGAGAGTTCCTTTGGTTCCATTTACACTCAATTACCATTCCCACTGCTAGTCCCAAGCAACCATAAATCTTCACTGCAGACACTGCACAAAAGATGAACCCTAAAGTGTGTAGCTTTTTGCATATATATTTTTCTGGATCGTATTGAGGGGCCCATCATGTCATATCATGAAGTAGCTTGTGTGTGAACTCTCATTTATTTAATCCTAATGGTATTAGGAACACTCACAGCAATGATAAGCAGAAACATGTTCTTCATCTGCTGAAGTAGACATCTAAGTATGGAAATACCAGGCTGAAGGCTAGGTGACTTTTCTTCTTCTTAAAAATTACAAAAACTTAGATCATGACTGGAGACTTTCCCTTACAATAGGAATCCATAAAAATTCAATTGTCATCTTAGGTCCTGGTTTTATCTTCACATGGTTTGATTATCTTCAAATTTTGTAATATGCTTTTAGACCAGAGGATATTTATAAGGTTCACTCTTCAAATATCTTGCAAGTTTCTCAATCTCAGTTTCTGTTGCTGATTAATCTGATTTAATTCTGTTTTTGCCTCCAACACAGTTTGTATAACCCAAGACTTTCTTAATACCTTTACAGTTTCCAAGTCCAATACATGACATACCCGGAAGCATGATGCATAAATCATCCTGCTCTGTTTAAAGGTATTACACAGGTACCAGGGTGTTACCCAAAAGGAAGCCAGGCATACGTAGCAAAATGGTATTTTCCAGAAATATTAGTTATTATATATATATATTTTTTTAGATATATATAGCATATTATATTAAATGTATATAATATATTATATATATTTATATAATATATTTGCATTTTCCCATTTTTTAGAAATTTAAATTATAATTGGTATTTTATTTTTTTTATTCGATATATTTTTTATTTACATTTCAAATGATTTCCCCTTTTCTAGCCCCCCACTCCCCGAAAGTCCCATAAGCCCCCTTCTCTCCCCCTGTCCTCCCACCCACCCCTTCCCACTTCCCCGTTCTGGTTTTGCCCTATACTGCTTCACTGAGTCTTTCTAGAACAAGGGGCCACTCCTCCTTTCTTCTTGTACCTCATTTGATGTATGGATTATGTTTGGGGTATTCCAGTTTTCTAGGTTAATAACCACTTATTAGTGAGTGCATACCATGAGTCACCTTTTGAGTCTGGGTTACCTCACTTAGTATGATGTTTTCTAGCTCCATCCATTTGCCTAAGAATTTCATGAATTCATTGTTTCTAATGGCTGAATAGTACTCCATTGTGTAGATATACCACATTTTTTGCATCCACTCTTCTGTTGAGGGATACCTGGTTTAATTACAAATAAGCCTATATAATCTTTGCTGTTTTGGAATTATTAATTACTACTACATTCTTTCTGAATTCATCAAATTCCTTTGTGAGTTTGTTTTGTTTTGTTCTAAAATCTTCTGTATCACAATTCTTTCCTGGAGCTCCTTTTTGTTCATTGGCAGTTATGTATATTACTCTAAGCATTTATTTTATGTGTGTAGGTGTTTTGCCTGCATTTATGTTTGAGCATCATGTACCAATAGTGTTCATGAGGCGAGAGGAGAGAGCACTGGAACCTCTCAATCTACAGCTGTATGTGATGGTGCGCCCGTGTGTGAGCGCTGGAAAAGACCTGGGTCCCAAGAGAGCAGCCATGCCCTTGCAGGCCGAGCCACTGCTTTTAAATATTTAGGTAGCATTACTATCTGATTTGAGGACTTGACTCTCACTTCGTGTTATTTCATGTCCATAAGAAAAATGTCAGTTTGTTTCAATCTTTTAGAAGCTTTCATTGATATCTACTATTCTTCTAACAATTTCCACAAAGTTCTGTGGAAGGTATAGCATGCTCATCGTACTCAGTTTCCCTTTCAACTTCTGCAGATCAATCAGTCTATCTGAAAGCTTTAAATTATGAGTAGTTCTAAATTTTATTTTATTAGCAATTCTATGTGATCTGTTTAACCTTCAATATTATAAAATATACTTCATCCAGACACAACTACTGCCTTTTGGGCTTGCATACTACTAGGTCAAATATAAAGGTCACAATTCTCCCTATTTTTGCCTTGCATTTATGTGGTCTTCCTGTGCATTCTTTTGATCTCTTTTTGTCTCAGTCATCTGAACATTATACTTACAAACACAACCAAGTTTTACTTCTGCAATTAACAGTAACTTTCTTCCAAGAAGAGTGAATTTAAAATGTTTTTTATTTATTTTTACATGTGATGTCTGTTGTTATATACATGTAATTTTAAGTTACATTTAACTTTTAAGAATAAATATATGCATATATAAATATTTCTTTTTTGATTTCTCCACACAGATACTCAATATTTCAAAAGATTTGTAATTTTGTAAAACTACTTACCTTTCTAAATTTAGAATGGCAAATAAGGCTCCATTTTTAATCAGCACTTCACAGTTAAAAGTTTGACATCTCTCTTTTAAAATTCAATTTTTAGGGCATATTTCTGATACTTCATATGCTGGCTTCTAAGAAAATCCTTTTAATTTCTGGACTTGCTCCATGCTCCTGTTTCTCTCAGTCTTCCCCAAGTCACCTACTTATATCTTTTCTGCATTCATTATTAGGTTATTGTAAAGGTAAAAAATGGTCTTTCTACTAACTTATACTTGTTTTCCTCATATTCCTTACTGTTAAATTTATCCATTATTTTCCAGCAGTAAATAGTATTTTCAGAATACTATTCTGATTTGGCTGAACTCTGTTCTCATTAATTTTCCCATGAATTAGTCACAGAAACAATTTCATGCACGCCTACAAATTTTGTGGCAGCATCCTTTTTGTTTTTGGCCTACAGTTGCATTTTAGACAACAAATGACCAGGGTCACTTCTTTACTTAGGCAAAATGGACAGCACTAGGATTTGGGGAAGGACCAGGAAGCAACAGTTAGGACAGTACCAGTCATGTTTACATGCACAGAATATAGTATTACAAAAGAATAAACATGTTCTAGACAACATGATCAGCAGTTGCTACAGAAAACAAATTTGAAGAAATGTGTTAGGGTAGGATGCACAATCACAAAATATCAGCGGGGATCATTTTTAGAAAGGAAACACTTTAAACTATCAAGTCAGTGTGCAGGCTTTATTTCCTGGAGTGCTCATTTTTCTCTCAATTAATTCATGTACATGTGTACTTAATTTTAATAAATCTATTTCATTATATTCTTAAAATAAAAAGGTATCTACAGAAGAATGAAGAAATTAACTATATTACTTGAATTGTGATCTTGTTCTATGAAGATCACAATTATTGAAATATTACTTTTTTTTATTCGATATAATTTATTTACATTTCAAATGATTTCCCCTTTTCTAGCCCCCCCACTCCCCGAAAGTCCCGCAAACCCCCGAAAGACACATTTATCATTTCTACATTTTCCATAGCACACTATTAAACTTTCATATGCAAATATCATAAAAATTTCAATAGTTATGTCTGTCATTCATTATGAAGACATCAACTTACTTATGACCTAAATGCTTCAAAAAATATCCCAGAACTTTCAGCGCTTGGACCCAGATACTTTCACTTTTAGAAGCCAATAATTTGTAGATCACCCTAAAAAACAAATGATCTTATAAGTACCTAACTAATAATACAAATAAAAAAGTACTTTACAAACACAAGTATTACTTTTCAGTGCATTGAACAAAACTCATGGACACATACTTAGACCATATCTCCACTTATCTTAGGACATTTTACACCTGGACACCTGGACTTTATCCCATTTGTAATTGCTAGGTGAAGTACAGGCAAGGACCTACCTTGTTATTTCTCTGTTCTAAAATTTTAGAGATCATTGTGAATATTAGAAAAAGACAGGGTGACAACACAAATAATATATCAGGAGAAAAGTCACATAAAAGCCCATTGCTGAAAGCTATTATGGGATGTAAGTATTAACAATCCTAACTTACCTCTTGGAGTTCACTGTATTCACCAGAAACACTTGTTTCGGGCCTTGTATGGTAGATACAAATACGCCATATTATTAGCTACATAGTTCAGGGTACATTATCACCAGGGCTTCTTACTGAGATTAAACCAACAGTAAAATGGATGTGGAGATGTGCCTCATAGGAAGCTCTGCCTCCCATGTGTAATGCTGTGGATTTGAGCCCCAGTGCCACAAGTAAAACAGAATAATAAAAATTAAATGAAATCTAGTCTTTCTATTTTTTTGTTCATTCTGCTGAGAGGGCAAAAAAAATTGAAAGATATCTCTAAGAATTAAATTATAGATTTAAGGTCATGAGTGTTCTAATGGAGAAACTATGCTTCCCCTATAGACAATTAAATCATAATTGCTGCAACTAGAGTCACTTTTCAAATTATTTTAATTTTGGTCTTTGGTTCTAAATCACCTTTCAAATATGTAATTCTCACAGCTACAGCACCACCCCTGACTCAGTACACCATATCTAACGGCAGAAAATAGACCGCTTCAGCTAATCTTACCACCTTAGATTTTCCCCCTCTCATTCATATTGCTGACTATAAATCTTTAATATATATATAATAACCAAGATATGGATCACTGAATCTGGTTGGCAACTGTGTGTCTCAGTTTTTCTTTGTCTCTGTCTCTCTCCATAATTCTCTTACATCCTTGATTTGTGAAATGCATCAAGTTCTTTATGGTCCTCTTGCATCAAAAAAAATATAGCTGCTTTTCCTTCTATGCAAGGTCTGAACTGTAGCAATTATAATCATTTAGCTTCGCACTTCAGAGCACTTCTATACAGTTCTCTAGCTCCTCAAGAAGATGAGAGATGGCCACGTTCCCCTCTCTCCCTTCTTACATACATTCAATAGTCTAAGGTACACAACTAATATCACCGCACTTAGGATCATACCTTATTCCATTTCTCTGATCAAATGCTGGTATCATTGAGGCTGGGTGTTCTGACATTAGAGCCACTAACAACTGTAAGACATCATGAATATTTTCATCCTGTATAATAAGAAATACAAATATTTAGTTAAAAATTTGCTAAAAATCTCTGAATAAAATAATTTATGTGAAAGATACAAAATATGTTATACCTCATGCATTGTAAGTAAATAATTTAATATACTCTGAAGTTCATCTTCTTTCACACCTCGATCCTATGTAAAAATATTTCATTAGTTACTTAAAATCAGAAATTGAAACTTTGAGGAAAGGTATCAAAATCAATGACATAAAAGTAAACAGAAACGTGAAAGCAAGTGTTCACTGAAATTCCCCCATGGATCATAATTTAAATACTATTTTGTTTCAAGTCTAAAATGTAACTATTTAGAAATTTTAAGTGATAAAACATAGGGTTAGGAGTGCTAGAGCAAACCTTTATACTCAGATCTCAGGAAACAGAGGTAGCTGGACCTGTTAGTTAAAGGCCAGCTAGAGCATAAACAAGACCTTGTCTCCAAAAAAGAAGTTAGAATATTATGACGATTTCATGTTGCTATGTTCTTGTTATCTAGTGCTTTCCTAAAACAATGGGAATTCAAGGGGTTGTGGGATCACTTTTGTGTAGTATTTGTATATTTTGTGTAGTAGTGCATATTCTCTTTAAACCAGCCACCTTACTCTTAAAAATTCTCCATGACTGCAACCTTAGATAAAATGGAACGCATTCCATTTAATCAGGTGATTCTGCTTCATTGGTGTCACATGTTCCTTATCTTATCCATCATATCTCTGTTAGCACACTCAAACCTCTTAACATGGGCCACCTTAATATGAATTTTACCAAACTTTGAGTGCAAAAGAGCCGGTATTTTCACATTTTCTAGAGCTACATGAAAAGCCATTCTTAATAATTTAATGCAATAATTTTTAAACTCTAGTGACTACCTTTTTACCCAATATATTGCAATTGTAAAATAAAGTTATTTTACCTTTAAAATGAGCTGTTTCAGAAAAAGCAGCATAAAAGCCCGAAGTGATATGATCTCTTTTTGTGACGGCCGGGGACCATCTAGAAAGAAAAAAAGCCACGCCATTAAACAAGTTTAATGCAATTACATTTAAATTCTGTAAATTACGTGTTTTAAAAATCATAATAATTAATGATGCTGATATTTTACAATTTCAAACATATAATAATAAAATTAAATTTCAGGTTTTGGGAAATTCCACAATACTTCCAGAATGTTAGATTTAGGAGAAAGAGCTGCTTTAAGTTTACAACATATCATTACCACTGATAAACGCGTAATCATCTAATATCAAACAGACATCTTTCTCTTTTTTATTAAAAAACTTCCTAATATTTCTCTGGCCGATAAACTTTTCCCATTTATAAACTCTTCCTTTAACCCCATAAATCATATAGAAAACTGTCCCACTCTACCTCCACCCAATTATTATTTTTCATTTTTTCTCGTGTGCAATGCACACTGTAGTGGTGCACAAACAAATGCTGAATTGGTAAATGAAATCAAGAACGGGAAGTTAAACTATACTTACAAGTTCCACTGTCTCTAAGTTTTTTTTTTATTTATTTGATATAATTTTTTATTTACATTTCAAATGATTTTCCCTTTTCTGGCTCCCCACTCCCATGTCTAAGTTTAAAAGATTCAATTATGTGATATCTAATTGCTCGTAAAAATGAGAATTTGAAAGGATACGTATACCGTACAACATACAGTAGAATACGATTTTAAACATATAGACTTAAAAAATCGTTTAAACATCAAGTCGTTCTTAAAGTAACCAGAATTAATTTCACTGCTTTATACGTTTTCCAAGTGTAATTCCTTCCCATGTCCTTTATAACATATGATTATCTGCTCACCATTCATGCAGATTACAGCATCTGCAAGTAAACAGTCTCCTAGTGCAGTCATCTAATTGCAACAAATCTGTTCCACATTTTTCAGATGTTAGCCACATCTTTACCTTCTCTTACCAATGGCAAGGTACATACACTTCTTATCAATCCCTGACTTTACTTTTTAAAAACCAATCTCATTGTGATTTATAAATCATACAAATTCACCAATACCCATGGTTAGCTTTTTGTAATGATTGTAATGATGAAGGTGAAAGTATAGCTGTAAGACAGGGCATGTTAGGACAAAACATATTTGAGGCATATATATGTAAAGCAATGAGAAAGGCACTTCAATAATGTAAATTACAAACAGGTAGTAACTGTTAACTATAAATCTGTCACAATCTGCACAAACAGTACGCTGCAGAGAACCAAACTTATGTGCATGATGTCTGAATAGCATGAATCCATTTTTAGTACGAATAAAATGTAAAAGTAAAAGCATTATTTATTGGACAAATTTAAAATTAAGAACAAACAAATCATAACTTTACCCTACTGGTTCTCAACCTTCTTAATGATAATCTTTAGTACAGTTCCTCATGTGATGACCCCCAGCCATAAAATTGTTTCATTGCTACTTCCTAACTATAATTTTCCTACTGTTAAGAATTATAATGTAAAAATCTGATGTGTGACCTTCAAACGCGTCACAAACCACAGGTTGAAAATCAATTTTTTACACCATCCTTAAAACCAAGATAATGGTACAAATGTTAAAACACTGGTTTAATAAGATGAAACAAGAAAACATGTAAATATATTAACATAGCTAAGGGAGACGTTCCCACTATGGAGAAAAAGGTATAAATAACAAAACCTTAAAACTAGGCTGATCCAGGCGCCTTTAAGTGGAAATGGAGTAAGATGTGTATTCACAACTGTGTGCACACATTTAGTTCCATTTCCTGGACCTGTCCACTAGGAATAACAAAGAGGATATACAACATTACAGCAGGCAAAACCAGTACTCATATTTTGTTCTTAGAAATCCACATCCATTAAGCAAGCAAGGGTTCTTTGGAGAAACAGGGCTAGGGCAAGGAGCATATAATTAAGAACAAAGAGTATTTTGCATTGTGCAGTAAGGTAATGCTATGAACCTATGGAGTCCTGCCATAAAGGCACATTTCCTACCAGAAAAAAATCTAGATAAGAGTGAACATTAAATCTATAAGGACCTCCGGGGCAGATGCACCACACGGTCAGGCCCTTCATCAGCACGTCTCCGTGATGGACTGGCACCTGCCATGCTCACTCCTGTACAGCTCATTTCTGTACAACATGCTCATAAGCAATCAAACAACTGCATTCACTTGGATAGAACAAATTTTAGGGAAAATGAAAGAAACAGAAAACCAAAGTTACTACAGGGCCCTTTATGGAAAGCTACCAGCTGATGATATAATACACTGAACAAAAGAGGAACTCATGAGTCCATACTGATATAATTCACTGAAAAATAAATACACACATAAGAAAACTATATTCTCTCTGATAGCAGGGTAAAAAGTCTTGAAATAAGTAAGTGAAGCTTTGCTGCACAACAGGATATGGACACAGTCTGAACAAGGAGTTTAGACCCTATGCAAGCATTCTTAGTTACCAGTAGACACAGGAAGCTAAGCATTGTGTATTTGATTTACGGGATAGATTGAGAGATTACCATGATTACTGTGATATTTCTGCCTAAAACAAAACAAAACAAACAAAACACCTGTGTCACCATGAAAAAATACAATGCCTCATTGAGGGGGTCTCCAAAATCAGTCTGTGTTTTCCACTACTATTTAACAGTTAACTTTCACCTTTGGGGAAATATACAGAGAAGCATTTGGGGAAAGAAAACATGTTTTCTTCACTTTATTTTCAACTGACACAAAGAATAATGTATATAATGTGAGTGTTTCACACAGAGACATAAGGGAGCCATCAGGCTGTCTTCCGAGGGGTACACATATTTAATAAGGAACAATAAAAAGATATGCAAATAGATTAAATATCTAAGTTAACTTCAGCTTTCTCATATAACTCTTGGTAAGCTTTTATGTGTTATAAAGTAATACTGTAATGCAGGGGCTAAGCTGAAGGGTAGAATAGAACATTCATGGAGATACTTCAGTACAAGGGCTCCAAGTTTTCAGGCTCTGCGTCACACAGCTGCGATTTAAACTTCAGAGCTGTTGATGTGCACTTTCAGCTTTCTATTAGACAAAATATGGATGGTATTAACAGGATCTACAATGCTGTGTATGTATCTACACATATTTATATATCTCTAATTATATTAGATTAACATTAATATTAATGTATTTGTTAAATACATTAACAAAGACTACTCAACAGTAACCAACTCTGGGAATATCCAATTCAAAAGAAAGGAGATAAACTATGATAGGACAGATCAGACACTACAGTCGGTGACAATTACTGACTCCCATCATAAAATAAAAAGCATGACTACCTAAATATTAATGAGAGCTATTTTTCCTTTTAAAAGAGATACACATAACTATAGTAATGAATACTACTGTGAAAAATCTGAAAAATCCCCATCATACACTGCTGGTGAAACTATACTGGTAGGACATTTCTGGAAAAAATTAAAGTTTTATTTATTTATTTATTTATTTATTTATTTATTTATTTATTTATTTATTTTATTGTATGTGAGTACACTGTTGCTGTCTTCAGACACAATGGAAGAGGACATCTTATCCCATTACAGATGGTCATGAGCCACCATGGGGTTGTTGGGAATTGAACTCAGGACCTCTGGAAGAGCAGTCAATGTTCTTAACTGATGAGCCATCTCTCTAGCTGCTAAAATATTTTTAATTGGACCTTCCTTGCTAATTCTAAACAAATCATGGAAGCCAGTTACATAAAAAAAAATAAACCACTTCTTTAAGGAATAAAATTTTAAAACTGTTATAGGAAGGATGATTAAAAGTGGAACAAGTTTGATTCTGTAAGAAGCTTGACCATGCAGCAATGTACTGAGAGGCAAAATCTACATTTTCCACAGTGCTCCTCCCAGCACATGGACGATGAACGCTTTTCTCTTTGAGATTATTTTCTATTTAGAGTACTTATACAAGTATACTTTTGAATAATTAGAAAATATGACTATAAACTGAAAACACAAATGTAAAAATATTAAAAGTAAACCAGTTTCTACCATGCTCAGGTGAAACAGCACATGTGAAATCAAATTTCAAAGTACTCTAAGGTTCAAAGTACTACAAGACACTGATAAGAGGCAGTCATATATACCCATTTTTAATATACAAATATATCCTCCAGAGCTCCACATAAAAAGCATCTCAATTAAAATCAAGTACACTAAAAATGTTTTTATTCCAAGTATTTTATCACTACAACACTTTCAATATACTTAATGTCCCTGTGTACTGAGGTGCACACATGCCACAGAAGATGGGTCAGTGGACAACATGGGGGAGTCAGTTCTTTCCTCCCATCATGTAGAGCATGAACATCTGATTCACACCATTGGGCTTTAAGGCAAGTGCCTGTGGCCACTAAGCTGTCTCAATGTCCCTAGATTAAAAACAAAACAAACAAACAAACAAACAAACAAAAAAAACAAGTGCAACTTCTAAAATAATATTATAATTTATTTAATATATTAATATAATAATAGTACCTCACAAGAAATCAAAGAGATAAAGAATAACTTTGTAGTCACACACATGTGTGCACTGTGCTAGTACCCACTACATATCCAGTACTAGAGACCTAGTATCCAGGACTAGAACTACAGACCTAGTACCCAGGATCTAAACACAGAAAAATGCAAATGAGATCGCAAAGGTGCTTACCTAATCCTTTCGGTGTGATGCCACTGCTGTCAGCAGGGTTAATAACCCAGTAGTAATATTTCAATGTGTGCATTAGCTGCAATACTGTCCCAACTCTGCGTATGGTGGTATAGATGGTAGCGGTTCCAATAAACTCAGCAGACAAGTAGGTATACAGGGAAAGTTGAACCTAATACATAATTAGAGCAAGTTTAAAGTGCTTGTTAAATATGAAGTCCATTTTAATTCACATACAAATCAGCAAACTATTATAATTTATTTTGTGGCTTGAAATAATGTTTCTTAATAAACATTTATATTTTGAAAAGTAATAATCAAAACACAAACATCCCAATAAAATTGATTTCCATAAAGATAATGCACATGTCCCAATTAGGAAAGAAGGTTCTATATCTAAGGATAATAGCACTATCAACTATAAGTAAATCTTTTTAACTTAATTTAGGCTAATCGTATGAGAAATAAATTGATGTGGCAGTGGCTGGTGTCTAGGACAGCTCCTCCAGAAAGGATCTGACAGTAGTTCCCTGAGCACATGCTTCTCCAGAGGAATAGCTGCAGCCTATCAGAGACAATATGCACAACATAGGCCAAAGGTGCTGTGACTCCACTTTCTTCACCTATTGCCGCCATACAGAGTTATCATTAGATTCTGACCATGTGACTATGACAAGTACATCGATAAGAAGAGGGAACGCCAATCATTGGCTGTGGACTTAGTGCCATAACAGTGAGATGGGCTATAAGGAAATCAGGAACACTTCTCACTTAGTTGTATAAAGATTCAAAAGTTGTAATATCAATATACCCCCATAAAGATTTAAGTTCAGATAAGTTAGGAATAAATAAATTATCTGATATACTGCTTTATGCAAACTTATAGAAAAATAATGTGGCTTAAGTATATGCTTATTTAAAAACATTATGTCATGATAAAACATCTAAGTTCAAACTGATAGAACTTCCCAGTCTAAATGATCACATTGTTCTATTGTCTTTTCCTAATCTTTCAATAATATACCAGATTCTCTTTGTTGACAAGGTATGAACCATACCCAATAACATTAAAACTTAGTTCTACACTGCTTTAATGTTTCACTGTAGCTTTCTTTATTATATCTACATATTTAAAACTTTATCTATAGCTTATACTGACTAAAAGAAAAAATGCTGAGTGTTTTCTACTGGATACATTAAATCCAATAACTACACAGTGTATCATTAACTTTATTTTATAACATTAAACTAAAATTAAATGAATGAACCTGAAATGCAGACCTTTGCAGGTGTGTGTATCCAGATGGCAGGATTGAATAAAATGTGGTCACAAAGCTGCTTCAGCAACGGTGCTCCATGAGACAGGCCATCGAGGTATTTGGCAAATGATAAAAACTGCTCCAAGACAGCTCTAGTTATGTGAACTCTTGATGACTAAAAACAGAAACAGAAATTCTATCTAGAAATGTCTGTGATAACAAATTACATAACATTTACAGGAATAATTCAAATTGTCCCTAAAAGTTGAAATCAAAAGCACGAAATCATATATTGTCTGTTAGTAAAAATGTAATTATATGAAATGTTATGATATTTCTTTGAGTGAAAGCTTGTTATTTAAAGCCCGGTCTAATTACAGATAAGAAACTCTTGTCAATATGATGAAGTAAAATAATTTATGAGTAAGAATCTCAAAAAAAATTGACAAAGGATCTTACAGAGCTTAGAGTTAAATAATTATAATTCAAAAATTAAATATAACAAGAAGTGGTTTCACTGAAAACTGTTCCACAAGCACAGCAGAAGCTGCTGTTTTATTCCTTTAGGCCTTTTCAAAACCAACAAATGCAGTTCCCTTGCCTCAGCAAACCCCCCGGCCCAGCCCGCCTGGGCCGTGGTAAGGCAGACCTGACTCTACTGCCCACAGGCTATCATGTAGCTTTCACGATCCTCACACTACTCCACAGACTTCTGCTCAAATATCAATTTCTTTATCTTCTTTTCACTACAAATAAAGTATCTCCTTTGATATCAGTCTGAACTTCTTCACAGAACATTGTTTTAATATACCACATTCCCATCACAAATGTTCAACTGTCAACAACAATGACTTATCACTAAATACAAGAGACCTTCTGAAACACATGACAATTCGTTAAGATTGCAAAGTAGACATTATCCTATTTGTAAATGTTGAACACTTAAAATATAGCCTGTCGAAAGTGAGATGTAAGTTATAATTCTCTAAAAAAGTATTCTTTTAAAAAATAACTAATCAAATACTATAATGATGTTTTCGATATGCCGAGCTAAATAAAATTAATATCACTAATAACATTTTACTAACTATTTTAATTTGCATTTGGTTCTTACATTATACTTCATTTGGGCAATGCTGCATTATAATTTCAGACAAAAATGTGGTAACAGAAAACATTGCTCTTCAGAAAAACTTATAATCTAAACTCAAATGCTAAAAGCTTGTCATTGACAGCATGCATTCCAATCACATTCTTCTGATAGTAATTCATAATTTAGATAGATTTTGAAATTGCTAAGTGCCAGGAAAAGCATCCTCAAAAGCATCATGTAGGGTCTCTATATTACTAAAGAAAAGCATAGATTTGTCTTTTCATGTTTATTTATGCCACCAGAGAGTAGTTTTAGATCTATACTTGATCTTTAGAAACATTTATTTTCAAAACTGTGTGTTCACTGACTACTTAAAAGTTTTACCATGTGTACAATGAACTCTCTCTACACAGCATTCAGTTTCACCTGTGAATGGTACTTACTACTATCTCAAATCATCTATTTAATCCATGTACTTTTCTTTCCTTGGGGATAAGAGCACACTATGTTATTGATCTTTTCTAGTTCCTCTGTAATTCCTTCGTAAATGTTTAACTACATTCATATTAAATTCAAAAAGGGAACAAGAACATAAAAGATAAACTGGGAGAATAGAGAAGATAAAAAGACACCCAATTGTTCATAAAATGTTTACTTCAATTAACTGCTTTAACTTTTACTATTTTGCAATTTGTTTAAACTTTAATGGGTGAAATAATCTTTTAAATGAGATTCAGGGATAGAGACATAGCTCAGTGGTAGAGTGCTCCCATCACATGTGGGAAGTTTTCAGGAAAACACACACAAACAAGAGATTACTTCCTAGACAATTAATAGCAATAGATCTTAAGCACAATCATCAGAATGTCAACACCACAGAAATTTAACATCTGTATCTGTGCCAGATGAGAGTAAAATGTCTAAACGTACTTATTTTTGACAATTTTCATGTTTTACAATGCATATTAGTCCTTGCCACCCCTATCGCCACATCTCATTCCTCTTCTTATAAAAAATCAGGTAAGATTTCTGTGAATCTGTCTTTTAGATATAATATGGCATATCTACTTATGAACATACACTTATGAAGAATTGTTTGAAGCCAAGTGCTATGCACACATATAATCTCAGCTGAAACAATATAATGGTGGGTTTTGGGACAGTTGGCAAGAGAAGTATCTCAAAAGAAAAGAAAGGGAAGGGGCTAGAGAGAGGGTTCAGTGGTTGTTTATCTGCAGAACCCAGGTTCAATTCCCAGCACCTACATGGTAGCTCAAAATTGTAACAACAGTTCCAACCAATCTCTTCTTGCCTCTGCAGGTACCAAGAACACTGGTACACACACACACACACACACACACCACACCCCGCAGGTGTGCGCATGAGCAAATGACTCATTTACATACTGAATGATTGAATGAACAAAAGGAAAGGAAGGAGGGAAGAGAAAGGAAGGTGAGGAGAGCACTGTGTAACGCACTAACTATGGATGAATTGATTTGGAAATGGAATATGAAATATTAGAAAAGATAATTACAGTGTCAACTTGAAAATATCTAAACAGTAAATAGCACTGGATGCTATAATGAAAATCTTAATTGAATTAGGGGATATGTGCCCAACAAGTGCAAGATGTAATGGTAATGGCTTAGCAGAAATGTTTATTTTATTGCAAAAACTGTTCAATACATAAAAACATGCATTATTATATGCTACATAACTACATAAAGTATTTAAATTGGTAAATATGTAACATGAAATAACTTAACCTTAATATCAACTTCACTCTTTCCAGATACCAAAAATGAGATCAACCAACCTAACTAAATTATGTTAACTGAATGTTGGAAGAACTGTGACAGCAGTAACTTCAGGGAGCTTGCATCAAACTATAGCATTCCAATAAATATACATGCACAGAAAGGCAAGACCTAAACTAACTGATCAAATACGAGGGAAGAACTGTGTATGGATATAAGGATGGAAATTTGTCTCCCTCTGGACGTGAGGGTGTACACGTGAGGGTACAGAAGAAAAGGCCAGTTCACACAAAGGAGAACAGCTGTGCACTAAACCTATGCCATAAACAGGACAAAATAGACACAGGTCCTAAGACTAGATACACGTTTCATTGCTCTGTAACTTATTATCTCTGTTTGGGACATTCTTTTGCCTGTTGGTTTTCAATGAAAAGTTTGACTAGTTTGAACAATCAGCAGGTAGCTATGGACAAATAAAAAATGAGATGTGAGCATTGTTGTACAAATCAATACACTATTACTTTATGGAAGACATGAATCCAGTCAAGTATGACATTCTTCTGTTTTAGTTATATTAAATAATCATTGTCCTCTAGGTCTAGTCAAATTCCTTTAACAATGCTTGCAACTTACTTTTTAAATAGCAAGCCCTTAAATTCTTGTTAATAACTTAAGTTGAGTGTGCTGTCAGCTTCCTGCCAAGATGAAGACTGATAGGCTCCTGTTATGGTTTTAATGTGAAGTATTGTTCAGATTGGTAAGTTGAGAGCTTTGTCCCTGGCTGGGGGCACTATAATAAAAGGTGACTAAAAATTCAAGAAGCACTATCTAAGTAGAAGTGATCACTATAGGTATGCCCTAGAAAGAGGGAAGGATTTAGGTGCATACAGAAGAAAGTTAATGAAAGAGTTGGGCAAAGTACTGCAAAAGACCACCATGTGTATGCATGTGTATATTGCTAAAAGAAAGGGAAAGAGGGGTAGGCAATAAAATGAACAAGGAGAGTAGTAAATATGATGTCAGGAATATAATATTAACAATGTAGTCAAATAAGGAGAAAGATCCTTTACTAAAGTAGTGTGAGGATAAATAGAGGATGGAATATGTAAATAGCTATCACCCTGAAACAACCTAGAGTACTTGAGAAGGGAGCCTTGATTGATGGACTGCCCCATGAGACTTTGCTATGGACATGCCCATGGGGGATTATGTTGATTCGTAATTGATATGGGAGAAACCAGTCCACCATGAGTGGCACCATCCCTGGGCTGGTAGTCCAGGGCTACAAAAGAAACTAGCTTAGCATGAGTGGATTCCTCCATGGTTTCTGTTTCAAGTTCCTGTCTGAGTGCCTGCCCTGATTAGTTAGTTAGGTTGATAGACATCAACCCATATGCTAAAATAAACTGTTTTCTTCCCCAACTTGGTTTTGGTCACTATTTTATCACAACAGCAGATATCAAATTAGAAAAGTAATTACTGGAGTAAAAGAATGACACTAGGACTAACATGGTATCCATGGATGTATTGAGGAGAATAAAGACTAGGAATAGCAATTGGTTTTCCTCATATTCCTAATTTTAAATATTTATTTATCGTATTTCTGTGTGTTTTTGCTAACATACATAAACACACACACACACACACACATATATATATACATACACACATATATACATACATACACATATATACATACATACACACACACCATGTGCATGTGCAGTGCACAATAAAATCAGAGAGGATTTTTGGGTCCCTTAGAACTACAATTATGAGTGGCTATAGACTACAATGTGGATACTGGGAACTGAACTTGGGTCTCCGACAAGAGCAACAAGATTTCTTAAACGTTAATCAATCTCTTTAATCCCTGATTTTGGATACATTCTGATGGCTAACACATAATTATCAAGTATTTAGATTCAGTGTGAGAAAAAACAGAGATTAATGTCTTAAGTTTAGCTAAAGGGTAATAATACTAAGATAAAACACGAAATAAAATATTTGGGAGAAAACTCAGAAGCAATAATTTGATTAATGAAAGTTGTCACTGGACATCCTAGTAGAATTCTAATTAAGGGTATATGAAAATAATTAATGTTAGGCTAATGAAAGCAACCATAATCTCATTAAAATAATTATAGGAAAAAAGATTTTTTTTTATTTTTGGTTTTTTAAGACAGGGTTTCTATGTGTAGCCCGGGCAATAATTTTGTTAATGAAAGGTGTCACTGGACATCCAAGCAGAAGTCTAATGAAGGGTATATGAAAATAATTAGCATTAGGCTAACGAAAGAAACCATAATCTCATTAAAATAATTACAGGAAAATAGAATTTTTTTTTTGGTTTTTTTGAGACAGGGTTTCTCTGTGTAGCCCTGGCTGTCCTGGAACTGATTCTGTAGACCAGGCTGGCCTCAAACTCAGAAATCCACCTGCCTCTGCCTCCCAAGTGCTGGGATTAAAAGCGTGTGCCACCACCGCCCAACCTAAAGATTTATTTATTTATTCATTATATGTAAGTACATTGTAGCTGTCAGATATTACGAATGGTTGTGAGCCACCATGACGTTGCTGGGATTTGAACTTAGGACCTTCAGAAGAACAGTCAGTGTTCTTAACCGCTGAGCCATTTCTCCAGCCAAGAAAAGATTTTCAAGTGTAGCCAGTAGAAGGCAGTGTTCAGAAATACAGGAAGAAATAACAGAAAGCAAGAATAGAAAATAAAGAACTGGCAAAGAGTGAGGGAAGACAGCACTGGGCTGCAGTGCTGCAGTGCTGCAGCTCGTGTCAACGTGAAGAAAATCTACAGAGGAAAGCAAGAGCAGGGTCGGAGGAGCAAAGGCTTCGGCAGGGTGAGTGCAGCATGGTGACGATCCAGAAAGCCTGACTGGGGAAAGAACGTATCTAGGAGTGATTAGACATTTTTCTATTTGAAAATTAATGAATACGGTTCACAACGTAAGAAAAGAAAATTAGAACTCATGATCAAAAAAAAATGTAAAAATCAATTTGACTATGACAAAGAAAATATTAAAAATGAGAAAACTTGAAATTTTTTGAAAAATACTATAAAATCTAATCTATTTAAATAAATTTTTACTTCAGATTATAATTACTAAATGCACTGTCATGAGATTAGTAACAGGAAGTATCCATTATTCAACTTCTCATCAACACTGCACCAGATAGCACAAGAAAGCGGCAAAAGAAACAGACAATTATCAAAAAAGAAAGAAGTCATTAGTTTTAGATGATACTATTACAAACTTCTAAGGCAGCTACAAGCCTATAGTTAATAAAGGAGTAGCAACAAGAATATAAAAAGTTTATACTAATCATCAATAATTCTATTTCTATGTACATGACAAGTCAAAAATGAAAAAGCAAACATAAACTCCCCTAAAATCTTAAGACATGAAATAACATGTTTGATAAAACATCAAAACTCAGGTAAATTTTCTGTACTCAAAAAAAGAAGATAACCTAAATAATTAAAAAGGTGAAACATAACTGAAGGGCTGAATAAAAATGTCAATGTAACAAGTGAAACTGTTTTGAAGACAATTGATGAGTGAATGCATAGGAACAAGCAAAGCAAAAAGCAGCAAGGCGATCTTATATAAGACAGATGAACGTGTTAGCAGCTATCAAGATGTACCATGTGGTTTTGTTCTTTGAGTTTGTTTATGTAGTGGATTGTATTGATGGATTTCCGTATATTGAACCAACCCTGCATTCCCGGGATAAAGCCTACTTGATCATGGTGGATGATCGTTTTGATGTGTTCTTGGATTCGGTTGGCAAGAATTTTATTGAGTATTTTTGCATCGATGTTCATAAGGGAAATTGGTCTGAAGTTCTCTTTCTTTGTTGGATCTTTGTGTGGCTTTGGTATCAGCGTAATTGTGGCTTCGTAGAAGGAATTGGGTAGTGTTCCTTCTGTTTCTATTTTGTGGAATAGTTTGAAGAGTATTGGTGTTAACTCTTCTTTGAAGGTCTGGTAGAATTCTGCACTGAAGCCATGTGGTCCTGTGCTTTTTTTGGTTGGAAGACTTTCTATGACTCCTTCTATTTCTTTAGGCATTATGGGACTGTTTAGATTTCATTGGATGCTGAAAAAGCATTTGACAAAATTCAGCATCCCTTCATGCTTAAAGTCTTGGAGAGAACAGGAATTCAAGGCCCATACCTAAACATAGTAAAAGCAATATACAGCAAACCGGTAGCCAGCATCAAACTAAATGGAGAGAAACTTGAAGCAATCCCACTGAAATCAGGGACCAGACAAGGCTGCCCCCTTTCTCCTTATCTTTTCAATATTGTACTTGAGGTACTAGCTCGGGCAATTCGACAACATAAGGAGATCAAAGGGATACAAATTGGAAAGGAAGAAGTCAAACTATCATTATTTGCAGACGACATGATCGTCTACCTAAGTGACCCAAAGAACTCCACTAGAGAGCTCCTACAGCTGATAAACAACTTCAGCAAAGTGGCAGGTTATAAAATCAACTCAAGCAAATCAGTGGCCTTCCTATACTCAAAGGATAAGCAAGCTGAGAAAGAAATTAGGGAAATGACCCCCTTCACAATAGCCACAAACAGTATAAAGTATCTTGGGGTGACTCTTACCAAACATGTGAAAGATCTGTATGACAAGAACTTCAAGACTCTGAAGAAGGAAATGGAAGAAGACCTCAAAAAATGGGAAAACCTCCCATGCTCATGGATCGGTAGAATCAATATAGTTAAAATGGCCATTTTGCCTAAAGCACTATACAGATTCAATGCAATACCCATCAAAATCCCAACTCAATTCTTCACAGAGTTAGAAAGAGCAATTATCAAATTCATCTGGAACAACAAAAAACCCAGGATAGCTAAAATTATTCTCAGCAACAAAAGAAAATCTGGGGGAATCAGTATCCCTGACCTCAAGCAATACTACAGAGCAATAGTGTTAAAAACTGCATGGTATTGGTACAGTGACAGGCAGGAGGATCAATGGAACAGGATTGAAGATCCAGAAATGAACCCACACACCTATGGCCACTTGATCCTCGACAAAGAGGCTGAAAACATCCAATGGAAAAAAGATAGCCTTTTTAACAAATGGTGCTGGTTCAACTGGAGGTCAGCATGCAGAAGAATGCGAATTGATCCATCCTTGTCTCCTTGTACTAAGCTCAAATCCAAATGGATCAAGGACCTCCACATAAAGCCAGACACTCTGAAGCTAATAGAAAAGAAATTGGGGAAGACCCTTGAGGACATCGGTACAGGGAGAAAGTTTCTGAACAGAACACCAATAGCTTATGCTCTAAGAGCAAGAATTGACAAATGGGACCTCATAAAATTACAAAGTTTCTGTAAGGCAAAGGACACCATCAAGAGGACAAATCGGCAACCAACAAATTGGGAAAAGATCTTCACCAATCCTATATCAGATAGAGGGCTAATATCCAATATATATAAAGAACTCAAGAAGTTAGACTCCAGAAAACCAAACAACCCTATTAAAAAATGGGGTACAGAGTTAAACAAAGAATTCTCACCTGAAGAACTTCGGATGGGGGAGAAACATCTTAAAAAATGCTCAACTTCATTAGTCATTAGGGAAATGCAAATCAAAACAACCCTAAGATTTCATCTTACACCAGTCAGAATGGCTAAGATGAAAAATTCAGGAGACAGCAGGTGTTGGAGAGGGTGTGGAGAAAGAGGAACACTCCTCCACTGCTGGTGGGGTTGCAAATTGGTACAACCACTCTGGAAATCAGTCTGGCGGTTCCTCCGAAAACTGGGTACCTTACTTCCAGAAGATCCTGCTATACCACTCCTGGGCATATACCCAGAAGACTCCCCACCATGTAATAAGGATACATGTTCTACTATGTTCATAGCAGCCCTATTTTTATTTGCCAGATGCTGGAAAGAACCCAGGTATCCCTCAACAGAAGAGTGGATGCAAAAAATGTGGTATATCTACACAATGGAGTACTATTCAGCCATTAGAAACAATGAATTTATGAAATTCTTAGGCAAATGGATGGAGCTAGAGAATATCATACTAAGTGAGATAACCCAGACTCAACAGGTGAATCATGGTATGCACTCACTAATAAGTGGATATTAACCTAGAAAACTGGAATACCCAAAACATAATCCACACATCAAATGAGGTACAAGAAGAAAGGAGGAGTGGCCCCTGGTTCTGGAAAGACTCAGTGAAACAGTATTCAGCAAAACCAGAACGGGGAAGTGGGAAGGGGTGGGTGGGAGGACAGGGGAAGAGAAGGGGGTTTGCGGGACTTTCGGGGAGTGGGGGGGGCTAGAAAAGGGGAAATCATTTGAAATGTAAATAAATTATATCGGAAAAAAAAAAAGATGTACCAAAAACGGATACAAAAATCTTGTAGTGCCCCAAAACAGAAAATCTTACTGTCATAAGGTCCAAGTTTACCAACAAAAATGAGATTTTGGTGCCACAGGAACTATCTTTTCAAACAAATGGGTTAGCTACACACAAGGGAATGCACTCAACACCAGGGTTATATTCCAGCAAATCCACTCCAGGCGAAGAGGTTTAAGGCGAGGCTGCATTGAATGCACCTAATCTCCTGGAACCTCAGCTTAGCGGCATGGCACATTTCCCCATTTCTAATAACCATGGATCACTGCAGGCTGCAGCTCATGTCATGTCAGTGCAGCACCAGCACGGGGAAATGCACTTGTCCTGAGACAGAATCTTACAGTGTAGTCCAGACTACTTTTAACTTGTACCTCTCCCACCTCAGTCTCCATAGGCCTGCATGAGAATTTTTCTAAAATTTTTAGTTTAGTTCACAATTTCTTCACACCATACCAATGCTTACATTCATAGCATAATATAAAATGTTCTTTAATTATCAAACTGTATTACCATTGAACAATCATCAGTTTATCATGAACTGAAGATAACTTAAGAAAATATAATTAGTGACTGTATGACAAAGTTACACACAAAAAGCACCAATATGTATCACTTACCTTTTCAAGTAAGTAGCCAATGACTAAAAAGCCTTTTCCACCCAGCATCTGCTCTTGCATGGCTACTGAGCTTTTAAGTAGTTCAACCAGGAATGCCAAAAGAGTAGCACTGTGTGTAAAGTACAGATAATTTCATTTTGTAGTCATTAAATATTTATTATAAACACAGCATTACATTTCAATTATTTGTTTGCCAAACAATAATAACAAACAAATTAATCTCTATTTTATTTAAAAATGCTATCTGGCTCTTATTAGACAAGCATGTATCATCCCACAAGCAAGAGAAGATACAATTAGTTTATCCTTCACGTTAATAAAAACAATAAAAGAAAAATAGCTATGTATAATTTCTATTTCAGTTAAACATAAAACATATCTATACACACATAAAAACATTTTAAGTCAACCTGACATAAGAAGCGTACTACTATTCTATAATATATATAGTATCATAATATTGTATTTAAAAACAGGCTATCAAAAATTTTTAAATTTGTACAAGACATTTGTGAAGAACATAGGTATTTTTTAGTTATTGTTCATATGGTTTATAAAAATCAACCAAAGAAATGTCACATACCACATATGTCCACACATACCCTCAAAAGTTCATGAGAGCAAACTAAAGAAATGACTCATGTATTATAGAAATGAGAGGTTGTTAAAATTAATTACATAGTGTATACAAACACATAAAATCAGATAACAATAGGTACCAGACAAAGTTAAGCACTTGGTATGTACACTGAATGAATAAATGAGGAAACAAAAGGAAACTGATTGCAATGAATTAGTCTTTGATAATGTTTTTCTTCACAAGTTATATATTTTCAACCAGCACAGTGACACAAGAATGAAAATAACATACCCTTCATTATGTCTACTTAATGCAATTACATTAATTACCTTATACTAGACTTTATCATGAACTAAAATAATGTCTATCTGAAATGTTTTATAATATACCTTAAATCATCTATTTATACTAAACAGAGCAGTAATCAATCTTGAAAGTATTTCAGAATATTTGATGAGGAATGCTCAAAAAGCATTAAAGGAACCTAGCTAACTCGATTTTTACTTACTTCAGGTCTCCTGGTTTCAAAACAAATGATAACAGACTTCTCCAATAATTTGGAATATTTGTTTATTTATTTTACTTAAAATCAAACATTTTCTCATGACAAGAACCAATAGCTAAATTATCACTACTATTATTATAAAAAGTGATGGCTGAACAAACTACTTGATATTAAAAAACATACTACCCAGAAATAAGGTACTTCATCACAGGAAATTAAAACTCAATCACATTAGCTAGCCCTACATACTTAAACCACACACAGAAAAATAAAATTAATATTACCAATCAGTGATACTCTTTTTACTTTATCCTTGAGTCAAACTTAGGTATTTTTAAGAAAAACACAACTAGCAAGGAATCCCTTGGGATTCTATAAAGAAGCTATTAATCAATCTAGCAAATTTTAAATGAATTGGGACAACAGTCAAATCCACTTCACAAATACCTGCTTAAATCCTCTACTACATATAACACTGCTTTTAAATGTTTGCAAATAAAGAGAGCTACTGCATAGGTACTCCACAATTTCCCACCTACACATGAATTAGGGGAGTGGGCTCATAAGCATCAGAACTGTCAAACAGGAAGAATCAAGTCTACCTCACAAATGGTCCCTATGATACATTAAGAAAAAGAGGAGGTATTCTCTGAGAAAAATCACACACATATGCAGAACCACATAAAATTACAAGGATACAGTGGACTTTTTTAATCTTTTATATCACAAGACTATCCATTTGCAGTCATGTCATTTGTGAACTCAGACCTCTAAATACAGTGGCACTCCAATGCAAAAGCAGGATACATTTGGTATAATTCCAAAATCTGAACACAAGACCATGCTGTCCATAAGACATGAATTCCACTCTGGTATTACCGGTGACAACAGAAAACTCAAGTGCATTTACTCACCAGAGTGTTTTTTAATTTATACCTAAGACCAAATGCAATAATAATAACAAATCTTTTCAAAAAAAAATCTTAAAAGTAAGGTATTTTTGACATGGTGGACTTAATAGTAAATAGATGGCCATCTTCGAAGAGGTACAATTTCAAACATAATTTAACAAACTTACCAGTAACTAAAATGCATCGGATTGTTGCAGGGCTCACAATAAACTTGCAAAATTCTTTGTACTGCCATACAAAATTTCTCTCCATTCTTGCCTATTTCCAACTCCCCTAGATACAAAGGCAAATATAAAGGATACTTCAGCCCATTCCTATATCTCCTGCATTCCACTTCCTGTCTAGAACACATCAGTTCACGTGTAGAGGGTCTAAACATATAGGCTAAGCCAAAAGGCAAACAGTTCTATCAGCCAAAACTAACACAACATAGAACACGCCTGTGCAAAGTATAGCCTCAGCCAATAGACAGCACGTCACAGGGTTCCTTGGCAGATGAGACGGTATTACTATGCAGTGATATAAAATTGTTAACCCTTCCAATTAAAAGTATTATATTTTTTGTAAGTAAAAATTCTACTTTAGGAAGGATTGAGGATTTTAAATCCTGTCTCCTTTGAAGAAAAATGACATTGATAAAACTATTTTGAGAAAATTTCCCTTGAAAACTTAATTATCATTTCAATTTTAATAAGCTTCTTGATTAAGTTATGAAACAATATTCGCTTCTAATTCTGTATGAGGGCTAAAGTCAAGGAGCAGAAGATGTAGAATGACACGAATGATACTGCTTTGCCCGGGCCTGCTCACCATCTTAGTAGAGAACAAGCAACCATCGTGATCAACGCAGGAGAATAGTTACTATATACAATGATAATTTTGAATGAAAATACATACACTATATTTTCATTCCACTAAGATGTATGTAAATACAGACTTAGTTCCACTGTCTTTTCCAATTAATGTTATAAAATAAGTAATATACACTATTCCTTGGTAGAATTAAAGTTTTATTATCTTTGGGTACTTGTAGTATTCAATACAAAAGATATTGCAAAGATCTGCCTCCTTATAAATGAAGTTAGGAGAAATGAATAATCCATTAACATTTCTAAAGCAATCTCATATAAAATGAATTCTAAATATTTAATTTTTATATTAAAACAAAAAAAGATATCATACCTTAGATGGCTTTTAAAATAAACATCTTTTTATTAAGAAGAATGTAACTAACCTATGCAAAAAAGTTTTTTGCTGAGATCCAACACCTCTTCTCCCCCTTTATGATGGTAGAGTTAATATTTTAAAACCCTACAGGCAAAATGAGTGTCAAAATAAAGTCAGAAGTAGGTTAAGTCCCAAGTAAGATTTAGAATTTATCCTTAGGATTAAAATCTTTTGAAATTCTGTTTTCATCTCTTAAGCAGCCAAATATTAAAATATACTAAAATCTTTCTGAGACTATTAAAATTACATAAAATACTACAGTATAGATTCCATGTGATGCCTGTCACTTCAATATACATAGACTTGTACTCTGCTACTTGGGAGCCAAGCCATGGGATCATTGTGCTCGGGGGTAAACAAAGTTCAATGATGTCCCAAGAAATTTGTGAGACACTGACACAAATATAAAAGGAGGTTGTGTCCCAGGGATATCGTAAACAGAGAAATGCTTGCCTGGCATACATGAGACCAGGGTTCTGATTCCCAGCACCTAAAAAAATGGCTTTTGGTAAAAGAAACAATATATCAGAAGAGTTAAACCCCTTACACGGTTCAAAATGAAAAAGGGCTACAACAAACATTTCTTAGTACAAATACCGTTAGCAGGTTTTGGACATGATGCTCCTAAAGACATCACTTCAAAGGTCACTCGGTATGCTATGAAACACTGACACCTTCTTTAGTGCACACCATGCCACCTTACTCAGTGTGCACAGCAGCTTCATTCCAAAGGAAACTACTTAAAGGAACGAGCAAATGCAACACTAGTAAAATGAAGGACCGACAGAGAGTATGGGTGATACCACAGGGTATCCTTTGCTATCAAGTCTGCTCAGGTTTCAAATGTCCTCACATGAGTTAAACATGCAACTGCTACCACTGTTACACACACTTAAGAGATATTCGAGAGGCTTTCTAACACTCAAGTCAGTAATCATTTATATCTTCCTTTGTTATAGACTGTAACTTTATATTTCAACATCCTATATTTGAAATTCAAAAGACTTCCAAGTCTAAAATTTTACTACTTAGATGTACCAATGAAATAAACAAAAATGTTAAATGTATACATTGCCTGGAGAGATGGCTCACCAGTGAAGAGCACTGGCTGCTCCGGCAGAAGACCAGGGTTTGGTTCCCAGCACCGATATGGTGGCTTATTTGTGTCTCCAGTTCCAGGGGATCTGGTACTCTCTTCTGGCCTCCATGGGCACCCACAAATTAAAATGTCCTTGTGCTCACCCTTCTGCTTTGGACTCACAGCACCTCAACATCTGTAATGTAGCAAGAATGCTGCTCTGTCACTACAGCTCTGACTTTTTTAAGAAAGTCACGTAAGTGAAGAATGTATGTGATCTTTCAAGATTCTTTTCCAGACTTTATATATTACCCAAATTTGAGACTCATCACAGTAAATTCATATATTCTGATTATTTCTAGTTGATAAATATTTCATGGTAGAAACTAAAGTGTCACTTTGGACATCCATTCATCTCCAGAGAACATGAGGTTTCTAGTACAGCAGTGTGAAAAAAAAAAAAGACTATAAAGATATACAGGAATGTTTGTTCATGAGCAGTTTGCACTCTTTTCTCATAAATAAAACCAAGGAGTAAGCAGCTCAATTATACATGTATATGGCTGACTTTATACAGAACTGTCAAACTATATTCCAAAAATATTGTACCATTTGGCAATCCCACTGACAATGGGTTCCAGTTATATGGCACATCGTTACCAGCATTGGCAGCATAAGCATTTATAAAAAACCCTCCGGTCATTCTACTAAGTGCACAGTTCTATCAAATAATGATAGCCACTATCAGCTAGTCATGTTGAAAACCTTGAGCTGCTCTGACATGAATGTTACTAAACACATCTTTATTGGATTGTTTTTATATTTGACAGCTGACAGTGCTTTGAGGACACTTCAAATAAACCCTTCTTTAAATAAGAATTGGCCCTTATCTTTTCCAATCTGCAGCAGGCCTATGACCTACTTAGTTCCAGTCCTTGGCCCCATAAACCCTGTCAAGCATGAGCTCAGTCTTTTGGAGTGGATCCAACTAGGAAGTAGTTGGCTATTCAGATCTGTGCCTCTACTGAAGCAATGGCATATCTTGCCCAGTCAGGTGAATCTGGTAAGTTGCAGGGATCACATCTGGGTAAAACTGATTATTATAGCAAGTAGGGATAAAGCTTCTTCGTGAGTACCAGCTTAATTTGTTCATGTATTACATCTTGGATACACAGTTTCTTCAGCAACAGGGTCTTACCAACAAGTTTTGGAAGAGAACCAAGAGCAATGGCAATGACCTATATCGTTTGCAGGGTTGAGAACACACTGATCTACAACTCTGAAAATGGTGGCCCTTTCCTTGTGCCAACCAGATAGGTACAGTGTCTGGAAGAGGTGCTCTTCCCTATACCTATGCATTTTAGGAAGTCGTACAAAAGAAAAAGTAAAGCATTTCCCAACTGGAACAGCTACTATGGAAATAAGCAAGGAGGCTCCTCAAGAACTTAGTGGTAGACCCAGCACATTGCCCACTTATCCACCACAGTGGCTCTGTATGAAAATGACCCCATCGGTCAATAGTTTGAATGCTTACTCATGAGAGAGTGGTACTATTTCAAAGGATTTGGAAGTGTAGCTTTGTTGGATAAAGTGTGCAACTGGGGGGGGGGTAGGTTTCAAATGCTGGAGCCAGGCAGAGTATCACTCTCTTCTTGCTGTCTATAGATCAGGATGTAGAACTCTCAGTTACTTCGCTAGCACCATATCTGCCTGCGTGCTGCCATGCTCCCTGTCATGATGATAATGAACTAACTTTCTAAAACTTTAAACCAGCCCTAATTAAATGCTTTCTTTTTTAAGAACTGCCACTGTCATGGCATCTCTTAATAGCAATGGATCACTAAGACAACCACTTTGAGCATATACCCAAAAGACACTATATACAACACAGAGATCCATCAATGTCCATCTACTACTGTTGCTCGATCACCATAGCTAGGAAATGGAAATACTCTAGTTATCCATCAACTAAGGAGTGGATAATAAAAAGGCTATGCATTGCCACTGGAATGTTATTCAGCCACTTAAGAAAAATAGCACTATGATGTTTTCAGATAAGTGGATGACCTGGAAAACATGATATTGAGTGAAAAATACCAGATGCAGAAAGAATAATGTATGTTCCTTCTATGTAGAGGCTGATAGGCACCTAGAGTATTTTCATCAACTAAGGAATAGATAATGAAAATGTGGTGTACTACGACAGCAGTTATTACCAATTCTCTTGTTAACTTCCTTTACCTTATATATGCAGTCTACATTTGAAATTCCATTATACGTAGTCATCAACAAAATTTGAGCAGAAGTCTCTAGTGGGGTACAATGGTAAACAGTCTTTGTGTAATTCTCTAATCTCTTTCTTCTAATAAAATAAATACTGGCTCCTCTAAAATATGACAGCGAGACCTGAAGCTCTAAATCCCCAAGTAAACTATATTTTTTCCATATTAACAATATACCTTTCTTGAAGAAAGCAATCACATTTCATATGTAATTTGGCACTGCATTTCCTATCCTTAACATAAGCTAAGCAAACCTTAAAAAATTAAACACTATACTCTCCTTCAAAGTTTTGTCCCACTAGCCTCTTCTAAGTTAATTCTAGTTCTTCTTTATCTGGACATTATATGTTCCAGTATACTTGGCTCAGAAAACTACAGCAATAAAACCTTACTTCTTACAACACTTTGCAGAAATTACTCATATTGCTTGATATCAAACATTTAACAAACATACACACTAATTTGTGGAGGACAGAAAACTAGATTATTTTATAAATATGGACACTACATTAATGCTGACTCATGAGAACAAAGTTCATCCATTACTACTTTCACACACAACTCCAAAACATCTTTGTTTTCCCTTCTATAACGTCTCTCAATAGGTATAGGTAAAATTAGGAAGTGCAACTTAAGTACAGATCCTAAAATCCTTCTATGCCCAGTCAATATAAACTAACTTTCCTCTGTGGATTACGTTATCCTTACTCAGGTATTCCAGCTGTGGACAAGAAAACAAATCAAATCAAATCAAAATGAAACAAAACCTGACCACTTAAAGAAAACACTAAAGGCAGCACAAACATCCCATGTCAAAAACTTCAAGCATCCTTATGTAAACAGACTAAAGTCTGTAAGAGTCACTGGACAAGAATTTCTTATATGGGCCATCTATTCTTACATAAAACAATCAAAAGTTCAATTTTGAAAAATCTGTCCAAGTCATGGAGTTGAACTTGTCAGCACACACATATTTCTTTACTTCTCAAGAATGTCTGTATTTTCTCTGTAATACTAATGGATGTCATGACTTCTTTGCGGACTCCAAAGTCATTCACAATTTTACAAAATCAAGATTAACAATAATTTGCACTTCTATTGAAATAAAAATCTCACTGCATGTTACTCTGATGGCATGTTAATCAATTTACATGACTAACACCTTCCCCCTCATCTAATTGTTAAGGATATTTACTGCAGACCATGAGCCTTAAAGGCATTCCTGCAAATCACATTTTGTTATAGGTATTAATAGCTACTGGTTCCAAATAGTTTTCTATAAAAAGAGTAACTGCACATATTAATGTTGTAGCATATTATCTTTCTGTTGTATACAACTGAGTGATGTTTAAATTAGCTTAAGTTACCTACATCCTCATGTGTCACTTACACTTATGGTAAGGACATTTGCGGCCTTCTCTTGTACCTGTCCTGTCTAGAGTCACAGTACCATACAATAGCTCATCAGAGCCTCTCACTCCCATCGAGTTCTAACTACTGATTCTGTTTTCACTCTCTTTCCTAGTTTGAAGTTCTAAACTTTCCTTATGTGAAACAAGATACCAACTTCAGTAGAAATATTTTTAATCAATATTTATGTTTTGGGTACTTCTACAAACAAGATTTACCTCTAGCACTCCACCAACTGCTACTAATAGTTTTTAGATCTCTTTTATTTCATACATGAGTTGGCACATAGAGAATATTGGTGCACTCCACAATTTCTCCTGACTCCCTCAGGAACATCTGTCATTTCTACTGTATTTTGCAGATACATAACAGAGGCAAGCATGTTAAAAACAAACAAACAAACAAATAAACAAAACCATCCAATTCATTTCCTTGGAAACGGATGAATAGTCACAATTGATTACTCTCCATAAAGAACTGCTCAAAAACACAACTTTTTAAAAGATGCTTTGAGTCTCTTCATTCACAAAAGCTGTTAATAAAAATCATCAATGCTCAGATTCACAGGAACCTTGTCCATTAACGAAGGTGAATTCCAAAGGAAGTATCTAAAGTGAAGCACATGTACTATGTTTTCATCAGACTATATTAGATACATGAAAATAGAATTCAAAAAACAAAAAATGTCTAGGATTTATACAGAAATTAAACACAGACATTCTAAACATTTGTGAGATGGAAAACTGCCACAAAAATAAACTTCTGTTACTATTCTATGAATTATTGAGGACTAAGCATATACTTTTTTCTTTGTTGTTGGCAGCAATCTATCTGAAAGCCTGTTTTTTTTTTTTTCATTTTCATTAAACAGTAGATTAATGGTGTCAAGACAGTCCTTTTATAAGGACTCCTTTATAAATTCAGATGACACTCTAGCAGTGGATCCTCATCACAGTTCTACTGTGAGGGTCATAAGTGCCCTATTCACAACCACACAAGAAAGCATGGTAGAATAACCAGGCAGTACTTGGAACCATGAGTATCTGCACATAACTCTTGTGCAAGACATTCTTTCCACAGGAACTAATCAGTATCCTTGGGTTCCTGATCACTAACTAGTCCACTAGAAATCCTTGAATACTCATATTTAATTCAACCTTGCCTGCACTATATTAAAGTGGTAACTAGTAAATCTGGCTTTCAGAGTTAGAAAAGGCCCATGTCACATCTGCAATTGCTTTGAGTGAACTGGAACCTCAAAGAAGACAGCAACTCAAACCTTTCCAGTGAGATTCACTTCCACCTTCACCTTAATTATCTTTCAATTTCAGACTGAGTTACCATATACTAGTACGAGATGAGATTAAAAGGCACACCATATAATAGTAAGAGATGAGATTTTGCTAATAACTTGTCCAGAAAGAAATTATTGTCTCTGCCAGCAGGTATGATCCCCATATAAGCCCCTAAATGATGCCCCAAAAAAGTAATATCAAAGCAATCCTTCAAAGGTCTTCTATGCTTCTAAATGTTAGGTCATTAAGAAAACAGTTTCCAAGGATGTTACCTGAAATTACATGTATGAGAGATGAACCACAAAGGAAGATATAACACATTTGAATTTGAAAATAACCCATCTATATTTAACCTTAGGTATCTGACCCTTGATGAGGAGTTTGCTCGCACACACTTTTGAAAGGCCTAAGTACTGGCAAAGGGTATGTGACACTGATGCTCACAAACTAAGAGTTTAGTGACATTCAGTTTCTCAATCTTCCTGAGGAAAAATTGAAAAGCAACCAAGGATTAAATGAGAAATGAAATAAAATGATTTATGAGGCCCCTCAAATCTATGGAGAATTTTAGGGAACATTTTATAACGAATTAATAATGACATAGTCTAGATATATATAACAATAAAAGATTACCAGCCATCTACTATTTCTGTGTGCTATATCTAAGTAGTTTCACTTCAAAGATAAGG
This sequence comes from Apodemus sylvaticus, assembly GCF_947179515.1. NCBI lineage: Eukaryota > Metazoa > Chordata > Mammalia > Rodentia > Muridae > Apodemus > Apodemus sylvaticus. The sequence continues at coordinate 112,237,223 of NC_067475.1, read as the reverse complement.
TTTCCTCACCAATTCAGTCATTCTTTTAAATAAAGGCAAACAAACAAATGTTACTATTAACTGCAGCAATATGTTCTTCCAAAACTTCCATAATTAAAAAACATGGAAATAAAATTAAATAAGATATTTCTGTAAATATCTAACAAAGTATGTAAATAAAATTCAAAATAAAATTGCTAATTATATTTTGTATTTATAACAAGCTCCACTAGGAGAAACCATCTTATACAAATACTGGTTTTACTTCTTTGGCTTAGCATATACAATCACAAGCTATGTTTTGGCTAGTTGGATTTAAAGCCCATGATACAAATCTAACAATTTATGTATTATAGTATATTTTCCTGAATTAAAAATCATAAAATTATTATGTCACATTTATGGATACAGTAAAATAAGATTAAGGTTATACAATGAAATATCTAAGCTTAAAGATAATTTTGTTCCTTTATATATGCCAAAAGAGCTAATTAAGACTAATTATTTCTAAAGGAACATAAAAATTAACTTAATTACAGTAATAATTTCGCTTAGTCAAGATAGAATAATTTAAGATAGAAGAGAATTATTTAACTTTACTGAACTAGCAAGTCCTGATTTTCACCTTTGAAAGCCCTTTGAAATACATAATCACTGATGCAATGCTCTGTGAAATTTTCTAAGTGTGAAGTTTATGAAACGCTACAGTTATAATTAATGGTAAAAGAACACCTTATCTAGGAAAAACAGACCGACACAATTACATTTAAATTATTACTTGATAATAAATTTTAATTTTTAAAATATCGTGTTTTAAGATACAGGTAAAAATGGGATCCTAGAAGCTTTGCAATGAGATCGCTTGCATGCACTCACTAAGCTTGCACGGCCCTGGGAATGCTCAATCTTTCTTAGCATCAGGAAGATTTCGGTTAGATCACATAGCACGCACATAATATCAAAAATATTTTATTGGGCTATAGTTTACAAGGATAGGAGTTTATTTTCTTTATGTTTTACAGAAAGAGTGTATTGCTGGCATATTTTGTTATTTCTGTTTGAAAAGTCTTCAGTAAACTGACAATGAAAGTGTCTTTCATATGGAACAGACAGGACACAAGAATAAGTACTCAATGAATATCAGATCCTACTTCTATCAACATACGACCAACCTTATGACCTGTTGCAAAGAGTACAGAAGAGAGTTGGAACCAAAAGAACATTTACCTTTGCATCACATAATTTCTGATGAGAACTTCCAATGTACTTTTGCTTCACAAAAAATCAGTTTAACACATTGGGTTTAAAAAATGTTTACACTAAGTCACAGTAAAGCAAGAATATTTTAAATGTATTGGCTAACATTTTAAACTGCTCTTTCTTATTTCAAAGAGTCTAATTTTAGCTGAACCAAGATGAGATGAAAAATAATTGTTTGATTTGTTTTCCATGGTAATGAATAATTACTCAAGGTAGTTAATATTTGTAAAAGATAGAAAATCCTATCAATACAATACAGTGGTCCAATTTAGTTACTGAAAACAGATTCCAGAACAATCTTCAACAAGCTATTTGACTCTACTCAATATTACTCATCTACTAATCTATTGCTTAACAGCTTTGCAAGCTCATGAAGGTTACACCTATATGTTTTCTTTAAAGGCAATAAAGACAAGTATTTCTGGAGATTAAGTACTTCAGTAAAAGCTAAGTCCAATGGCCAATTTAAGAAAACTAATCTTAAAATGGTCCATGGTATAGGGGAATGCCAGGACAGGGAAGCAGGGGTGGGTGGATTGGTGAACAGGGGGAGGGGGAATGGGTTAGGGGATTTTCAGGGTTTTTGGGGGGGGGCAAGAAAGGGGACAACATTTAAAATGTAAATAAAGAATATATCTAGCACAAAATGACTTTTAAAAAGCTCTAATAACATACTGTAAATTGCACTAATCCTCAATATCAAGTTCAAGATTTGAATTCTAGAGTGAGTTATCTGATAGTTCAGGAATTGAATAATGACATAATATTGCAATATTCAGGATAAAATAAATTCATCCTGCACAAATAAGTTACCCAGGTAGACACCAGAAATCAACTTTATTCTGAGTGAGTGAGTTTAACTTTGCATCTGTCTACACAGAACACAAACTTGGGCTACAGAACAGTAAAAAGTTTTTATTTCAATGTACTGTTTTGTACATGGAAAATAAAACGCTTCTGAATGAAACATAGAAACCAAAGCAAAACTCTACTACAGCTTAGCTCAATTTCCCTTAAAAGCTACTGAAAATGAAAAACTATTGTAACTTTGGCATATACTTATTAAACAAATCTTTTCAAAAGTATATTGAATATTCATTGGAAAATTAAAATGTTTTAGGGTAATTCTTATTTGGAAAAAAGTTAATACTGACTAAACTAAGATAATATATCCTACTTTAAGATCCCAGTCATCTTTATGAGCAATAATCATAAAACCGGGTTCTACACACCCTCACATAGCTAACTATCTGTATTCACCACTGTGGAAGCTCTCCTGTGTGGAGAGCTGCTCTGAGCACCTTATGAATAAAAGGCTCTCTTGCTGATTCACTGTATTATATCCTGGTCCCTGGGAAAAGTGAACATTAAAATACTGGACAGCTAACAGCAGATGGTTATTATAAACAGCGTGCTTTAGACATCATGGACTTTGAAATAATTAATGCAATAATAATAGATAAGAATCCAAGGAAGCACACAATGGCCTTAGATGCGGAAATGCATTGTTATTAAAGAGGACTACAATGACGTGGTTTCTATCAGTCATAAACTAAGAATAAAATGCATATCTTTATAAGTTGGAAAAAGTGAGATTGATGATAAAAACGAAGTATAAAATCTAAAACCAGAATACTGACTTTTCCACTTTCTTCTCCTTGATGAAATAAATAAAACTTAAATATTAAATAAATATATACTCTAAAATGAGTTCTGAAGAAAAATATTCCATAAATATTGTTTAAAAGGCCCAACCAACCATTATTGTGGTATCAGCACTAAGATTTTATAAGAGTTATTCATAGAGCAATATATTATTGTAGTAATTTTATTTATAATACTCCAAACTATCATCTTTCTAAACCTTCATTGAAAAATACAATCTCTTCTAGATAATAAAATTATAAATTCCAAGTAATTCTTAAGGACTGTCTAAATAGCAAGGCATTTTCTCTGGTTTTTCTTCATAGCATTTACTTTAAGATATAGGTCATAAATGTATTACACTCCCCTTAGATGATAAATAACACAATAATTTTTATTTAAATTTAGGATCATAAAGCATGTTTTTTGTTGTTTTTGTTTGACTGTTTTCCCTAAACTGATCTATTTTGATTTATTGGATCAAAATAAGCAAGCATCCAGTGAAAAATAACTGCCCAAAGGACACCACCTCAGGCTTCATATCACTTCAAAGCTCTTGACTTTCAAATCTCTTTATATTACACTGAAATGAAATAAAAGATAATCCATAGATGGGCACTCAGTGTCATAAATATTATATGTATTTTTAAATGTTTTATGAAATGAGTCTCAATACAGAAACGATAACACTACCAATACTAATACAGAAGTCTTCAAAGCCAACTCAGCTAATTTGAGAAAATCATGCCTTGCATTTTACTAGATCTTAAACTTTTCCCACAACTTTAAAACACAACAACCCATTAAAAAGCCAACATGTGTGTGTATATATTCATGAAGCCTTTCTTTATTATTTTGGACAGAAAAATAATGTTTGTCTATATAACTCAAAGTTAAAATCCAAAGCAAAGAGGCTATATAACGCTAAAATGAATCCTCAATACTTTAGAAAATACATGGAACAGAACTTCATATATAAGGTATTTTTAATAAAATAAGGGAAGCAGAAAGAAGCACAAATTCAACCTCATAAAAGACATTTCATTTTTACATGAATATGATCTAAATATTTTTGTTTCCCTCAAAAATGAAGTATATTTAAAGAAAAGCTTACGTTACTTAACACTGTTCTAACCTTAGATTATTGTCTTGCATTATAAAATGAGTAACACGTTAAGCCATAAACTATATAACTTACTGAATATACCTCACCTTAGTTTTTAATATAATCTGATAAGACTATGAACATTTGCTATGGCTACGTATGAATGTAAATAAGTCTTTTCCTTAACTGTTTATCATATTCTTTTTATTACATCTAGAATTGTTTCTTTCACTTTATAAAAGATTTTTATAATTGTTTATTATATTATGCATATATAATATTCCAAAAACATTTGTATTAGTACTTCAGAAAAGAGCAAAAGCTGTAATATATTACACAGCATGGACTACACCATACAGAACCTAATAGTGCACAGTAGACTATGGTCAGCAAAGAAAACTTACCAGACAGTTGTTTCTACTTGACTGTCATTGAGTTGTCGATTGTCCAGCTGGGCAAAAAGTGGGAAAAGTACTTGAATCCCTCCAATTGAATGGATTGCACTATGAATTGAATGTGTCACTATTGCTTTCACATCCTACGGCAAAGACAAGAATATCTGTTAAACCTCCATGACAAGATTCTCGTCACTATCTCTTTCCCTAGGTATCATGATATGGTTGGTGTATTTGATACAGCAAGAGTTCTCAAGAATGTAATTATTGATAGACACACATGTATACAGTAAAAGTAAAATATTTTTGACTAGTCACTTTAAAGCTCAAATAAGCTAAGCCATTATCCTGATCTCTGAAGGCATTATGTTATTCAAAAAGAAAGTATTATTATTGGGCTTAAGAACATTCAAGTAATTTTCAAGTTAGTAGATAAAACCTTCTCAAATCAGAATATTTTTTTATACCTAGCAACTTCATGTTCAGGAAGTCAACAGATTTTTATTTCAAAGGACACAGAAGCACATGACAGATGGGGCAAGTTCACATGTAAGTCAAAGAGCTAAAGAGGGAAACTTGGCTTACAAATTCAGAAGCAAAAGCAGCAGCAGCATTGTTGGGTGAGCAGTGCTTGCTGTGGGGAAGGAACACAGTCTGGGTGCTGGCAGCACAGGCAGAGCCCCGCCCACCCACCTGGAGCATCAGTGCATGTGGGGAGTGCACAAAGATGGAGGCGTTTTCTTTGGGTGAGGACTCCAGGCAAAGCTGAGCATCGGTGGCCTTGGCGTTGTAGGAAAAGGCAATACTACTCGCAAGTTTACCATCATACAGAACCTGTTTATGATGTTCTGCCAAATGAATATCACTCTCAGATTTAAACTTGAAGGTACTCTGTAAAAATAAAGTTTCATTAATACTCTTTTTAAAGAATCTTTAAAGAATCTAAATCTTTAAAGCAGAGAGACAATCAGAAGAGTGAACTATTGTGCTCCCTCCAAGCCTCTGGCACTACATGCCAGTGTTGCATATCTCGTTACTCACACTTCAGATCTGAGTCCTGTTTGATCTATGAACATTAAATATTTTCTTTGGAATATCTTAATTTTTAGATTAACTCAAATACTTAAGAACACTGCAAGCCAATTCAAAAAATTTTCTCCCTCTCGCCTGACACTCTCTGTAGTCTTTTTAACTCCAATCTGGATGCAAACCTCTAATTACCAGATGTAAATCAAGACAAAGGCAAAATGAGCAATTAATCACATGAATACAAAGCTGTAGATAGTACTTTTCAATTAAAATGTTTAGTTATTTCAATATTAAAAATAACCAATGCTGCCCTATTTGGATCAGATATTTTACTCTGTTTAAGTGAAATAAAGAACCTTACTTCTCATCTTAAGGTTTCCAATTTTAATTAATTTTTTTACATTCCACATTTCATTCCCCTCCCCACGCCTGTCCACCCTCTGACTGTTCCTCAAACTTCTGCTTCTCACTTCTCAAGATTAAAGTAACAGTTTCAAAATATGCCACTTTAAAATTAAAATTTTATTTTCTTCCCTATTTTACACTACAAAATAAAATTGCAGCCAGAATTACTAAAATTAGTAAAATTATAATTTAGGCAGGTAGTGACGCTGCCAAAAAAAGCAGCAGCCTGCAGAATGGTACAAGATTTCTAACAACTCCACATCTGACAGAGGAATAACATCCAAAACTATATAAAGAAGTCAGTTAATTAGGTATTTAAAAATTGAAATAATTCAATTAAAAACTAGAGTACAGATCTGAATCGAATTCTTAATAGAAGAAGTTCAAATAGCTAAGAAACACTTTATAAAATGTTCAACATCTTTAGCCATCAGGGAAATGCAAATCAAACTACCCTGAGACTCCATATTACACCCACCAGAATGGTTAAGATCAATTAAACAAGGGACCGCCTTATGCTGACAAGGATGTGGAATAGGGGGAACACTTATCCATTGCTGTTGAGTGGGCAAACTCTATTTAGAGTCACTATGGAAATTAGTGTGGCGATTCTTCAGAAAAATGGTAATGAATCTACCTTAAGATCTAGCTATACTGTTCTTAGGCATATACTTAAAGGGTGTTATTTTTTTACCGTTGGTCTATTCATGATATTCAAAAACTAGACACAACCTAGCTGTCTTTCAACAGGAGAATGAATGTACAACAAGAATGTTACTCAACTGTTTAAAAAAAAAGCATCAGGAAATTTACAAGTAGATGAAATGAGAAAAAAAATCATACTGAATGTGACAACCCATTCTCAGACAGATAAATGTTGCATTTTTATTCACTTATATATGGATACAAGGAGTTAAATAAATGATAAACAAGGTACAATTTGAAGACCCAGAAAGGTTAGGACCTCTCTAGAAGGGAGAAGTTTATATGTACTTATAGAGTTTATAGTTTATAGTTTATGGGTGGCCTTGGGTCGAAACAGAGAGGAACACGAATAGAAAGGTGAGGAGGAGAAGGGGAAGTGGGGTTGAGGAAGAGATCAGAGAAAGACAGCTACAACTGGGGAGCTTTGTGGGGCAGGATGGAAACCTAGAAGAGTGGCGATTTCTTAAAATATATGAATACAATCCTAATGGAGCATCTAAATAATGATGGAGACAGAGTATCAGCTGGCCTTCAGGTATCACCAAAGCTTCCAGTACAGAACTGGGTATATCCAATTGAGTTGTAGCCTAAGGCTGTCGCCAAGATACATGGGTTGTACTCCACCAACCAAGAGTAAGGTCCCTGTGTTAAAGAAAACATCCACAATTATCTGATTTTGCTGAAGGCCCGCTCCACAAGATGGAACCGATTCCCAACACTGTTTGGGTGACCAAGGACCGGAGATGGTATATGCCAGCTCAGTGCTTTGCTCAGCCACCATCAGACAAGCATGCTCCTACTGCAGATGGCAAGGAACACGACTCTCTGATGCTTGGGTCCCTTTTCCTTCTGTTGTTTGTCTCATCCAACCTCTATGCAATGGTTTCTAAATTATCTTAGTATAAGATGAAACAGGATATATTGTATGAGGAAAGAAAATATTTTTAATAAAAATAAAAGGAAAAAATTTAGATTTCTCTCTCAAAAACTTCCAAAATAGATTTGCATTTAAGAATTTTTCTAAATAAATGTTTGTAGGAATTTTATAAAGTTAGAACTTAGTTTTAGTTTCAAATTTCCTGGAAAAAATACAGAAATACATCAAAATATAAGTAAATGTATTGTAGAAAATTACTGCACAAACAGCATACAATATGTATTGCTGGTCGACATTATCACTCCTATGAGACCTCATGCTGTCTATTAACATGGCACAACAAGAAGACCTGAAATAGAGCAGTGGCTTCCTGTTCCAATGATGTCATATGTATTGGTTTTATGTAGAATAATAGAAACATTAGTGGAGAATATATGTAGTTATAAGAGGGTACAAACAAACTGAAAGAAATAGGTGAACAGTGTAAGATCACATACATTTATAGCTTACTACATACAAATTTCATTTCTTTTTGACAACTTAGGTGCATCAAAGTTTATGCAGAGAACCTGAATTCAAGTCAGGGGAAATCGGATTTAATTGGTGCCTTCAATTAGACAGCTTTCCAGTTCATAATGCCAAGTGGAACTGTGGGAGGACTTTAAATATTTTCATATCCACCTACTGCTTTATACACTAAACTAGTGACACTATTGCTATGCTCTGATAAATAACTCTTTGAAAGGAAGAACTTGTATATACATCTTTGTGAACCTGCATACATACTCTCACACAGCACATTACATTACGTAAAACCTACAGAACCAATATCCAAGAAAATAAATCACACAGAAAGGATGAGTGGAGTACTATTCAGCAATTAAAAACAATGAATTCATGAATTTTTTAGGCAAATGGATGGAACTGGTAAATATCATCCTAAGCAAGGTAACACAATCACAAAAGAATACACATGGAATGCAATCATTGATAAGTGGATATTAATTAGCCCTGAAGCTCTGAACACTGAAGCTACAATTACCATATCAAATGATTCCCATGAAGGAGGAAGAGGGCTCAAATTCTGGGAAGGCTTGATCCAGCATTGTAGGGGAGTACCAGGACAGAGAAAAGGGAGGGGGAAACGTAGGATAATGGATGGAGAAAAGAGGACTTATGGGACATATGGGGGGAGGGACTGGGAAAGGGAAAAGCTTTTGGATTGTAAACAAAGAATATAGAAAAAATATATATATAAAGAAAGGATGAGTAAACAGAATGATTTTTTTTTACAAAACCAGTTTACATTTATTCATACATTCATGCACAAAAGATTTACATGTATTATATAAACACATTATTGTTAACATGTAACATACATCATCCATCTTGATCAATTTTAAATTATATAATAATCTTTCCATAAATAATATTGGCAGCAATCCTTAACTGAAGAAATAAAAAGGGTCATAGAAATCTCCCAACCAAAAAAAGCACGGGACCAGATGGCTTCAGTGCAGAATTCTATCAGACCTTCATAGAAGACCTAACAGCAATACTCTTCAAACTATTCCACAAAATAGAAACAGAAGGAACTCTACCCAACTCATTCTATGAAGCCACAGTTACACTGATACCAAAACCACACAAAGATCCAACAAAGAAAGAGAATTTCAGGCCAATTTCCCTTATGAATATCGATGCAAAAATACTAAATAAAATTCTTGCCCACCGAATCCAAGAACACATCAAAACAATCATCCACCATGATCAAGTAGGCTTCATCCCAGGGATGCAGGGATGGTTCAATATACGGAAATCCATAAATGCTATCCACTACATAAACAAACTCAAAGAAAAAAACCACATGATCATTTCATTAGATGCTGAAAAAGCATTTGACAAAATTCAGCATCCTTTCGTGCTAAAAGTCTTGGAAAGGACAGGAATTCAAGGCCCATATCTAAACATAGTAAAAGCAATATACAGCAAACCGGTAGCCAACATCAACTGAATGGAGAGAAACTTGAAGCAATCCCACTAAAATCAGGGACTAGACAAGGCTGCCCCCTCTCTCCTCAAAAGTCCTTGAAAAAGAACTATCTTTTCAATATAGTTCTTGAAGTCCTAGCTAGAGCAATTAAACAACAGAAGGAAATCAAAGGGATACAAATTGGAAAGGAAGAAGTCGAATTATCACTATTTGCAGATGATATGATCGTATACTTAAGTGACCCTAAAACTCTACTAGAGAACTCCTACAGCTGATAAACAACTTCAGCAAAGTGGCTGGCTACAAAATCAATGCAAGCAAATCAGTAGCCCTTATATATTCAAAGGATAAGCAGACTGAGAAAGAAATTAGGGAAATGACCCCCTTCACAATAGCTACAAACAACATAAAGTATCTTGGGGTGCCTCTAACCAAACAAGTGAAAGACCTATATGACAAGAACTTCAGATCTCTGAAGAAGGAAATCGAAAAAGATCTCAGAAAATGTAAAAACCTTCCATGCTCGTGGATTGGCAGGATTAATATAGTTAAAATGGCCATCTTGCCAAAGGCAATCTACAGATTCAATGCTATTCCCATAAAAATCCCAACCCAGTTCTTCATAGAGCTAGAAAGAGCAATTCTCAAATTCATCTGGAATAAAAAAAACCCAGGATAGCTAAAACTATTCTCAACAGTAAAAGAACTTCAGGGGGATTCAATATCCTAGACTTTAAACTCTACTACAGAGCAATAGTGATAAAAACTGTATGGTATTGGTACAATATCAGGCAAGCGGATCAACGGAATAGGATTGAAGACCCAGAAATGAACCAACACACCTATGGTCACTTGGTCTTCGACAAAGGGGCTGAAAGCATCCAGTGGAAAAAAGATAGTCTTTTCAACAAATTGTGCTGGCTCAATTGGAGGTCAGCATGCAGAAGAATGCAAATCGATCCATTCTTATCTCCTTGTACCAAGCTCAACTCCAAATGGATCAAGGACCTCCACATAAAACCTGACACACTGAACTAATTGAAAAAAAAAACTGGGGAAGACCCTGGAGGACATGGGCACAGGGGAAAAGTTCCTGAATAGAACACCAATAGCTTATGCTCTAAGATCAAGAATTGACAAATGGGACCTCATCAAAATACAAAGTTTCTGTAAGGCAAAGGGCACCGTCAAAAGGACAAAACGTCAACCAACAGACTGGGAAAGAATCTTCACCAACCCTAAATCCGACAGAGGGCTAATATCTAATATATAAAAAAACTCAAGAAAGTAGAACCCAGAGAACCAAATAACCCCATTAAAAAGTGGGGTACGGAGCTAAGCAAAGAATTTTCACATGAAGAACTTCGGAGAGCTGAGAAACACCTTAAGAAATGTTCAACATCATTAATCATTAGGGAAATGCAAATCAAAGCAACCCTGAGATTTCACCTCACACCAGTCAGAATGGCTAAGGTCAAAAACTCAGGAGACAGCAGGTGTTGGCGAGGATGTGGAGAAAGAGGAACACTCCTCCACTGCTGGTGGGATTGCAAGATGGTGCAACCACTTTGGAAATCAGTCTGGCAGTTCCTCAGAAAACTGGGCATGTCACTTCCTGAGGACCCTGTTATACCACTACTGGGCATATATCCAGACGATTCCTCAGCATGCAATAAGGACACATGCTCCACTATGTTCATAGCAGCCCTATTTGTAGTAGCCAGAAGCTGGAAAGAACCTAGATGTCCTTCAACGGAGGAATGGATACAAAAAATGTGGTATATTTATACAATGGAGTACTATTCAGCCATTAGAAACAATGAATTCATGAAATTCTTAGACAAATGGATGGAGCTGGAGAACATCACACTAAGTGAGGTAACCCAGTCTCAAAAGATCAATCATGGTATGCACTCACTGATAAGTGGATATTAGCCTAGAAACTTTGAATACCCAGGACATAATCCACAAATTAAATGATGTCCAAAAAGAATGGAGGAGTGGGCCCTGGTTCTGGAAAGACTCAGTGCAAAAGTATAGGAGAATTCCAGAACAGGGAAGTGGAAAGGGGTAGATGGAAGAATAGGGGGACGGAAGAGGGCTTATGGGACTTGCGGGTAGTGGGGACCCAGAAAAGGGGAAATCATTTGCAATGTAAATAAAAATAAATAAATAAAAAGATGAGTAGTCATCTTCATTTAAATGCAAAAAAAAAAGAATGTTGTAATGATTGTGCAATACTTAACAAATATGTCCTGAGGCTAGCTCTATACTTTACATTTTCCCATTTATAGCATAATATATAATCCACCCTGAGCTATTTAAAAAAAAACACCCTAAAACCTAGAAGATACATCTCGAATCCTATCTTGAAAAATATGTAAGATGATCAGTTCATTTCTGAGCTACAATTTTTTGATAATTCTACTTGATCAGAAAGTATGATCCAAATTTAATACTCTGATATTCAAAGCCTTCAACAACTTAAGCTTACCAAAAGCATTTCAAAGCTTCATTATAAAGCAGAATATATAACTAGTGTTCTACCATCAAATCATGCCAAATGAGTCTATCCATACATATCCTGCACACCTTTGCTTCCATCCTACAAACCATGTCCTCTATCTCAAATGCGTCTGGAGTTGACTTATATTCTAAGAACTCTTTAAAATTCTTCCTTCTCTGTAAGATTTCCTAAATTCTCTAGGCTGGAATTAATCATCCTAGCATAAAACTTTGATACAAACTTGTATCCCTTTCTAATAAACATAACAACCTTTAATTATAAATAATAAGGAATCTAATTATATTCTCATAAACGAGTATAAGCTTAATCATTTAAATTACCAATGCTTAGAATACTTCCTTGAAATTTTCAATATATTAATTTTTTTCAATGGAGTGCCCTAAAACCAGCATTATCGCCCTGAAACATATAAGATTATTGGAAAGAATAAGGATTTATAATCACAAACATGGCCAAAATGTCAAAATTGGTAAAAACAATTTCAATGCATGTAATTAAGTCAGTACTTTAACATAGGAGGAAATGACTAAACCAATAAAATGCAAAGATAATGAAATATATAAAATTACCTATCATACCAATTACTGTCCCCATAATCACTGTAACATTTCTTGCATTTAAAAAAGAGGACATCACTGATATGATGTCCAATAGACATATCATTTAATACAATGACATTGTCACTACAAAAAGACTTTTCAAATATTTCATTTGCTAATATAAAGCAATTTCTGAAATGGATTCTCTTGCTATCTCCCTATCTAAGAGTATGGGTATTTCAGTAGACTGGAATTTTAAAAAAATCAGACTGAAGAATCATTCAGTAGTATAAGAAGGTAAGATATATAACTTATAGAAATGCCTGGAACAGAAAGAAGTATACGTTTATATGTATAAATACACTATACACACACACACACACACACACACACACACACACACACACATATATATTCAGAAAGTATACATCACACACACACGTACACACACACACACACACACACACATTAAATGTACACACATCCAGATGAACGCTCTACTTCTTTCTCAAGTCCTCCCATTCATTTTTTTGCACTAAATACAGAACGTCTGAGGTTGTGGACATAAATCTATTCCCACTGGATCAAAACTCCAAAATCCCCAACAAACAGCTGACATCCTGGTATCTCTTGTGTACCATTGGTAATAGCTGCTTTTTCGTAGGACTCATGGAGTTACACCCTGCTTATCTCTACAAAGAACCCTGAAAAAACCCTCTTCTGGCTCAGCATAGAGCTCCTTCGTTTTGACAAGTCCCAGCTGCGTTGACTGGTTATCTTGAATTCTGACCACCAAGAAAGTCAGGTATTCCATTCCCTGTGCTTCCCATATACAATCACAAAACCTAGACACTATTGTGGATGCCCACAAGTGCATGCTAACAGGAACCTGATATAGCTGTTACCTGGGAGGCTCTGCCAGTGCATGACAAATACAGAAGGGGACACTCTCAGCCAGCCATTGAACTAAGCATAAGGTCCCCAATGAAGGAGCTAGAGAAAGGACCCAAGGAGCTGAAGGGGTTTGCAGCACCATAGAAGGAACAATAATATGAGCCACCCAGTACTCCCAGAGCTCCTCCTTTTCCCCTCTTGCTTATGGATAAGCAGTTTGGCATGACTCCAGGATATTGGCCAGCTCCCAGTTGAACTGCATCAATATGAGCAGGTAGGCCATTTAATAAAGGAGCATTTCTATTCCCCTTCCAAGATGAAGCACAGGTTGTCCCTTTCCTCATATACCTGGTGGACACCGTCCAACTACCTCTGGCTGATTTCCCAGTGGTGAAGTATGCTTCTTCCTTCTCAGGCTTGGCACAGACCATATACTTGCTGGAGCCATCACACAAAACCTAAGCAACCCCGTCTTACAATTTCCTTAAGGACAAGAGCACCAAGAGCATATGCACAGCCCAATGTGAACTCCGTGCATCTCTTCCAGCTCTCGTCCTGCAGCACTCCTCACAAGGTGCTGTGCTCCTCGGTGTTGTAAGTGCTATGCCTTGGCCGTCTCCAGCTCCATCAATTGGAGTTGGCACTTGGAAACCCTTTGCTTGCAGCAGCCCTAGGCAACCTGTGCCCTCTCCATCGGAAACTGGTCCAAGTGCTCAACCCTCTTTCAACTGATTTTTAAGTGGAGTTAGTAAGGTCTTTTGATCTATAATACCTAAAATATTTTAATATAACTACTTCAGATGAACTTTTCTGTCTGTTTCATTTATGGTTAATATGTTAGACATTCCAACACACAATAGATCCTGGATAATCAAAGCAAACTTAGAGAAAAAGAATAATGTTCATATCTATATAAAGTTTTAACACAGAGTCACAGTAAGAAAAACAGCATGATTTTTCTCACAAAAGCTTAGTCCAACTACTAAAATCCACATGAACGTTACTTAGCCAATGAAAACAGATTTATCCTATGACCCAGCTATACCACTCCTGGGTATTTTCCCACAGAACTCTAAGTCAGCACATCACAGAGAAGCATTAAGATTATCAGTGTTCTTTGCAGATCTGGCCATAATAGCTAAGTTATGAAACCAATGCAGGTTTCCTACAAAAGGATACTAGATAAGAAAATGTGACACACATGCATAATGGAATCCTTTATTTAGCCATAGAAAAGAAGGAAAATGTATCATTAGCAGGAAAGTGATGTAACTACAGATAATCATATTAATAAATTGAGCCAGTTTCATAAAAAAAACAAAATAGTATGTTTCTTCTCATTTGTAATTTTTGCATTTTATATAGATTAAGGAAGTCATCATTGTATGTGTGATGCAGAAGTAGAAGCAGAGGTGGCAGTGTATGCACCATATTGACAGCGACACAGCTGAGCACAAAAACATAGCCTTAGCTACCTACAACACTGCGAATTTTAATTTTGCAATTTTTTCCCAGGATGACCATATGGTTCTTACATGTGAACTCTATAGGTGACAATGATGTAACACAGTGAAATGAATAAAAGGAGGAAACCCCTCTTAGGAGTACAGGGCTACGGTTGCAAAAGAAATGAGAATGAGAAGTACATGCTTCACCATACAATATGCTCTGTGTTCATGTGCAGCATAATGCCATGTGTAATGAATAGCTGTCACACACTATATGTTCTGTACTGTTACCCAGCTCTCCTGTACGCAGTTACTTTGCTTGCTACCAAGAGCCTGGGGTGAAGTACGTGAATGTTCCTGTCAGAACATGGCTGGGTCTCGTTTACATGTTTTCTTTCTTTATATTGTCAAAATTTCTAGTAAAAACCTGTTAATATCAAAGAGTTTTGAGGATACAAACTGTTGAGTAATAGATGTACTTTGTATTTTGAATTGAGACAATTCAATTTTACTCATGAATTTACAATCTCCATTTTAAAAGGCTCAGATGTATAGCAACTTTCATAACTCAGTATGATACTTGCTCATTCCTTGCCCAAAATTAGAGATATTTCTCATATAAATGTCAGACTTTGATGTAGGTACTCCACATCCTCTATTAGGACACTACTTGGAGGGGAATTCAGTGACTTAGGATTTACTCATTTTTATCACTGTTTTATGTATATATATATATATATATATATATATATATATATATATATATATATACCAAGAAAAGAACCAAATGATAAATTTCTACTTTGCAAAGCTGTTCAACACAATGCTGGCTCCATTCTTAGAGGAAGAACTACTTAAAACTTAGATCTCGTTCTTTCCCTTATATGCTACGAGGAAGCTCCTATTAATTCTTAAATTACAATAGTGATAGTGGATTTATACTTTACATGATTTACCAACTTCTCAGCTTCATTTACATTTTTTGTTACTGTATTTAATCTCATTTAATTAGTGCTTAAGGAAAGTTACTTTACAGTATGGCAAGATGGTTCAGCACTGAAGAGCGTTTGTTATGGGATCCTGGTTTCAGGTCCCAGAACTGAAATAGC
This sequence comes from Apodemus sylvaticus, assembly GCF_947179515.1. NCBI lineage: Eukaryota > Metazoa > Chordata > Mammalia > Rodentia > Muridae > Apodemus > Apodemus sylvaticus. Next base: position 112,221,314 of record NC_067475.1, on the reverse strand, counting down.
AGCTTAGAAACATCTGCAATGCCATTTCCAAGGGATTCAATGCTCTCTTTGGGCCTCCTTGGGCACCAGGCACAGACATGGTATACACATGTACATGCAGAGAGAGAGGAGACAGGAGGAGAAAGGAGGGAGATTTTAAAAAGGAAAAGTTAACTTAAATATTTTATGATCATGGCAAAGAAAGACAGAAGGTTACATACATATAAGCCAAAAATATTAAGATTCCCATGCAAAGTTAATACATGGCAGATCAAGAATTCAAAGGAAAAAGGGGGATTTGCAGGTAAGTGACTGAAACTAGGAAAATAATCAACTGGAGTGAAGTGCTCCAGACAAAGAAAGACAAATATAGTATGCATTTGGTTTTATATGGATATTAGCTGTTAAGTCAATGTCAATCAAGCTACAATTTGTAGAACTATAAAGGTTAGGTATAGAGTAAGGGGCTAGGAGGGGACAGATAGATCTTGTCAGGAAAGAGAAATACAATGTAGAGTTATGGGTGCATAGGGGTTGGGCTGGAACAGGAGGATCTGTGGGGTTGGAGGATGGGAGATGAGGAAGGGATTATGTGAAGAGGCAGCTAAAAGTAAAGGCCACTTGAGGGGTAGTATGAAAATCTAAAGCTTCCTAAAATAAATATATACATGAAGCTGATTCACAAAAAATCACCAAGTAATGGGGGAGACAGAGTCCCAGCTGCCATCTCTTGTCACCAAATGAAGCTTCTGGTACCAGAATTGGTTTACATCTAATTGAGTTGTTAGGCAATGGGATCCTATGGAAATTCCCATACAACACAGGCTGTTGCCAAAATTTTAGGTTGTTCTTCCTCAAACTAACATCAAGGCCCATTGCTAAAGCCAACAACCACATAACTCATTGAACATGGAGAAGGTAAATTGCTTCATACATACAGCTTTCACCCCCATGTTCTACCATCATCATGAGTACTAGAAGGCACTCTGTATACTACAGAAAGATAAATGTAAATGCAACCCTATCTACAAAAGCATGGATCAACAATGGTGTCCTGCCTGAACAATATGCTGGGGCAATTGTGTCACAAAGCCTATGAGTGTAACCATCCAATATCTGATCTTAAAGCCTCCTCTATTATACAGAATCCATCATGCCTAACACTGCCTGGGTGACTGAGAACCTGAGAATAAATAGACCAGAGACTAGGGGAAAACCAAATATAATCTTCTTCTTCAAAAAAGTAGCAATAAAATGACTCCTACTGACATTCTGCTATACTCATACATCAGGGCCTTGCTCAGTCACCATCAGAGAAATTCCCTCCTACAGAGAATGGAAAGAAATACAGAGATCTATAGCCAGACGTTATTCAGAGTGTGAGAGACCTTAAAACGCTTGGTCCTAAATAGCCTATCTCCATCAAATCCCTCCTCTCAAAGAATACCAGCCCCAGAAGAAAAAGCCCCAGAAGGATGGAGGAGACCAAGAAAACAAGGGCCTCTCAACCAGCATGATCCAAGCTCCAATGAACTCAAAGAGCCTGAGGCAGCACGAACAACGCCTAAACACCAGATTCTTTGTGCTTCTCTTATGGCTTCCAATTTAGTGGTTTGATGTGATTCCTGAGTATGGAAGCAAGTGGTTCTCTGATTTTTATGCCTTCTCTTAGTCTCTTTTACCTGTTTATCTTCTTCAAATCTGATATTAATTTTTGTTTTATTTCATTTTATTATTATCTCTTAGAAAGCTGTTTTCTAATGTGAGAAATGGAGTGGATCCAAAAAAGGGGGAGGTGGAGAGGAACTGGAAGAATAGAGGGACAGGAAGCAGTATTCAGGATATAATATGTGAGAAAAGAATTTATTTTAAATAAAAGGGAGGTAAAAGGGTGTGGTTTAAGGGGAAAATGGCTATACTAAAACCAGTTCACACCTAGGCCTAGTGAAACAAATAAAACTAAATGGATACCAGACAGCAACATGTAATGTCACTGTGACATAGAACAGAAAGACAGTTTTACGTATTTTTGGTTATTAAAATCACTGGGAACACAAAGATCTTTTAAAAGAGTAATTTTGTTATTTCTATGTCTAAAGTAAAGTAATAAAACGAATATGAATATAAAAAGGTTTTAAAAGAATATTTTAATATTTAGAGTTACTCTTCTATAACAAATTTCCCATTGATTTAAACATTAAACTTTTAAAAAGTAGCAACACTTTAAATTATGGCATGTGCTCCTCAAACATTATCAACTTTGATTTGTTTGATTGTTCCTTTGTTGTCTTTTGAGACAGGGTTTCTCTGTGTAGCCCTGGCTGTACAGGAACTCACTCTGTAGACCAGGCTGGCCTTGACCTCAGAGATCCGCCTGCCTCTGCCTTCTGAGCTCAGGGATTAAAGGCGCGTGCCACCACTGCCAGGCTCAACTTGGATTATACTATATAATATTGTCTCAACTCCAAATAGTCTGAAATTGTACAACTCCAAATGTGATTTAAGTAATCTACCTATACTCACCAAGTGTATTCATTAGGAAACTAATTCATAAGAGTTAATGCTATATCTTGCTAAAATGAATCTATTTCAAAGCAAAATAGAAATCGGAATAATATAACAAGTCACTGTCAGTGGTTTTGTGACATAAGCCCCCTTATTACCTCACTCATACCCATTGCAAGGGACAATTAAATGCAAATGCATAAAATGCGTTACCTCAGCTGGACACAGCATTTCACATTGTCTTTCTCTAAATCTCTAACCCAGAGCATCCCTTTCAACAAGTGATTTTAAGATTCATTTATTTGTGTATTTTATGTGTATGAGTGCTCTCCCTGCATGTATACCTGAACACCAGAAGAGGGCATCAGATACCACTATAGGTGCTTGTGAGCCACTATCTGCTAAGAATTGAGCACAGAACCTTTGAAAAAACACTCAGTGCTCTTAACAGTTGAGCCCTGAACAAGTCATTTTGTATGATCATAATACAATTCACTTATTTCAAAATCTGAGATTTTGAATACCACTTTAATAAGCAATGTACTCAGAAATTTTTTTCAGAACTGATAACTAAAGGCATGTCTTAAATATTAGAACACCTTTCTTAAAAATGGTCATGAAAAAATAATAATTAAAAACAGAAGAGTAGATGAAAAAGAACATCACATTAAGTTTCAAAATGTTGGGATGATATTACCCACACTGAACAAAGATTCTCACTAAATACAAAAGTGTGAAAGCAGATTATACAGTAAGACCTTTGCAGAGAACTTATAATAATGTGGTCATTCCTACCTTATAACCAGGTCCTAATTGATGAACTGCAAATATCTGTGCTGGGTTAAGAGCTTCACTGAACACATACACAGCCCCAAGCTGGCCACAGAACACCCTATTGGCAATCAGCCGTTTCTGAAGATCCAAGAAAGCACTTGTCATAGCTCTATTTTTAAAAGTCACAAAAAATAAGTTATTATTTTGTAATGACAGAATATTTAAAAATGCATTTCTTCATTAACAAAAATATTAAAGATACTAACAATAGTGAAAAAACGTTACGTAAGGTTTTTTCAGATGTTTCAATAATAAAAGTAAATAAACAACTTTTAGAAAAATAAAATCAGTTAAATACAAATCAAATACACAAACATCCATTACATCCTCAGACTTGATGACTTTTTCAAATTATAGCAATAGTGAAAAAGATTTAGTAATTGTTTATAATTGAATTTTATAATTCAGAAACAAATTAAAATTTATTTACTGAAGCAAAACTAATTTTAAATTGCTAATAATTCACAACTAATCAAATTTAGATTGGTTAAAGTAAATCAAAAGAATGACTTTGCCAAATCCATAGGAATAAATTTTTTAAATTCTACTTCATTTCTCAACATGGGTGAATATGACACCCTCATTTTCTGCACTAAATACACAATGAGGAAGGAAATCAGTTTGTTCTCTGTAGGGATTATATAGAAGCAAAAACAATGATTAAAGCTCTCGAGAATATCATTCACCTAAAGGATCTCCCATCTAGAAAGCCAGGCACACCTTCATCCTTTCAACATCAGCCACTGAAGTCAAAGACAGTAGATACTGCCCACTATCCTCTCTTGTCATCACAGGATATCCTACACTTTAATTTGAATAAGCACACTAATATTCATCCATCAATCTAGACAGAGTCACAGAGAAATCAATCACTACACAGATCTGTCAAATATGAGAACTCATTTGTGCTTCATATAATAGCAAAAAATAATAATAATGTGAATGGAAGAGAAAAATAAGAACTTATCTTTAAACATGTAAGTGTAATTTAAATTGTGGAAACTAAAAATAATTTTTACATAAAGAATGTGAACAAGACCAGGTTTCTCTGTTTCTTGAAATATTATCACACAGAATTTTAAATCTTTCCTTTTTTTTTTGTTTTTTTTTTTTTTTTGTTTTTTTTTTGTTTTTTAATACTGTCTTTTCAGCTACTGTCAGTCAACAAAACTATAGAGGCTTCCTTCCTTCGTATGTTAATAACAGACTGTATTTTCCTGCAATATCAAGAACAGATAGGAGGCAGAATTTCATTTCTGTGTTCTCATTTGCCTTTGAGTCTATTGGGCAGTAAAGCAAGCTTGTCCTATAAAGGCACAGGCAGGAACTTTCTAGAGTTCTGTGTGCTCCATGCAGCTTTTGTGCATATTTGTATTTGATTTGCTTTGTTGTTGTTGTGTCTTTTAAAAAATGTTCTTAGTGAAAATCCAAGACTCTTAGCTTTCAGGTCATGCAAAAACAAGGTAAAGTCAACTTGGCTGGGTTAGGGCAGCTTGTTACACACAGATCTACAAAAAGACTGGAGACAATGTAAAATGTCCTATTCATTTAAAAGAAAACAGAAAAATAGAATATGTTATAACTTCTGCAATGAAAGAGATTAAATTAAAGAAGTTGCAGACAAATTTTATAAGTAGATTTAGTTGTTTGTTTTTCTTAAGCCAGTCATAATTATCATACGCAGGTATGCTGGAAGGACAATCTATCACTGACCCTAGTGCTTTAGGCACTACAAAACACATTTTGCTTTGGCCCTAATATAACAGGAGGAAGGAAAGGGAAAACCCAAACGAAAAAATGCAAGCATTCTTTAGATTTCAACCCTATGTCTTCTCTATCAGGAATCCAGTGTCACCTGCTCCAGCACAGAATCACAAAGTAAAGAAAGTATCTCATTTACGATGACAGGGCATCCTGTTTATGATCTGCCTTCTGTTTTCTTTAATGTCATGAAATTATCAGCACTACAGCCAGATTGAGGTTATTTTGCTTTTCTTTTGATTTTTAGACATGGTTTCTCTGTGTAGCTCTGACTGTCCTGAATCTCACTTTGTAGACAAGACAGGTATTGAACTCAGAGATCCACCTGTCCCTGCCTCCCTGATTGCTGAGATTAAAAGTGTATACCACCATATCCAGATTGAGATTTTTACAATATAATCTTGGGAGGCTTTTTATCCTGGGTCAGATGGCAAGCCCAGACCTGTGTTTGCATATGAGGTGCTTACATGACCTGACCTCAGTGTATCACATAACCACATTCTATTTTAACTTTATACAGATCATTAAATCATGGGTCTGAAACAGTCTGCAAAATATATTTAGTAATTAAATATAAACTACATAAATATAAATTAACTTAAGAATTATATGTAAACTAATAAAACCTTAAACAAAATTTTGGATGTTTCTACTAAATGGCCATTATTTATATTACAGTGAGAGTCTATAAAATATATTTTAAAATTTTGAACTTACATCATTTGTGTTAACATGCCAAGCCATGTCACCATAGGATACCAGCTGTCCATTAACATAACAACGGATCTCACTGTTCCTCCATCGATTGTAGATGTGGACAATGCTGATCATGTACCACTGCAATGCAACAACTAAGATGTCAAAGGTCATGTGCAATTACTACTGTCTAAATAAAGTCAAAGCCTTTGTACTTCCCTACAAGAGATCTCAAGTACTTTACACCTCATGCGCCTTCTACCCATTTCTTAGGTCGCAGTGAAAGAACAGGCCAAGGAACACCCATCCCCCAACACTGATACAGAGAAGTAACAGCAACTGCTTATGAGCTGCTTACGAACACAACATTTGAAAGCAACCATAAAAAAATCACTATGAGTGAATAAACGTCATATCAAACTTTCAGGACTAATGGTAAATACTGAATGAACAAGAGGAAAAGAATGTTGCAATGCAATTTTTTACATTCATGTATTCATATACACTTTTTGGATTTACTAGATAAGTTAATCTAAGGTTAGATTTATTTTTCTGTCTCTTGGAACCATCAAAATGTAATAGATGTAAGTGAGCTTTCACCATTTCAGAGAATCCCAAAGTTTCACTTGATATTTTTAAGTTAAGGCAATAACTGAAGAGTGCATATGCATACTGATAATATACTGAGTATACTGAGTGCCCTACACTCAGTTTGAGATCCAAATATTGATGTATAATAAAACTGGACAACAAGAAATGAGAACACTACATACACTGATACTAAAATTTTCTGAGGTATATATTACAAGTTAAAGAAAATAAATGAGAAATAAGAAACAATCACAACATAATATTTACAGAAACATCACTATGAACTGAACATTTTCTATAAATGAGGTAAATTACTAATAGTTACATTCATTTTTACAGGGTCAGACATCTCTTAAGTAGTTCAGCTAGCCAAACAAAAGCTTTAGTGTTACATATCTTTTTAGGAAAGGCCAGTAACCAATTTACTGAGGTCAAGTTTTCCTTAATTGAAGCATAATAGCAAGTTAACTACGATAGTTCCTGGAAAATTAAAGAAAAAAATCTAAATGTTATTTTTCTATAATAATAAAGAGGAAGGTAAAATCACTATAATTTTCATTTTCAAAGTTCATTAATATCTTCTCAGAAAAAAAAATGTTTTAAACCTGTTTCATTCTCTGGGCCATACTCTTACAAGACCTTCTGCAATTACTATATTTAAAATGCAAAAAAGATAAGAATGTATTTTCATAAGCAAATAGGAAAAAATAAATAATATGAGAACAAACAGATCACACTGCTTGCTTTTATGTGACTACATGTTAAGAACCACTGATCTATATTGATGAAACTTGTGTCTTTAGAAACCAAAAGACTTTATTTATTTGTTAAACTTTATTTTGTGTTGTGATTGTTTTGCCTGCATAAGTGTCAGATCCCATGGTACTAAAGTTAAAGACAGGAGTAAGTAGCTATAGAGGTACTGGGCATTAAACCCAGGTCCTCTGGAAGAATAGTCAGTGCTCTTAGTCTCTGAGCCATCTCCCCAGCCCCTGTTTAAGTCATATTTTTATGTAGCTACTCAAAATATTGGCAGTCTACTAAAATCAATACTGTGACAGGCATCTGAGAAAATAAAAAATTAAATCCATCACAGATTTTAGTCTCAACAATCACTAAGTAGACATATAAATGAATAATGAAGATATGAATAAAGTAATTATAAAAAGAGGCAATAGTTTTATCTGAAGATAATATCTATCAACGGGGATGGGTAGGAGTACAACTTGCCTACCACACATGTGTCTCTTTGGTTAGATCCCCAATGACAGAAGCAGAAAGGGAAGCAGGGTTGGCGGAGGAAGAGAAGGAAGGAACAATAACAGAAGACTTCACAGAAATGTTCTGATAGGTTGTGCTCCCAAGACTTAAAGGTCATTCATTCATTAAGAAACCACATGAATACATTTTTAATTTATTTTATGGTTACTAGAAAACAAATCATTAGCTTAAGCAAATGCATATCTTCAGGAAGATAAGTCTAGCATTAGTGTATATAACAGTTTAGAAATGAAACAAAACATTCAAGACAAAGAGAAAACAATATGAAGATGTTAAACAGCAAGTAATGATATTTTAGAAGAAAATAGATATAGTCCAGAGATATAATACATAGGACTAGAAAATTAAACAAAAAGCAGATGAATAACATGCCCCAATGATTAAAGATGGCAGATCTCTAAACCAGAGAGAACTTGAGTATTTGTGTGAATGTGGACCTGGAGAGAGAAAGCTCAGTAGTTTAGATTCTGAGATCTCACAGTTGTAGAAAAGCCAAGGAACACAGCACTGATGAGTAACAGTAGGAGAAATCATGAAACTGAACAAAAATCCTCCAATAAGAGTACATGGCAAGAAATGAGATCTTCCTGTGCTGTCCACTGTCGCATTCCTCGTTCCTATAGGCCTCCTGGCTGTACTTCCAGGAAGAAAGCCACAAACTAGACCAGACTGAGAGAATGAACTTGTGTGACAAAAATAACACAAGGTGTCAAAAGACATTACACAGAAGTCAGACAGGAAGATAAGAAGAAGCTACAGGAAGAGAACGGCTCTGCAAGTCAGGAGAAAGGTGAAGAACATTCAGAAGTCACGCTGCACAGCCCTGGGAATGGTGGACAGCTACTGGCATGGTTTCCAAGGAAAGCATCTACTCCTCCCTACCTTGCGAGGCTGGAAATCATACTTCACACAGTGCTGGAAACCTTTTCCTTTAGACTTCAGTGATGTGACTATCAAACAGTTGCCAACAAAATGAGCAGAGTAGCCAACTCCTTTGCTAGTACGAAAACTGCATTAATACAAGAATACAAAAACTCTGGTTAAAAGAAATATACCAACATCTACAAAAACTTGATATATTAAACTTAATTCTCTGTATAATCATAGTTAACACACTGGTCAAATAGAAACTAAAACATTAAGATTTACAATAACAAAAAAATAAAAGTAAGGAATTTAACTCAAGAAACAGTAGGCTATGAAAATTCTTTATATTAAATGCAAAATACAATGAACATTACACAAATTAGTGATCAAAATGTCTACTAAGCATACTGCATGTGAAGGAAGATCTCCACTTCACCCATTCAAAATTCATTTCACCACAGTTCATGTTGTCAATAACAACTTGGCCTCTAAGTTTACAATGCTTATATTACCAAAAAGAGCTGATTTTTATAATAATGTGATTGATCAAATAAGTATATATATTTTATCTAAATAAGAACATGCTTACTAAACAATCTTATATAGTTATAATGTTTTATATGACTATTGTTATTTTTACCCCTGTGTGAATTATACTTAGAGAAATAAAGGCGAAGTACACAAACTCTAGACTTATCATTCCTTCTTATAAGTGGAAAAAATAAAAATGTGAATACACTAACACAGAATTATTAGTAAATAAATAAATATTAGCTACATGAGCATTATGGTACAGTGTATAATTTCAAAATTCAAATACATAATGACCAAAGTACTATACTTTAGCATATTACTTACCAATACAGATAAGGTTTATCCTTATCAACATTAATGTTATTTAATGGATCCATGCGAAACCAAGTGTTGAGAGTGAAGCCATTCTGATAAGGCCACTTGGCAATGGGAGGCAATGCAATTGCCTACAAGACAATGCAAAAGGTAAATTAGCAGTTACATAAAATACAAAGTCACTGGTCAAATCTCCCTCTCCCTAAAAAGAAATCAACTACAGAAATAACTCTTACTGCATTCAACGAATTCCTACAGGCTGTTTTTTGAAACCTGGTGTGGGCTAAGAATCATTTCTACTTTGCTCAGCAAGCTGCAGACTGTTCTCCAACCCTCCCCCAATTCCCACAATATAGACACATGAACATGCTAGTTCAGAATTTTCTGATTCTAAGGCCTTATGCCGGTTTCTAGTAAGACTTCATTTTCTTAATGGAGCTTGAATAGTTATAGCTAAGACAACCTGCCCTGGAAAGTGTCCTTGGAGTCAGGAACAGGGTCTACATCACTCTGAAGCCAAGCTTAATGAGTAAACAGGGCATAGTGATACACATCCCCAATCCCAGCACCAGGAGAGCTGAGGCAGGAAGACTGTGAGGGAGAGGCCAGCCAGGGCTACATACCAAGACTGTATGTATACTCCAACCCCTCCCCAACAACAGCAGCCAAAGAACCATAACATATACCATATGGTTTTATTGTTTTATTCCTAGGGCAATCTAGAAATGACAAACTAATGAAACACCAAATAAAATAGAGATAGATAAGTATAAATACATGTATTTAAAGCTTACCGCAGCACTGCACCCAGGGAAATTGAAAAATGTATCAGGACCATGTCTTTGTGGCATCTGATTAAGAACTGATAATAATTTTACTGCATGCCTTGGCTGAAAAAAAATAATCAAAGAAATAGTCATACAAAGGTATTAGCAATAATAGCAAGTATGACCATTTTTGTAAGGAATAGTCAAGATAAAAACCCTTTATTGAATAATATTTGGGTCATGACAACTATATGATACCATATTATAATCAATGTACCTTTTGGTAACCGGTAAGAAAATTACATTTAAATGATTTACTAAATGGATTAAGAAGGAAAAAAATTATCATTACCAATTCAAATCTATGGCTCTCAAGTGACAATCCCTTGAAGATTAAGTACTAATGGACTGGCATTGAAGGCCTCTGCCTCTGACCACAGCTTACCCAGATTCCACTTTCTCCTCGAAGCATGCTGAACAAAAGCTTCAGCTCCTTGACAGTGATGCTGTAGCTCGCCAGAACTCCCAGCATATCCACTAGAAGATCTACAGGGGAGAGGACAGTTACTCTCTGCTCCAGGCAGGAATCCACTTGTCAAGCACTATATTTTTTAAAGGTTTTGAAAGTTACTAAATGTTACGTCTACTTACAAATCTAATATATCTCAGTGTCTTCATTAATGCCTATTCTGATTTATAATGCAAACATAGAGTTCATTACATGTAGAAAAATGGAGGGAAAATATCCAAAGGTTCCCAGACAGCAATGCACACTGTTTATTTTCAAATGAAACATCATAGTTAACAAATAAAACATAATAGTGAAACATTTAGTTCTTGAGTAATTTACAATTCTGAGCATTTATGGTGCCTATAATGGGATGCTATTCTAAGTACTACTATCAGAAACCCTCAAAATCAGACTATGAGTTTTTAAATACTATCATCTCCTTTTAAAATTGGTTAAACTATGGACCACATAACTTAGTCACATTGCCCCAAAAAGCACTCACAGCAAATAGCGTAGTCAGTATTCTAACCTGTGCTGCAAGAATGGTTCCAGAACTCTTACTGCCACTCACTCATCTAAAAATGGGTCTAATTTAAACATTTAAATATTGAACAGAGCTACTAATGGTTGTTATGCTAATGTGAATATTTTATGAATATCTAGTACACATAACTCACCAATGAGAAAAAAAATAATCTGTCTGATAACTTTCTCTACATATTAGGATTAATATTACTCTCAATATTCTTTGTAACAATTTAAACAACTAAATATCTATATATCTTTTCATATTCTAAACAAATTAAACAACTAAATATTTATGTATCTTTTCAGATTCTAAAGTGCTTATATCATATGCAACTTAATATAGATACAGGAACATACTCACAAATATGTATGTATGTATATGTGTGTATGTAGATATTAAAACCCATCACCAGTTATTATAAGAGGATAAATTAGACAGAAATAAAAAACTATCACCTTATCAGCAATTAATGAGAGTAGTTTTGGAAGACAGAAATGATTCATTTTTGTTGTAAAATTAATATTATTAAATACCACTAATTATTGACTAAAATATGAAAAATTAAATTATCTTTTTCAAAATTTGAATATGGTTATCATAAGCAACAAGCAATTCATTATATTTTACTTATTACCCTAATGAGTAAGCAAACTCAATGGTTAAAATTTTAACAAATGTGTATGACATTTTTGTGAGAATTTTAAATGAAACAAAATGCCTCATTATTAAAATAATAAAAATCTTAGTGCATAAAATCAAGCTGCTTCTTAATTGAAATTTTTATATTAAAATATAAAATCTTAAAAGCCAGAATCTTTTAGTTGAAATTATTATCACTGAAGATTTCTTGAATATTTACATAAAAATATTTTGTAAAAAAAATCAACTTTGTATTTACAATGATAAAAATAATTGGGACAAAATTTGTATCAAGTTATTCTTAAACTTTTCAAGTACATAAACTCCAAATTATAATTTGTAGATGACCCATAACCAAGCAGTTCAATTTAATTTTATTATCGTAGATAATTTTTCAAAAAGAAATTTAAAGAGGAAAAAACTACTAATGCTATACCATTTTTAATCAATATATTACAAATATTTAACCACATTTTAGTGATAAAATGATTAATTTTAGAGTACCTCTATGTATTTAACACATTACAACACTCAAAGATGGGATTTAATAGTATGCTGGTACTCATTCAACCTTTCAGTTAAGTATTCAGATTTTAATTTCTCTATTATAAGTAGTTAAGCAGCATTTTTTTTTCAGGACACTCATTCTCTTTTCTCATATCCTCAGCTATAAGGTCCTTTGGGAAAGAAGTGCTACTGAGAAGAAAAGATAAGAGAATTAAAGAACTTCACATATGACAGAAAACACTTGGCATGCCCTCACTGATGTCTTCTCTCAGGAACTACAATAAACTACTATGCATATGCTGGGCACTCCTCAAAAACTATTCTGTAAAGAAGTACTTTATTTTAGAAAAACAAACAAACAACACACAAAAAACAAGTCTTACCCAGCTAATAGGATCATATGATATCCTACACAATATATACTACCATATTGATACACAAACAAATAATCAACATTGAAGTTAATGCAAGTTTAATCACATTTTTACTCATGTTAGTTATTATTCATCCAAAACCATGCTCAATACAAATACAAGCCACTTTGGAAGCAACCAGACACGATCTCAAAAGTAGTAAAGAAACATAATTTTAAAAATTTAATTTAAAATTAAAATCTATTCTTGTTAATCCCACTGTTTATTTACTTCTTTTTTGATATTTTACTCTGAAAATTTAAAAATTAAAGTTTTTATATGAAATCATTAAAAAATTCTCTAGGTTCTGACTATTTGTAAAAAGTACATAAAATATTACACAGTCAAATTAGCACTTTGATAATTGTGGAAATATTTTTATGTCAGAATACATTTAGACTACACATTTATTTGTAAAAAAGAAAAAAACAAACTTTAAACTGCACCTATATTCTAGAAATGACTGCTGTTCTGGAATCGTAAGACAAAACATTTCTACTGAAACATATCTAACCACAGAGTTGGTGGTTAGATAAGAGTTGGTGCCAGGAGATAAGAGTTGGCACTACAAATCAAAGATTAAAAGATTATTTCAAATAATATATAATGAGCAAAAAATAACACTTTATACACGTTTTACATTCTATTTCACAATATTTTGGATTAGACTGGCTCCCAGAGGCCCACATACTTGAATATTTGGCCTCTAGTTGGTGAAACAGATAAGGAGGCATGGACTGGCTGGTGAAGGTGTGTCAGTTGGGGCAAATTTGAGGTATCAAAGGGAAGAGGCCAAGAGTGTACCTCTCTCTGCCTCTGAACTTGAAAATACAGACAACAGCTCTCAGTTGTTCCTGCTGTATCCTTGTGCTCTCCCATCATGGACTCTAAGTCCAATTAAACACATTTTTTCCATAACTGGCCTTGGATGTAGTGTCTTATCTCAACAATAAAAGCTCTGAGACTAAGTATATGAAGGCCAAAAAATATGAAGGCATAAAGAGGAACTTTGAAAAAAAAATCTGCTAATTCTTTAGGATCCGGGTCCTGCAGATTGGGAGGCTTGGTGTTGGAAGAACTTGGTAAATGGCTCTGAACTACATATTGTAATGTTTTAAATGTGTTGTAGTTCAGTTGTCTGTAACATAAAAGTTAGTTTGTTTTTCTGACAATTTTCTATTATACCTACTCCATAGTACTAAAGATTTTCGAAAACTTTGAAGGTAGATCTAGTAATTATGTTTGCACAGCACAATTTTGTTTTCTCTTCTCTAACATATTTAAATTAACATAAAAATATTTGTTAAATATTCTTATTTATTTATTTAAATCCAGGCAATTTCTATGAATCTGTTTTCACGTAAAATATAAAGAAGCCCATGAAACCTTGTACACATCTAAAGTCCTTTTTTATCAGGCCATGCATACCTGCTATCATGTCATCTACAGCACTCATTTTCAGCAGCACTTGCTCAATCAGCCCCACTTCTGTGCTGGTCTGTAAATTCCGAACACTTTTTCGAAGGATGGCTGTAAACATGCTCCATATCTCTGCTTGGCATGTTACATCACAGTGCTCCAAAAGCTCTGTCATGCATGTGATGCTCTCAGCATCCTGGATGATAAAGTTCATCTCCAAATCAAATTCCCCACCAACCAGCTGAAAGTAAAGAGGAAAACAGAAGTGAGCAGGGCCAACACCGGAGGCCACTCCCAACCAACCTAAAGTACCATACAATCAAGGGTCAAGGAAGCACAGACAGGGATCATTCTCTAAGTCATTTGCATAAAGCAAATTCTGGTCAAAGTTTAAGAGTTACAGATAAAAGGAATGAAAGAGGTCTAATTTTTCCAAAGGTAAAGGGAAAATAGTAAATTCAAGTCTAGAGAATCACTCAGACCATCAAATAATTGTAGGGGTGGGAAGGATAATCAGGACAAATCCCCTTTTAAAAAGATCAGAAGAGTTACAGAATCTAAGGATAAATACTAAGACAAAATTCACTTTCATTTCTATCGTACTGAACTTATGGGGGGAGGGATATAATAAAGAGGAGCTTAGTTCAATTTCCACATGGAAAATGAAGAAATGTGAAACTGATGACAGAACAACTTACAGTAAGTGTTTAAACATTAAAAATAATGATTCATACAGAGAAATATGTAAGGTCTTATAATCTTCTAAACCATAAAATTGAAAAGGGGAGAAGTAGATTTACTGTCAACATTATGACTTGTGGCAAATAACTCAAAAGTTACCACTGTTTCCATCAACATGCTATTCTGAAAACCATTACCAGCCCCACTAAATGCAGAGTAATAAGTGAGCACACAGAGAATAAAATATTATGACATGTTTATCCTCTGTTGATCAAATCACATGAATTATTATTGTGGTGTATAAATAAGAATAGCCCCCACAGGCTCATATATTTGAATGCTTGGGGAGTAGTACTACTTGAAAGGATTAGAAGATGAGGTCTTGTTGGAGAAAGTATGTCACTGGAGGTGGCCTTTGAGGTTTCAAATGCCTGCTGCCTTGACTGACCACAATGGGAGAGTAATTAACTAATGGGAGGAAAAAAGCCCAAACCAGGCCCAGTAGGTCTGCCTTCCTGCTGCCTGTGGATCTAGATGTAGAACTTTCAATTTACTTCTCCAGCCCCATGTCTCCTTGCATGCTGTCCTGCTCCCTACCATGATGACAACAGACTAAACTTGTAAGTGTAAGTCAGCCCCACCTAAACATTTCCATTTTAAGAATTGCTGTCATCATGGTGTCTCTTCATAGCAATAAAACACTAAGACAATTATATTAAGCTAGAAACATTATTCTTATTGTACAATAATAAAATGGATATCCTATAAGTCTACAGAATGAAAGATTTAGGAAAAATACTTGCTTTAAAAAAAAAAAACTTGAAATATTTGAAAATACTCCACAAAACGCCAAGGATCTGCCTGCTCCCAGGACCTGAGCACATAGGTAGTTCGTCTGCCAGCCATCCAGTCATGCAGCCTGTGTCCTACTTGAGGATCAACAGAGGGAGTGACTCTCCTGCACCATCTTCACTCCATAACAGAGCAGTCAGGGAGCAACTGGTTCACTGAGACAACCCAAGTATAACATTGCTTGAGGCAAGACTCAGCAGGGCTCCAAAGGAACAAAAGGAAAGCAGCATATCAGCATTCTGTGCCAGAGAAAACCAAGTCATCCAGTATCACAGAAATAGCCTTCAAGATCCACAGGAGGTTGAAGCACCAGCCAGTGACAATAAGACCTTCTAACACCAGTGAGAACAAGATGGCTAAAGGCAAACGTAGGAACATTATTAACAGAAACCAAGGTATTATGGCAGCATCTGAACCCAATTCTCCAACAACAGCAAGTCCTGGATACCCCAACACACCAGAAAAACAAGAGATGTCTTTAAAATCACTGGTCATGATGCTGTTAGAGGAACACATAAATGACATAAATAAATCTCTTAAAGAAATTCAGGAGAAAAATGATCAAAAGCTAGAAGCCCTTACAAGGGAAACACAAAAAATCACTTAAAGGAATTCAGGAGAATATGGGTCATAAGTTAGTAGCCAATAATAAGGAAATGCAAATATCATTTAAAGAAATACAGGAGGACTTTAATCAACAGGCAGAAGTCATGAAAGAGGAAACACAAAATCTCTCAAAGATTTACAGGAAAACACAAACAAGCAAGTGAATGAACTGAGCAAAAACATCCAGGATCTAAAAACAGAAGTAGAAACAACTAAGAAATCACAAAGGAAGACAATTTTGGAGATAGAAAACCTTGGGAAGAAATCAGGGGCCATAGATGCAAATATCAACAACACAATACAAGAGATAGAAGAAAGAATCTCAGATGTCAAGGATACCATAGAAACCATGGACTCAACAGTCAAAGAAAATGCAAAATGCAAAAAGCTTGTAACCCAAAACATCCAGGAAATCCAGGACACAATGAGAAAACCAAACCTAAGGATTATATGCATTGATGAGAATGAAGATTTACAACTTAAAGGGCCAGCAAATATCTTCAATAAAATTATGGAAGCAAACTTCCCTAACCTAAAGAGAGAGATGCCCATTAATATACAAGAAGCCTACAGATCTCCAAACAGACTGGAACAGAACAGAAATATCTCCCGTCATAATAAACAAAACCCCAAATGTACTAAACAAAGAAAGAATACTTAGGGCAATAAGAGAAAAAGGGCAAGTAACATATAAAGGAAGACCTATCAGAATTAAACCAAATTTCTCACCAGAGACCAAGAAAGCTAGAAGATCCTGGGCGGAGCTCATGCAGATTCTAAGAGAACAGAAATGCCAGTTGAGACTACTATACCGAGCGAAACTCTCAATTACTATAGATGGAGAAACCAAGATATTCCATGACAAAACCAAATTTACACAATATCTTTCTATAAACCCAGCCCTACAAAGGATAATAGGGAGGAAACACCATTACAACGAGGGAAACTATACCCTGGAAAAAGCAGGATATTAAGCTTCTTTCACCAAACCCAAAGAAGATAACCACACACATATAAAATTAAATTCAAAAATGATAGGAAGCAATAACCACTACTCCTTAAAATCTCTTAACATCACTGAACTCAATTCCCCAATAAAAAGACATAGACTAACAGACTGGTTACATAAACAGGACCCTACATTTTGCTGCATACAGGAAACACACCTCAGTGTCAAAGACAAAAACTACCTTAGAGTAAAAGGCTGGAAGACAATTCCACAAGCAGATGGTCCCAGGAAACAAGCCGGAGTTCCCATTCTAATTTCAGATAAAATTGACTTTCAACCTAATGTCATTAAAAGAGACATGGAAGGTCTCTTACTTGCTGGTCAAAGGAAAAATCCAACAAGAAGAACTCTCAATCCTGAACATCTATGCCCCAAATACAAGGGCGCCCTCATTCATAAAAGAAACTTTACTAAAGCTCAAAGCATACATTGCACCTAAAAGAATATACCTTTTCCTCAGCACCTCATGGTACCTTCTCCAAAATAGATCATATAGTTGGTCACAAGACTGACCTCAACAAATATAAGAAGACTGAAATAATCCCATGCCTCCTATCAGATCACTATGAAGTAAAAGTGGTCTTTAATAACGGTAAAAACAACAGAGAGTCCACATACACATGGAAACTGAACAATACTCAATGATATCTTGGTCAAGGAAGAAATAAAGAAAGAAATCAAAGATTTCTTAGAATTTAATGAAAATGAAGGCACAACATACACAAATCTATGGGACACAATGAAAGCAGTGCTAAGAGGAAAACTCATAGCTTTGAGTGCCTCCAAAAAGAAATTAGAGTGAGCATACACTTGAAGATTAACGGAACAACTGAAAGCCCTGGAACAAGAAGAAGCTAATTCACCCAGGAGGAGAAGAAGACAGGAAATCATCAAACTCAGGGCTGAAATCAATCAAGTAGAAACCAAGAGAACCATACAAAGAATCAACAAAACCGAAAGCTGGTTCTTTGAAAAAATCAACAAGATAGATAAACCCTTAGCCAGACTAACCAAAGGGCACAGAGAAAGTAACCAAATTAACAAAATTAGAAATGAAAATGGAGATATTACAACAGAAACCGAGGAAATTCAAAAAAATCATCAGATCCTACTACAAAAACCTGTACTCAACACAACTGGAGAATCTGGAGGAAATGGACATTTTCTTAGACAGATACCAATTACCAAAATTAAACCAGGATCAAATAGAACATCTAAACAGACCCATAACCCCTAAAGAAATAGGAGGGGTCATAGATAGGCTTCCGACCAAAAAAAGCACAGGACCAGATGGTTTCAGTGCAGAATTCTATCAGACCTTCAAAGAAGACTTAACACCAATACTCTTCAAACTATTCCACCAATTAGAAACAGAAGGAACACTACCCAACTCCTTCTTCGAAGCCACTATTAAGCTGATACCAAAATCACACAAAGATCCAAATAAGAAAGAGAACTTCAGGCCAATATCCCTTATGAATATCGATGGAAAAATACACAATAAAGTTCATGCCCACCGAATCCAAGAACACATCAAAACGATCATCCACCATGATCAAGTAGGCTTCATGCCAGGATTGCAGGGATGGTTCAATATAGGAAACCCATAAATGCTATCCACTACATAAACAAACTCAAAGAAAAAACCCATATGATCATTTCATTAGATGCTGAAAAATCATTTGACAAAATTCAGCATCCTTTCATGCTAAAAGTCTTGGAAAGGACAGGAATTCAAGGGCCATATCTAAACATAGTAAAAGCAATATACAGCAAACAGGTAGCCAACATCAAACTAAATGGAGAGAAACTTGAAGCAATCCCACTAAAATCAGGGACTAGACAAGGCTACCCTCTCTCTCCATATCTTTTCAATATAGTACTTGAAGTTCTAGCTAGAGCAATTAGACAACATAAGGAAGTCAAAGGGATACAAATTGGAAAGGAAGAAGTCAAACTATCACTATTTGCAGATGATATGATAGTATACTTAAGTGACCCTGAAAACTCTACTAGAGAACTCCTACAGCTGATAAACAACTTCAGCAAAGTGGCTGGCTACAAAATCAACGCAAGCAAATCAGTAGCCTTTATATATTCAAAGGATAAGCAGACTGAGAAAGAAATTAGGGAAATGACTCCCTTCACAATAGCTACAAACAGCATAAAGTATCTTGGGGTGACTCTAACCAAGCAAGTGAAAGACCTATATGACAAGAACTTCAGATCTCTGAAGAAGGAAATCGAAGAAGATCTCTGAAAACGGAAAAATCTTCCATGCTCATCGATTGGCAGGATTAATATAGTTAAAATGGCCATCTTGCCAAAGAAAATCTACAGATTCAATGTTATCCCCATAAAAATCCCAACCCAGTTCTTCATAGAGCTAGAAAGAGCAATTCTCAAATTCATCTGGAATAACAAAAAACCCAGGATAGCTAAAACTATCCTCAACAGTAAAAGAACTTCTGGGGGAATCAGTATCCCAGACCTCAAACATTACTACAGAGCAATAGTGATAAAAACTGCATGGTATTGGTAAAATGTCAGGCAAGTGGATCAATGGAATAGGATTGCAGACCCAGAAATGAACCCACACACCTATGGTCACTTGATCTTCGACAAAGGAGCTGAAAGCATCCAGTGGAAAAAAGATTGCCTTTTCAACAAATGGTGCTGTTCAATTGGAGGTCAGCATGCAGAAGAATGCAAATCGATCCATTCTTATCTCCTTGTACTAAGCACAGCTCCAAGTGGACCAAGGACCTACACATAAAACCTGACACACTGAAATTAATAGAAAAGAAACTGCGGAAGACCATTGAGGACATGGGCACAGGGGAAAAGTTCCTGAACAGAACACCAATAGTTTACACTCTAAGATCAAGAATTGATAAATGGAACCTCATTAACACTACAAAGTTTCTTTAAGGCAAAGGACACCATCAAAAGGACAAAATGTCAGCCAACAGATTAGGAAAGGATATTCACCAACCCTAAACCCGACAGAGGGCTAATATCTAATATATACAAAGAACTCAAGAAGAACCAAATAACCCTATTAAAAAGAGAGGTACAGAGCTAAACAAAGAATTTTCACATGAAGAACTTCGGAGAGCTAAGAAACACCTTAATAAATGTTCAACATCATTAATCATTAGGGAAATGCAAATCAACACAACCCTGAGATTTCACCTCACACCAGTCAGAATGGCTAAGTTCAAAAACTCAGGAGACAGCAGGTGTTGGGGAGGATGTGGAGAAAGAGGAACACTCCTCCACTGCTGGTGGGATTGCAAGATGGTGCACCCACTTTGGAAATCAGTCTGGCGGTTCCTCAGAAAACTGGGCATGACACTTCCTGAGGACCCTGTTATACCACTCCTGGGCATATATCCAGAGGATTCTTCAGCATGCAATAAGGAAACATGCTCCACTATGTTCATAGCAGCCCTATTTGTAGTAGCCAAAAGCTGGAAAGAACCCAGGTGTCCTTGAACAGAGGAATGGATACAAAAAAATGTGGTATATTTACACAATGGAGTACTATTCAACCATTAGAAACAATGAATTCATGAAATTCTTAGACAAATGGATGGAGCTGGAGAACATCATACTAAGTGAGATAACCCAGTCTCAAAAGATCAATCATGATATGTACTCACTGATAAGTGGATAGTAGCCTAGAAACTTTGAATATCCAAGACATAATCCACATTTTAAATGATGTCCAAGGAGAACAGAGGAGTGGCCCCTGGTTCTGGAAAGACTCAGTGCAGCAGTATAGGGGAATACCAGAACAGGGAAGGGGGAAGAGGTAGATGGGGGAACAGGAATAGGGAAGAGGGCTTATGGGAATTGCGGGGAACCAGAAAAGGGAAAATCATTTGAAATGTAAATAAAGAATATATCGAATAAAAAAAAGACAATACTCATTCACTTGTTCATTCAGTAAACAGTTTTGTGATAACTATTTTTAGAAGTATTATATACTGGTAGACAAGAAAATGTTCACACACTAAGAATGGTAAGTTGCAGGAACAGGTATAAATATGCATATATCTATCTCATTCTAAAAAAGCAAGCCCATAAAATATATAAAGCAAAAAACTCATTAAAAATAAAAGTAACTGTGAAGTAAAAGCAAAGAAAATCAAATTAGGAACAGACAGAAAGTAAAACCCAAGAAACACACATCCTACAACTGGAGGATTCCCAAATCTAAACAAACAGTATTAACAAGGGAAATGTTGATAGCATCACCACCTCACCTAGCATGGAATCAGTGTTATGAAACTGCTTTAGATCATCTAAGAGTCTATTACTGTATTTACGTCAGTGAAAAGGATTCTCAAGTACAGAGTAAAAAAATCTTAATGGCATTCATTGGGTAGAGCCTCCAAGGTCCAACTACAATAAGAAAGCCTATATAGGTTTATATATAAAAAAAATAACATTTAGGATCTTTGCTCCTGTGACTGAGCAGATAGGTGCATGCAGGAACACAGGGAAGACCCAAGTGTAAGATCACTTGGGACTCAGTTCGGCAGGGCCCCACCTGCACAGGAAATGGGCAGCTCCACAGCCATCAGTGCACCTATACTACCAGGGGACATATACCATGCAGTGAGTACTACGTTTAGAGGGAGTCCTGAATTTAGAGGTAAGGCCACCGTATTTACTCCTGTAACTAAATAGACAGATGCATCCAGGAAGTCAGGGAACACCAGAGTTTAAGATCACTTGGGACTCAGTCCCCTAGAGCCCCACCTGCACCCAGGAACTGGGCAGCGCCCATCACTCTGTACCAGGGAAGAGCCGGTCACCCAGGGTGCTGAAACAGGCTTGCAGGCACACAGGAAGGACAAGCACCAGCCAGAGACAGCAGGGCCAACTAACACCAGAGATAATGAGATGGCAAAAGGCAAACTTAGGAACATAACTAACAGAAATCAAGGAAACATGGCACCATCTGAATCTAATTATCCCACAATAGCAAGTCCTGGATAGCACAACAAAAAAGAAAAACAAGATTTGGATTCAAAATCACAGCTCATGAAGCTGAAAGAGGCTTCAAGAAGGACATAAATAACTCCTTTAAAAAATAAAGGAGAACACAAGTAAACAGGGAAAAGCCCTTAAAGAACTAGAGGAAAACACAACAAAACAGGTGCAGGAATTAAACAAAACCATCCAGAATCTAAAAACAGAGATAGAAACAATAAAGAAATCACAAAGGGAAACAACTCTGGACATAGAAAACCTAGGAAAGAAGTGACAAGTCATGGATGCAAGAATTTATTTTTTATTTTTCATTTGATATATTTTTTCATATTTATTGTTTTATTCGATATATTTTTTGTTCACATTTCAAATTATTTCCCCTTTCCTGGCTCCCCACTCCCGAAAGTCCCATAAGCACTCTTCCCTCCCCGTTCCCCCATCCAACCCTTCCCACTTCCCTGTACTGGTATTGCCCTATACTGCTGCACTGAGCCTTTCAAGAACCAGGGGCCACTCCTCCGTTCTTCTTGGACATCATTTGATATGTGGATTATAACTTGGGTAATCCAAGTTTCTAGACTAATATCCGGTTAGTAGTGAGTGCATACCATGATTGATCTTTTGAGACTGGGTTACTTCACTTAGTATGATGTTCTCCAGCTCCATCCATTTATCTAAGAATTTCATGAACTCATTGTTTCTAATGTCTGAATAGTACTCCATTGTGTATATATACCACATTTCCTGTATCCATTCCTCAGTTGAGGGACACCTGGGTTCTTTCCAGTTTCTGGCTATTATAAATAGGGCTGTTCTGAACATAGTGGAGCATGTATCCTTCTTACATGCTGGAGAATCCTCTGGGTAATGGCCAGGAGGGGTATAGCATTGTGCTCTCTAAGTGATGTGCACAGTTTTCTGAGGAACCACCAGACTGATTTCCACAGTGGTTGTACCAATTTGCAACCCTACCAGCAGTGGAGGAGTGTTCCTCTTTCTCCACATCCTTGCTAGCACCTGTTTCCTCCTGAGTTTTTGATCTTGGCCATTCTGACAGGTGTGAGGTGAATTCTCAGGGTTGTTTTGATTTGCATTTCCCTAATGACTAATGATGTTGAACATTTTTTAAGATGCTTCTCAGCCATCCGAAGTTCTTCATGTGTAAATTCTTTGCTTAGCTCTGTACCCTATTTTTAATAGGGTTATTTGGTCTTCTGGGATCTAACTTCTTGAGTTCTTTGTATATATTGGATATTAGCCCTCTGTCAGATGTAGGGTTAGTGAAGATCTTTTCCCAATTTGTTTGTTGCCGATTTGCCCTGAGGGCAGGCTTGTCTGGTCCCTGATTTTAGTGGGATTGCTTCAAGTTTCTCTCCATTTAGTTTGATGTTAGTTACTAGTTTGTTGTATATTATATTTATTATGTTTAGGTATGGGCCTTGAATCCCTGTTCCTTCCAAAACCTTTAACAGGAAAGGATGCTGAATTTTGTCAAATGCCTTTCAGCATCTAATGAAATGATCATGTAGTTTTTTTCTTTGAGTTTGTTTATGTAGTGGATTACATTAACAGATTTTTGTATACTGAACTATCCCTGCATCTCTGGAATGAAGCCTACTTGATCATGGTAAATGATCTTTTTGATGTGATCTTGGATTCCATTGGCAAGAATTTTATTGAGATTTTTGCATTGATATTCATAAGGCAAATTGGTCTAAAGTTCTCTTTCCTTGCTGGATATTTGTGTGGTTTTGCTATCAGCAAAATTGTGGTTTCATGGAATAAATTGGGTAGGGTTCCTTCTGTTTCTATTTTGTGGAATAGTTTGAAGAGTATTGGTGTTAGATCTTCTTTGAAGGTCTGATAGAATTCTGCACTAAAACAATCTGGTCCTGTGTTTTTTTTTGGTTGGAAACTGTCAATGACCACTTTTATTTCTTTAGGGGTTATGGGATTGTTTAGATAGTCTATCTGATCCTGATTAAACTTTGGTAGTTGGTATCTGTCTAGGAAATTGTCCATTTCATCCAGATTTTCCAGTTGTGTTGAGTATAGGCTTTTGTAGTGGGATATGATAATTTTTGAATTTCCTCGGTTTCTGTTGTTATTTCTCCCTTTTCATTTCTGGTTTTGTTAATTTGGATACTGTCTCTGTGCCCTCTGGGTAGTCTGGCTAAAGGTTCATCTATCTTTTTGATTTTCTCAAAGAACCAGATCCTGGTAATTCTTTGTATAGTTCTTTTTGTTTCAACTTGGTTGGTTTCAGCCCTGAGTTTGATGATTTCCTGCCTTCTACTCCTCTTGGGCGTATTAACTTGTGTCTGTTCTAAAGCTTTCGGGTGTGCTCTTAAGCTGCTGGTGCGTGCTCTCTCCAGCTTCTTTTTGGAAGCACTCAGCGCTTTGAGTTTTCCTCTTAGCACTGCTTTCATTGTGTCCCATAACTTTGGGTATGTTGTGCCTTCATTTTCATTAAATTCCAAAAAGGTTTTGATTTCTTTCCTTATTTCTACCTTGACCAAGGTATCATTTAGTAGTTTATTGTTCAGTTTCCATGTGTATGTGGTCTTTCTGTTGTTTTTGTTGCCATTGAAAATCCCCCTTACACCACAGAGATCTGACAGGAGGCATGGAATTAGTTCAATCTTTATATATCTGTTGAGTTCTGTTTTGTGACTAATTATATGGTTGATTTTGGAGAAGGTACCATGAGGTACTGAGAAGAAGGTATATTCTTTTGATTTAAGATGAAATGTTCTATAGATATCTATTAAATCCATTTGTTCCAAAACTTGTTAGTTTCACTGTGTCTCTTTAGTTTGTGTTTCCCTGATCTGTCCATTGAGGAGAGTAGGGTGTTGAAGTCACCCACAATTATTGTGAGGGGTGGGATGTGTGCTTTAAGCTTTAGTAAAGTTTCCTTTACGAATGAAGGTGCCCTCGTATTTGGAGTATAGATGTTCAGAATTGAGAGTTCTTCCTGGTAGATTTTTTCTTTGATGAGTATAAAGTGTCTCTCTGGGTCTTTTTTTGATGGCATTTGGTTGAAAGTCTATTTTACTGGATATTAAATTGGCTACTCCACCTTGTTTCCTGGGACCATTTGCTTGTAAATCTGTTTTCCAGCCTTTTACTCTGAGGTAGTGTTTGTCTTTGACACTGAGATGCTTATCCTGTATGCAGCAAAATGTTAGGTCTTATTCACGAATCCAGTCTGTTAGTCTATTTCTTTTTATTGGGGAATTGAGTCCATTGATGTTAAGAGATATTAAGGAATAGTGATTATTGCTTCCTGCTATTTTTGATGTAATTTTTATGTTTGTGTGGTTATCTTCTTTTGGGTTTGTTGAAAGATTAATTTCTTGCTTTTTCTAGTCTATAGTTTCCCTCCTTTTGTTGATGTTTTCCATTCATTGTCCTTCGAAGGGCTGGATTTGTGGAATGATACTGTGTAAATTTGCTTTTGTCATGAAAAAACAAACAAAAAGAAACCTTGGTTTCTCTATCTATAATAATAATTGAGAGATTTGCTGGATATAGCAATCTGGGTTGGCATTTGTGTTCCCTTAGAGTCTGTATGACATCTGCCCAGGCTCTTCTGGCTTTTATAGTCTCTGGTGAGAAGTCCGGTGTAATTCTAATAGGTCTACCTTTATGTTACTTGACCTTTTTCCCTTACTGCTTTTAATATTCTTTCTTTGTTTAGTACAATTGGTGTTTGAATTATTATGTGACAGGAAGAATTTCTTTTCTGGTCCAATCTATTTGGAGTTCTGTAGGCTTCTTGTATGTTCATGGCATCTCTTTCTTTAGGTTAGGAAAGTTTGCTTGTATAATTTTGTTAAAGACATTTACTGGCCCTTTAAGTTGGAAATCTTCACTCTCTTCTATACCTATAATCCTTAGGTTTGGTCTTCTCATTTTGTCCTGGATTTCCTGGATGCTTCGGGTTAGGAGCTTTCTGCATTTTTCATTTTCTTTGACTGCTGTATCAATGCTTTCTATGGTATCTTCTGCATCTAAGATTCTCTCTTCCATCTCTTGTATTATTGATGGATCCATGACTCCTAACTTCTTTTCCTAGGTTTTCTATGTTGTTTCCCTTTGTGATTTCATTATTGTTTCTACCTCCTTCTTTAGATCCTGAATGGCTGTTTCCAATTCCTTCACATGTTTTATGAAGGTGTGTTTTCCTTTAGTTCTTCAAGGGCTTCTCCGCGTTTACTTGTGGTCTCCTGTATTTCTTTAAGGGTGTTATTTATGTCCTTCTTGAAGCCCTCCATGCTGCCCTCCATCAGCATGATGACCTGTGATTTTAAATCCAAATCTTGCTTTCCTGGTGTGTATCCAGGACTTGCTGTTGTGGGAGAAATGGGTTCGGATGGTGCCATATTGCCTTGATTTCTGTTAGCAATGTTCCCATGTTTACCTTTTGCCATCTGGTTATCTCTGGTAATAGTTGGTCCTGGTGACACTGGCTGGTGCTTGCCCCTCCTGTGTGCCTGCAAGCCTATCTCAGCAATCCTGGGTGACCCGCTTTCCCCTGGCACAGTCTGCTGTGGTGCTGCTGAGTTCCTGGGTACAGGTGTTGTCCTGGAGGTGTGTGCCCCAAGTGATCCTCTATTCTGGTGATTCCCTGCTTACCAGTTTGCTACTCAGTCACAGGCACAAAGATGGCCACATCTCAAACTGGCCCCCTGCAGGGTACCCCGGCAGGGTAGGTGCCCAGCTGGCTGGCCATGGCACTTCGGAGCTACTGAATGAAGGTGGAGTCCTGGTGGGGTTTGTCCCAAGTGATTTTCTATTCTGGTGATCCTTGTTTACCAGACTGCTACTCAGTCACAGGTGGAAAGATGGTGGCATCTCCAGGAGTTTCTAAACATATTTCTCAAATTTTAAAATTTTATGTTCAAGACACATTTTTAACTTACAATACAAAATTGAATTTCAAGTAACTAGCCTAAATTTTGATCTGTGACTGAACTATTCTCCAATGTTGCCTTTGAATCTGAAATCACATTGACTCTATTACTTCTGGTTTGTTTCTAAAAATTTCTGCAACAGTGGGTTTTTGTGAGTCTGAGGGCAACCTTGTAGGTACAGAAATACACAATAAGCTCAAGGTCAGTGAGGGGTTACACAATAAGCCCCATTGGAAAAGAAAAAAGGAAAAGTAAAAAGTGTAGTTGTAGATACCCAACATTAACATGTGGACTCACAAGTGCACAAATATAATTATGTTCACATTCACACACTCACCCACATAAATAAGTACAATGACATAATGGCAGGCACAGTCTGCAATAGGCTAAAATCAGTTATTAAGAAAGAAGGAACAATCCTAACTCTCCATATAAAACATGGACTTGTCTGAACCAAAATAGCTAAAGACCCAAAAAACTGAGCCAGCTAGTTTTCAGACAATGCAGTTTATACTATGTCATGACATTATCTTAAGTTTCCATCCAACAGTGTCCTGTGCCATGACACTCTCTGTTTTCTTGAGAATCTATAAAATCAACTATTAATTTATTCCATACAAGAACAAATAAATATTTACTATCATTTGTCTAATTAACCCAAGAGCTAACTATATTAAGTTATTTTCACATCCTTAGCAACCCACAAGAGGTTTTCCATCTCACTGACATAAATATGTACTGTGAAACTAATAACAGGTATGAAGCTGTCTGTACCTGTGACCCAGAGTCTAAATCTATAGAATCATCCAGCAATAACAAAAAAATGAAAAGGATATCACTGAATGTTTTTAGACTAATTTGTAAAACAAGTTTCAAATATTACAGCAATGCCTGGTATAAATTCCCCAAATACATAAATATATGAAGTAATCAAATATATGAAGGTCTCAGATAAGTAAGAAAGGGTCTGCTTTATACAGAAGAAATGCCCACTGTCTTATTCATGGTTCCTATTCCTGCACAAACATCATCACCAAGAAGCAGCAAGTTGGAGAGGAAAGGGTTTATTCAGCTTACACTTTTGCATTGCTGTTCATCACAAAAGGAAGTCAGGACTGGAATTCAAGCAGGGTTGGAAGCAGGAGCTGATGCAGAGGCCATGTAGAGATGTTCCTTACTGGCTTGCTTCCCCTGGCTTGCTCAGCCTGCTCTCTTATAGAACCCAAGAGCACCAGCCCAAAGGTGGTACCACCCACAAAGGGCCCTCCCCACTTGATCACTAATTGAGAAAATGCCCCACAGCTGGATCTCATGGAGGCACTTCCCCAACTGAAGCTCCTTTCTCTGTGATAACTGCAGTCTGTGTCAAGTTGACACACAAAACTAGCCAGTACAATTGACCCCTTGTCAACTTGACACACAAACACATCACTATTAAGCCTCAACCCTTACTTTCTTATTCATCCCCAAGATCTAAATTACTTTAAAAGTCCCACAGTCTTTAGATATTAAAAGTTCAATCACCTTAAAATGTCCAATATCTTTCAAATTCAAAGTCTTTTAAAAATTCAAAGTCTCTCAACTGTGGGCTCCACTAAAATACTTTCTTCCTTCAAGAGGGAAACATATCAGGGCACAGTAACAACCAAAAGCAAAACTCAAACTCCAATGGTTGAATGTCTGGGATCCAACTCACGATCTTCTGGGCTCCTCCAAGGTCTTGGGTCACTTCTTCAGCTCTGCCCTTTGTAGCACACAGCTTGTCTTCTAGGCTCCAGCTGTCTGTATTCCACTGCTGCTGCTGTTCTTGGTGGTCATCGCATGGTACTGGCATCTCCAAAACGCCACTATCTTCCATTGTAATTAGGCTTCACCAATAGCCTCTCATAGGCTCTTATCAGGGTGACAAGCCCTGCTCCTATCATGACCCCTTCAAGTCCTTGGCCATCAATTGCAACTGAGGCTGCACCTTCACCAATGGCCTTCCGTGGCCTCTCACTGTGCCAAGAGCCTCAGCTGCTCTTCATGACCCCTTCATGCCTTCAAAACCAGTACCCTCTGGGTGACTCTTACACAGTACCAAGTCCAGCCACAGCACAAAATACAACTGCAGCTATCTCTGGAACACACTCTCTGTGCTCTCAGAAAACACTTCCAAGAAGATTTCATCTCAATGATGCTGGTCTCTTCTTAATCACCACTAATTTCTTAGCTCCAGCTAACCAGCATCAATAGTCCCAGTAACACAAAAGGTTGCTTTAGTGGTTCTAGTATCTTGTTACTCACAGCTGATTCTTCAGCCCCAGCTAACCAAATCCACAGAATCTTCACAATCAAAACATGGCCACTCTAAGAGTCTTTAATCTTCCCTCTGAAATTTCACAAGCCAGGCCTCCATCTTTTTTCTAGCTCAAAGTTCCAAAGTCCTTCCACAGTCCTCCCCAAAACATGGTCAGGTTGTCACAGGAATACCCCACTACGGTGGTACCAATTTGTCTTAGTCAGGGTTTCTATTCCTGCACAAACATCATCACCAAGAAGCAAGTTGGGGAGGAAAGGGTTTATTCAGCTTACACTTCTGCATTGCTGTTCATCACAAAAGGAAGTCAGGACTGGAACTCAAGCAGGTTAGGAAGCAGGAGCTGATGCAGGGGCCATGTAGAGATGTTCCTTACTGGCTTGCTTCCCCTGGCTTGCTCAGCCTGCTCTCTTATAGAACCCAAGAGCACCAGCCCAAAGGTGGTACCACCCATAAGGGGCCCTCCCCACTTGATCACTAATTGAGAAAATGCCCCACAGCTGGATCTCATGGAGGCACTTCCCCAACTGAAGCTCCTTTTTCTGTGATAACTCCAGCCTGTCTCAAGTTGACATACAAAACTAGCCAGTACACTCATAATTCTAGCAAATAAGCTCTGCTATATAACAAACATCTAAGTTTCCATCTTTATCAAGCTTTATCACTTTTAATTGGCTCTGGAATTACTGTATTGGCCTCTTGTAATTTTGTCTATAATATACATAACTCTAATTGGCTAACTATTTAAGATTAAGAGTCATGCTTTACAGGGTAATAGGGATGTGTGGGTGCTGGGTGGAAGCAAGATGACCTCGCCGGACCCCTCGCCAGAGAGTTGGCTGAGTGAGGACTGGAAAGTGGGCAGGCTGGCAGATCATGGGAGCATGGTCCTAACCAGCAGAGAGTTCGCAGGTCCTTTGGTGAGTTAGCAGGAGCCCTGTGGCCCAACTACATGAGGTCTGCAGATCCCCATTGCTTTGCCAGCACTAGTGCAGGAACATGCCAGCTTTCTTTTTTAATATTTAGCACAGTTGTGTTAAAGAGACTGTTGTTGAAACTATCTTCCCAAATTAGCAAAATCCTTTTATTTAACAAGTGGTCTAATAGTTATCAGCAGTTAAACCATTTAAGCAAAAGCAGTGCTGGAATTACAGATGTGAGCCATC
The DNA here is from genome assembly GCF_947179515.1 of Apodemus sylvaticus. Classification (NCBI taxonomy): domain Eukaryota; kingdom Metazoa; phylum Chordata; class Mammalia; order Rodentia; family Muridae; genus Apodemus; species Apodemus sylvaticus. The sequence goes on along the minus strand of NC_067475.1, from coordinate 112,190,630 downwards.
ACACTACCTAGAACGCAGATTTCAACCATTCAATTACAGGAGAATCCACAGCTTAAAAAAAAAATCATAGAAAACATTCTAAAAGTCACAAGAAAGTCTAAAGTGGTTTGTAATGTTCCCAGCACTGGAAAATAAACAAAACCAAAACGGTGTAGCAAATCCTTATACCATATAATGGAACTGACGGGCAAGTTCCTGAGTCTTTGGATTTTCAGTGTACTGCTTTGGCACTCTGTTATTACAGGAAAGTCTGTTCTTTTCCTACAGGCTTTACTCCACCTCAAAAATAAACATCAGAGCAGAGCCTTTTAAGGACAAAACCTTATTTACATAAGAAAGTTCATCAATTAAGCATATAGGATGTAAATTAACTAGAAAATACATTATATTATGTAAGAATTAAGAATTATAATTACTTGTTTGTTTTGTTTTATTTTTTTCTTTGTTTTTCAAGACAGGGATTCTCTATATAGCCACGGCTGTCCTGGAACTCATTCTGTAGACCAGGCTGGTCTCAAACTCAGAAATCCACTTGCCTCTGCCTCCCAAATGCTGGGATTAAAGGTGTGCAGCACCACTGCCCACCTAAGTACTAATTATTTTAAGTATCTTATAAGATTTTTACAATCATAGACTATTGGGATAATACAAAATAAATCAGTATAACTTGGGTCAAAAGTAACAATTATAAGCAAGTTAAGAGTCTTTTGCAATTCATTTATTACAACAAATTCTAAAATCATTCATTAAATCTCTATTTACTACTTATATTCAGTCACCTTTCTATTCATAGATGCTGACATTTAAAAAAGGATACAAAGTCACTACTCATCTAAAACTGTTTACATTTACTTCCTATGAATGAGGGTTTTTCATCAATATTTTAAATTTCATTTTGTCTCCAAGTATCTCCAACATAAATCTCCAAATATTTATCAATACCAATAGCTAGAATCCCACAAACCTTTCCCAGAAAGATTGTCTTTCTCTAAATTTCCATTATAATCCATTCACAAGTCAGTCACTAAATAATAGGGAATGAACATGTGCTTTCTCCAACATCCACTGAATGAGTAGTCTTAACATCAAGTTTGATAGTGTTAGAAGCTAAGGTTTTTAGAACCCAATTAGTTGAAATTAAAATCATGAGAGCAGATCTCTTGATAAGAGATTAGTGATTATGTAGAAATAAGAGACACCAGACCTTTGTCTCTCTGCCACAAGATAATGCTATGAGACACAGATATTGGTAATCCAGAAAATAGTTCTTTATTCAGATCCATTATGGTAGCAACTAGACTGTAAAAATTCCCTTCCCAGCTTCTGTTAAAACTATATGGATTTATTGGCTGCATTAATTAGAGCCCATAGGTAACCTATGGAATTTTTTTCTAGTCTAATAAACACATGATTATATTTTATAGAATTGTTTTACATCTCACATAACAAGCTTTTAAAAAAGCAAGCACCTGTTCTGGTTTATCATCAACTATATATTATACCACAACCACACAGCGAAGTACATATAAGTTATTCAGTAATTAACAGAGAATGAGAAGGCCACTGAATGGGGGGATAAAAAGGCAGGAGGTAAGAAAGCAACAGGCTTTCTTTGCAGGTCAGTTCTCAAGTCTTAACAGCTTTGTAACTCAATGTTTCCACTTTAGTTCAATAATGAATTACTCAAGTTACCATAAAATTTTTAAGGCTTCAGAGATCATTACAGAACCAAAGATATTTCTCAACTCTATATCTCAGTTGCCTTACTCTTTCTTCGGTTACTAAGGTCTCATACTAAACAAAATTGAAGAGACTTATTCTCAACTTGGGAAGGTGTATGAGTTATGAATACTATTGTAAAGATATACCAGAAGCAAAAACAACTTGGAGAGGAAAGACTACTTCATTCACAGTTACAGGTAACGGTTCACCATTGTTAGCGTTCAATCTAAACACCACCCCAGTTACCTGGCCACAGCCAGGTAGGTCTGACCCACTATAAAAGGGGCTACTTGTTCTCCTCCTCCCTCTCTTACTCTCGCTTCCCTCCTACCTCTCTCTTGTTCTTCCTCTCCCCTTCTGCCTCCCCTCTCTCTGGCTGTAAGCTGTTTTGCTAATTCTTAGTAAGTTCATTACTGTTCCACCCCCAAAAAAATCTTCACTTACATTGCCAATGGTAAAACCTTTCCCAATTTCCCCCTTTCCAAAGACCCCCAACCCCTCCTCCCAACCCCTGCCCCTCCACGTATATGCCCCTCAACCCGACCCCATTCCCACCTCCCCCCCTCTATTTCCCTTTGTTGGGGCATCTATTGAGCCTTTACCTGACCAAGGGCCACTCCTCCCACTGATGCCCAACAAAGCATTCCTCTGCCACATTTTGGCTGGAACTATATGAACCCTTTGGTTGATGGTTTAGTCCCTGGGAGTCCTGGGGCATCTGGGTGGCCAAAATCATTGTTTTTCCCATGGGGCTGTAAACCCCTTCAGCTCCTTGGACCACCCTCCAACTCCTCCATTGGGGACCCCACGCCCAGTCGGATGGTTGGCTGCTAGCATCTGCCTCTGTATTTGTAAGGCTTTGGCAGGGCCACTCCAGAGACAACCATGGCATGCTCCTTTTAGAATATACTTCTTGTCGTCCGTAGTAGTGTTGGGGTTTGGTGACTGTTTATAGCATGAATCCCCAGGTAGAGCAGTCTCTGGGTGGCCTTTACTTCAGACTATGCTCCACAATTTGTCTCCCCTATTGCTTCTGTGAGAATTTTGTTCCCTTTTTCAGAAGAACCAAAAATATGGCAAAACAAACATGAAATACTGCAGCTGCATTTCCATCACCTGATGTTCATAATGAAATGTACATGATTTCCAAAAGGCTCTTGTCACCTCACTGTTCCATCTCTACTACCTACAGCATATCCACAGCCTTTTTCCTAGGCCTGTTGCACTCCACACCTGCTGCTTTCATTGGGAATCATCCAAGTATTTCATGGGGAATAATCCTAGTATCTCTAATATTTAGGGTTTCTTGATTGCAACTTAGGCTTTGCCTTCGTGCTGTGACATCTCAAGAACTCTTTATATACACAGTCAGAAGTCAGGGGAATATGGGCAGAAGCCAGCTTCCTCCTTCCAATATGCAGGTTCTGTGGCTCAAACTTAGATCAACAGGTTTGGTGTGGCAAGCCTACTGAGCTATCTTACAAGCCCAATATATAAATTTTTAGATCAAGATTAGGTACATAAAAAATGTTATCATCTCTCTAGGTCTAGCTTATTCCACTGAAATGGTTATGAGTCTAGTCATTTTTTACTTCATTCCCTTAGGGCATTGAAGATGGCTCCAAACTTTGATTATTGTGAATAGTACAGCATTAAAAACATAAATGCAAGTACCTCTGAAGTATGCTCACTTAAATTTCTCGGGTGTATGAAGAGGACTACTCAATCTTCAGGTTTTTAAGAAACTTCCCCAGAGATTTCCATAGTGTCTACAATGGTTTCATGCCTACCACCAGTGTGAAAGTTTCTTTTTAATGTTGGATAGTCTTTTTTGAAGTGAAGGATTACAAATGGCCAATAATTGCAAGAAATAATGGTCACCATCTTTAGATATTCTAGAAATAAAAATCAATCCAGGCAGAGGTGGTACACGCCTTTAATCCTAGCACTCAGGAGGCAGAGACAGGCAGATTTCTAAATTTGAGGCCAGCCTGGTCTACAGAGAGAGTTCCAGGACAGCCAGGGCTACACAGAGAAACCCTGTCTCAAAAAACAACAACAAGAAAAAACAACCAAACAAACAAAACTACATTTGGCTATCATCCGTGATAATACAAGTTCAACTGTTGGCAAGGACACCAAGGAAAGGGAATATTTAAACACTGATCATGGCAATTAAAATTAGACCACCCACCTAGATAATCAGAATATGCTTGCTACTAAAAAATTTAAAACTAAAATAACTATATGATCAAATACACCCGTTTGGGTTATATCAAAGTATCAAAGTCAGATTACTGTCAAGCTATGATGCAGCTATCATCTATGTTCATCCTAGCACTGTTCACAATGGCAAACTTACTGAACCAGCCAAGGTACCCAAGAATGAAATTCTTGGATTAGGAGAATAAAAATGTGATACATGTACATGATGAAACTATATTCAGCCACTGAATAAGAATAAGATGGAACTGTAGTGAGAGCCACAATACAAATCTCCAGATTTTATATAAATGCCAGGCAAGCAAGAGACCACCAAAGCAGATCTTAAGAAAGTAGACAGACACAAGACTCTTAGGCAACATGTGTAGCTAAACTAGCAGGAATCAATGAGCTCTGGGTTCGGCAAGAAACCTGCCTCAGTAAATAAAGTAGAGAGCAATAAAGTCTTCTTCAATAACACTTGTGTTCTCCAAAAGGGCAAGCACAAGTATACATACAATTGAATGTGCATACATGGACACACACACACACACACACACACACACACATTACACACATACTCATGCATATTCACTCACTCATCTAAAAATGTAAAATAAAGTTATTTTCAGGAATTGAATAAACTGAAGGATTATTCTCTGAAATGTGGATTTTGAGGTAGAAGACGAGGACTTATGGGACATATGTGGAGGGGGAACCTGGGAAAGAGGAAAGCTTTTGGATTGTAAACAAAGAATATAGAAAATAAAAATATAAAAAAATGAATCAATGATGCAAAGAAAAAATAAATAAAAGAATGATTATGGAGTGTATGGACAGAAAAGAGTGAGAGGGGAAGGAGAATACAAAAGGGTATTTGAACACCACTATGTGCCTTATCTAGATACACAAATGTAAAAATAAACCTACATACTAAGGAAAAAAAAATACTTGAAAAGGACATATTTAGCAAAGAAGCCAATATCTACACTTTTTAAAGCACTCTCAAAACTCAATAGTAAAATTCAACTAAATCACATCAAGGTCTGTGAACATAATGTATGGCATAAAACCTATTTTCTTTTTCCTACTGTAAGTAATATTTGAAGGAACAATTTAATTTCACTTCCTAAGAAGGTATTCTTGACTATTTCTTTTCAAAATTAAAAGTACTTCCTTCTCTGATCCTATGGCACTTTCACAAAACCTCTAATAACTCTACTATATGTGACATTTAATATAATATGAAATACAAGAAGAAAGATATACAAAACTCCTTTAAAATACAAGCAACTTAAAAATGAGGTACAAGACTATAATATACTTTCCCACATTTTATGCTTGATTCTAGGTAAAAGACGAAAAAAAAGTGATTCAGGTCCTTCAACATCTAAATTTTGGGTGGCTTTCATCATCTCTTACATTTGAAAAACCTTCTCTAGAAAGAAGGGAATGATCTACAGAACTTGTAAAGAATGTGAAAAACATACAGAAATTTGAATTTTTCTCATATTAAGCAGTAAGAATATTACAATCTACCATTTTATTTTAGAATTATCTTGTTTCCCTTTTGACACTAGGAAGTAAAGTAATAGTTTAATGAACAAAATTGGGACTCTGATATTCTTAATAGTCTTCCACCCTCTTAGTCTTTAGATACTTAATACTGCAAGCCAATTCAAGTCAATCTTAGAAGCATGGACAATATAAAATATAAAAACTCTGCCATTATTAACTTCTGATAAAGGATATTCTTCAATCTAAAAGTATAACAACATGAATTTCAGAGAGAGATAAAAACAGAAGCAGGATAATTTAAAAGTATCACTTTTTAACTGACTTATGTTAAGTATTATGAATGCAGTATCTTCTAATTCTAAAATGATGTGATGTGAATCTTAATGATGTTAGCATAAGGGAAATAACCTGCTCAAGATCCAATGCTAGCATCAAATCAAAATCTAGGCTCATACATTCTCTGCATCTTGAAGTGTAGAGCCAATCTCTTGGGCAATGTGTAAAAGCATTCACCTGTCAATTTAAATCTGACTGGCCAAGGATTTGAGGCAGGATTAGAAGATGGAACATCTGGTAGACAGAAAGGAATTCTGGGATTGAGTGAGGTGAAGGGAGATTTGTCCAGATACAGAGAAAGTCACATGAAACTGAGGACTAGGTAACTAGCCACCTATAACCTAGATTACTTTACATGGGATAACTGAGGTATAAGCTAGCAGAAATGAGCCAAGACTATTGGCCTGCATGCGTATCTATATATATGAAGTCTCAGAGTCTTTATTTTGTGAACCTAGGTGTGAGTGGAAAGACTGGAAGGTAGAGATGGTTCCTACTACATTGAAGGATTAGTAACAGAGAAACCACACCTCAAAACACATACAAATACTTCCACTAGTCCTTTAACTCTCAAGTTTTGTCACTAACCATTGGCATACATGGTAAATGACTTTTAGATGATTATTTAGTACAAAGAAAAACCTTTGTAATTTTGAAATAAACATAATAAAAACTTATGATTCATATTAATAAAGAGAAACTTAAAAAAAAACCCTACTTGTTTTTCCAACCTGCTTTTCACTGTGTTCTTTAGTTCTTACCTGCAATCTTTCTATGGCATAGAAATAGCCAACTGTATAACAACGTTGCAACAAATGTTCCACAAAAACACTAGGAAAGGAGGAAAAACTAAGGAACAAGTACCAAACAGTAAATGCCTATTTCAGATACTGCTTTAATATATATTAAACCACATGTGGCTTACCAAAAGTACTCTAATCACTTTTATGTATTTTACAAAAATGGATTATAAAAACAGATATAAGTACTATCTACAGCATAGGTCCAACAGTGATCATAGCAGAAGATATAAGTGCACTTTTGTTCTCATAGCCAATCTAACAACTATAGTGAAGTAATAATGTACAGTACTGGCTGCAAAAAAAAAAATTCCTTTTGAATCCTAACTTCTATTCCATCAGTAAGAATACTATTTCACTTTATAAATAATAACACAGCAAATAAGACTTTCACAGACAAAAACTGAGAATATTCATAGGCTTTTGCTATTAAAATTATGTCATTCATTCAGAAAAATGATGAAAAGTTGAATATACACACTCATGAAAGAAAATAACAAAGAATTATTGAAAACAATCAAATAAGGAAAAGAATAAGAATGCTATTAACTCTAAAGACTTCTTTAAAACACACACACACACACACACAAACATCTTGGCAAGGAACCAAGTCTCTCTTCTAGACTAAACACTTCAATGGTTTGTTGAAAACAAACTTGTCCTCACAGACTACTAAATCAGAATAATTTATACCTAATTAAGCTATTTGTATCTTCTTACTAATTTACAAGCTAACATTTCTCTCCTCTTTGCTCAGTAAGTTTCCCTTACACATATTTAGGTCATTTCCAAAATAGGTCACTTCCAAAAAAGTTGCAACCCTCCCTGCAGCCCCCAGGTATGTACACTTTTCTGTGTGCCTGCCATGTTTTCCACAAGATTTTTTGGATGACTTAATTCCATATTCTGTTATTACTTATTTCTATTCAATAATGGATTTGTTGATGTTGTGCAACTATTTTCCTCAAACCAAAAACTCTTTGGCAGAAGGAAGGTAGCTGGAGGGCCCAAGAAGCTGATGAAACTCAAAAGGTTAAAGCCTACATTATTTGTTCACATCTTCATAGGACAGCCTACACAATAGGTTTTCTTTATATCAAAACATGTTATTTCAGGGTTGGTGACATAGTTCAAAAGGCAGCACTTACCTAGTACTACAACAAAGAAGGATTAATTCATTCATCACACTACGTATAATCTAAACTTAATTTGTAGACACATATCATCTGCTTCCCATAAGAAGACCAGTTCTGAAAGGTCAGGGTGTTAATTTTGCTTTCCAATAGATACTCTACCAGTTTCTACATTTGTACCTGATTCATAACATTTCAAATGCCATACAAGAGAGAGAGAGAGAGAGAGAGAGAGAGAGAGAGAGAGAGAGAGAGAGAGAGAGAGAGAGAGAGAGAGAGCTTAGATAGAGCTGGAGGTGAGGGATTCAGTGCTTGCCTAGCCTCTAGAAGGTCCTAGATTCAATCCCCAGAATGAGAGATTGAGAATTCCCACTTAAAGATCAAACAAATAAGATGACAACCTTACAACAAAACCAAGCAGCTGATGAATGAATCATGAAAAGTATATTCTCTAACCATATTAAAATTAAGATTCTTATAAAAATTTTAAAACTTAATTCTTATACCACAACACTTAAGAAAACTTTTAACAAATGTTGATTCAAATGCACCCTATACTGCCTAGGACAGACCTCTCCTGTAGGCTCTTAACCAGACTTAAACAATGTGGAAATTTTTTTAAAGATTTACTTTTATTATATTAGTGTTTTCCCAGCATGTATGAATATGCCCCATCAATGTGCCTGGTGTGAGCAAATGCCAGAATAATGCATTGAATATCCAGGAACAGGGGTTACAGTGACTGTAAAATATCATGTAGGTGCTGGGAACTGAAACCAGGGTCTACTGTTTGGGCAGCAAATGCTTATAACTGCTGAGACATCTCTCCAGACCAACAAGTTGCTATTTTTAAAATACTCTTACAGAATCAAAGATTTGGCAATCCCTGGCCCATTCTTGGGATAATTCAGAACAAGTGATAAGGGACTATATGCAGAAACCTGGGCACCTGAAGACCTCTAGGCTGCAAGGTATAGAGGAATTTTAATCCAGCAACATGGCTGCTCTGACAAGAGATTACATCCAAAGATTTTGGATGTCTATGTGATCTGACTAGAATACAGACAGCACCTTTAATTTCAGGAGACAGAAAAGCAGATCTCTGAGTCTAGTAACAGCATGGTATCGAGCAAGTTTCAGGTACAGAAAAGCTTAGGTCCAGGTGTGTTAGATAGCACATGCCTTTAATTCCAGCACTCAGGAGACAGGCATGGCAGATCACTGAGTTCAAGTGAGTCAGTTCTCTTGAGTCAGTTGAGTTTAGCTCAGTACTGACCACAGGAGCCATTGCAGCGGAGCTGAGTTTAGTTTCAGTGCAGTGGAGCTGAGTTTACTTCCATTTAGTTCATGAACCAATGACAGTTGAAGCCAGAGAATAAGAAGGAGCCAGAAGATTAGAACAAACTGCCAGAGTTTAGTTTGAGGTCAAACAGAAGATCAATTCAATGAGAAGCTGAGAGAAGCCAGACTGAATCAGTTAGCTTGAACAGGAGTTTGAGTCAAAATAGCTGAGATGAACCTGTCAGCTAGAGTTCTGAAAGAATGACAAAGAATGATTTTATTCAGCAATAAGCATTGGAGATGACATTTACTACAGGCAAATAAAAGTTACTTTTAAAACTATGGAGAAATTTTGGCATTAGAACTCTATAGAATTCAGCAAGATAAAACTGTGGTCAGAAACAAAGTCTGCAGAAGAATTTAGACACAGGGTCAAAGGGAGATATAAAACATTAGGAAGGAAAGCCCAGAAGAAAGGCCATTCTTAGTAATTAAACTCCTAAATGACTTCCCAGAATATGACCAGGATCTGTGACCTGAACAGGGAAAGACTACTCACTAAAACCTCTTAAAACTACTCACTAAAGACTCTCTTAAAAGACCTCCCAGAAACAAGAATAGCATTCATAATCTGATCAATGAAAGAACACAAAGAGATAGGGCCATCCATCACATTCATCTAATCATTCATGAAGGACCAACTCCAGATGAGACAGGCATCAGGAGGCCAGGAAGGAACTCTGAATCATAATAATAATTTAGTATTTTGGCAGGTCAGTTCTACCTTGTTCTAAGTACCTCTCCTCCATGGTTTTCCCCTCCAGAGCCCCTTTCTTTTTGCCCTCATTCTCACTTGGACAGGCTTTCCCCAGAGTACTAGCTAGCCTATCTCTTGTAGTGTCTCCATGTCTCAGTCTCCTGATACATGCGACATTTTATTTAATATGATTATATTCCATTATGTCTCCATCTCAGAATTGCTTCTTTCAGCTAATATGACTTTCCTGTCATTATTAAATTAATATAATAATTCCGGGGCATTAGCCCAACCTATTGATCAGATTTCTTGCATATTAACATGAAGATGAACTTTCATGAATTAAGGCTGTTTAGAAAAATTAATGATTCTATAGAATTCCTGATTTGATACAAATAATTATAGGAAGAAAGTTTTTTTGCATTTTTATTTTAATTTTTTAATTATTTTATTTATTGAAAGGAGAAATGAAGGGAAGTAAAAACACTTTATGATAAAATTAAACATTTACATGGGAAATATTTCAGATAAACACGTTAAAATTGACAATTTTCATGGAAAATTAAAGAGTACATGTTAAACATTGCTAAATTAATTGAAATATGGACTAGAAACATTTTATGATAGAATTGAACATTTACATTGAAAATATTTCTGATAAAATTGTAGAAAATGTAGAAAAACATGTTAGAATTGAAGATCATCATGGAAAATTTTATATAGATATAATAATGGTAGGTACAAAAATATTCCTGCTGGGCGGTGGTGGCACACACCTATAATCCCAGCACTCTAGGAGGCAGAGAAACCCTGTCTCAAAAAAAACCAAATCCAAAAAACCAAAACCAAAACAAAACAAAACAAAAAGTATTCCTAAGTTGATTGAAAATGGAATTATAAGCATTTTCTGATAAACTTGAAGATTTACATGGAAAATACTTCTGATAAAATTGAAAAAATATATATAAAACCATGCTAAAATTAAAGATTATCATGGAAATTATATAAATAAAATGACAAGCATAAAGATAATTCTAAGATGATTGAAGGTGGAATTATAAATATTTTCAGATAACATTGAATATTTACATGGAAAATATTTCTGGTAAAATTCAAGAAATAAATAGACAAACACGTTAAATTTGACTATATCATGGACATTTTTACATATAAAATGGTAGATATAAAAACTCTCTCTAAATTAATTGAAGGAGGAATTAGAAATATTTGTGGAAAAAAAATGAAAGATTTACATTGAAAACATTTCTGATAAAATATAGGAAGTATATAGAAAGATATTTAAATTGAAGATTATAATGAAAAATAATGCAAATAAAATGGTAGACATTAAAAAAATGCTAAATTAATTAAAAGGGGAATTACAAACATTTTCTGATAAAATTGAAGATTTACATGAGAAATATTTCATTAGTCTATGTTTTTTTATTGGGGAGTTGAGTCCATTATTGTTAAGAGATATTAGGGAATAGTGATTGTTGCTTCTTGTTATTTTTGATGTTATTTTTATGTTTATGTGGGTATCTTCTTTTGGAAGAAGATTACTTTCTTGGTTTTTCTTGGGTGTAGTTTCCCTCCTTGTGTTGGCATTTTCCATCAATTATCCTTTGTAGGGCTGGACTGGCGGACAGATATTGTGTAAATTTGGTTTTATCATGGAATATCTTGGTTTCTACATCTATGATGATAGAGATTTTTACTGGGTATAGTAGCCTGAGCTGGCATTTGTGTTCTCTTAGGGTCTGTATGAGGTCTGCCCAGGATCTTCTAGCTTTCATCATCTCTGGTGAGAAGTTTGGTGTAATTCTGATAGGTCTGCCTTTATAAGTTACTTGCCGTTTTCCCCTTACTGCTTTTAATATTCTTTCTTTGTTTAGTGAATTTGGTGTTTTGATTATTATGTGCCAGGAGGACTTTCTGTTCTGGTGCAGTCTGTTTGGAGTTCTGAAGGCTTCTTGTATGTTCATAGGCATCTCTTTCTCTAGGTTAGAGAAGTTTTCTTTTACAATTTTGTTGAAGATATTTACTGGGCCTTTAAGATGTAAATTCCCGCTCTCCTCTATACCTATAATCCTTAGGTTTGGTCTTCTCATTGTGTCCTGGATATCCTGGATGTTTTGGGTTACCAGCTTTATGCATTTTGCATTTTCTTTGACTGCTGAGTCAATGTTTTCTATGGTATCTTCAGCACCTGAGGTTCTTTCTTCTATCTCTTGTATTCTGTTGTTGATGCTTGCATCTATGACTCCTGAATTCTTTCCAAGAGTTTCTATCTCCAGAGATGTCTCGCTTTGTGATTTCTTTATTGTTTCTACTTCCACTTTTAGATCCTGGATGGTTTTGTTCAGTTCCTTCACTTGATTGTTTGTGTTTTCCTGTAATTATTTAAGGGATTTTTGTGTTTCTTATTTAAGGGCTTCTTCCTGTTGACACATGATCTCCTGTATTTCTTTAAGGGATTTTTGTGTTTCCTCTTTAAGGGCTTTTACCTGTTGACCAATGTTCTCCATTATTTCTTTAAGGGAGTTATTTAAGTCTTTCTTGAAGCCCTCTATCAGCATCATGAGATACGATTTTAAATCCAACTCTTGCTTTCCAGTGTGTTGGGAGAACTGGGTTTTGATGTTGCTATGTGGCCTTGGTTTCTGTTGGTAGGGTTCTTGGGTTTAGCCATCCGGTTATCTCTGATGCTAGTTTGTATTGTTGTCTCTGGCTGGAGTTTATTCCTCGTGTGGGCCTGTAAGCCTGTGTCCTTACTCCTCTGAGCTCGAAAGTGAAAGCCCTTGTGGGAGATCTCTCTCCTGGCAGGCTATGCACAGAAGGCTGTGGAGTTTCCTAGCTCCCTGGTGCAAGTGGCTGCAGGAAGACTTCCATCCCAGTTGCTCCACTGATCTTAGGCCCTGTGTGCTCCTAGCTGGTCCCCTCCAGAGAAAAGGTGGATATCTCACCTCTGTGCTCAGAAGTGAAAGCCCTGCTGAGAGATCACTCTCTCCTAGCAAGCTGTGCACAGAAGGCTATGGAGACCCCCTCCAGAGATTAGGTCTTACAGCTCATTCTTATAGAGGCATTTTTCTCCATTGAGGTTCCCTCCACATTGATGACTCTAGCTTATATCTAGTTGACAGAGAAGTCAGAAAGAAAGTTTTAAGAAACAGTCTTAGTTCTTTTGCTAGAAAGATGTAATAAATTTAGAATCAAGAATAGAATGTGCCCAGTACTCATAATAGTAAGTAAAGGCTGCATAATAAAAAATACAATTGAGATTTTATAATCACACTAAAAAGAAATAAGTGTGGGATAAATTTGTATTCAAGGAAAAACAGGTATGCCACAGGTGTGCACTATGACAAGGTAAGGCCAGCCATGTTGCTTTAACTTATAATTGAGCATATCAGACTGAAACACTACTTTGAACTTAATATCAACATTGTTCTGTAACTCCCATTTTATGCAACATTTTATCTCTGAGGTAATTTTCTAAAGAAAGTTTTGTCTAAGAAGGTATAAAAAGGCCAGAGAAAAGAAATAAAGTTGTTGGTTAGTTGGATAGCTTGTCTTGGGGATCTCTGTCCTATTCATCCATCCATTATTCATCCATTCTCCCAAAATGTACGTCTGTTTGTCTATATGTACATGTGTAGGAATATACATATGTAAGCACGCATCAACACTTGTGAAGTTGACTGTGACAGACAGTTGGGCCCAGCCAAAGTGTGGGTGTATGAATGTGTATGTGTTTGTGCATATTTGCCTATATTAAGCATTTTAATCCTTTTCCTTTCCTTCCTTGGTGGTTTACAAAGAGTCAACAAGCCTAGCTAGAGAGGCCTCTGGCTGCCTGGACAGAGAAGAGAGCAATAGTAATAAACTCTTTACCTAATCATCCCGCTGTTAGCATCATTGTCAACAGATCCAGAGACCTGCAACTTCAGGCCTCAGAGTAACTTAAAGTCAAGATAGGCATATGTTATTATGGAAAGTAACCCTACTATCTCACAAGACCATGTCTTGCCTGTCCCCTCCAACGTTCTCAGCTACTTCAGAGAGGACCCAGCCTGAGGATAAGCTCCCAGCATAAAGTATGTTAAAAGAAATTAGAGGACACATATAATCTGTTTAACAGTTCTAAAAGAAGATTAAGAAAATCTAAAAAAGATACACACACACACACACACACACACACACACACAAGCACACACACAGACCAGCACACACAGCGGATATGAAAGTAGTATTTCAGTCCTGGAAGACAACTCAGGTAAAGCATTTGACATACAACACGAAGACCTAAGATCAGATTCCCAGCATACACGTAAAATTACGGGCACAGAAGCAGGTGCCTTTAATTCTACACTGGAAGGCAGAAAAACTAAGATCCCAGGAGCATACTACACTAACAAATTTATAAGCTCTAACTTAAATGGTAGATACTGTAGCAAAAAGAAAAAAGAAAAAAAAAGCCAGGTAGAGATAAACAGAGGAATACAGTCAATGTTGACTTAAAATTTTTATATATGTGCATGTACACAAACACACACGCACCCACACATACACACACACATACACACACACACACACACACACACACACACACACACACACACACACCTCATAAGACAAAATACTGAAAAGGGGAATCAACAAAAGAGAGAATCAAATCATACTGGGTGTACTGGCTAGTTTTGTGTGTCAACTTGACACAGGCTGGAGTTATCACAGAGAAAGGAGCTTTAGTTGGGGAAGTGCCTCCATGAGATCCAGCTGTGGGGCATTTTCTCAATTAGTGATCAAGTGGGGAGGGCCCGTTATGGGTGGTACCACCTTTGGGCTGGTGCTCTTGGGTTCTATAAGAGAGCAGGCTGAGCAAGCCAGGGAAAGCAAGCCAGTAAGAAACATCCCTCCATGGCCTCTGCATCAGCTCCTGCTTCCTGACCTGCTTGAGTTCCAGTCCTGACTTTCTTTAGTGATGAACTGCAAGGTAAAGAGTTTATTGCTATTGCTCTCTTCTCTGTCCAGGCAGCCAGAGGCCTCTCTAGCTAGGCTTGTTGACTCTTTGTAAACCACCAAGGAAGGAAAGGAAAAGGATTAAAATGCTTAATATAGGCAAATATGCACAAACACATACACATTCATACACCCACACTTTGGCTGGGCCCAACTGTCTGTCACAGTCAACTTCACAAGTGTTGATGCGTGCTTACATATGTATATTCCTACACATGTACATATAGACAAACAGACGTACATTTTGGGAGAATGGATGAATAATGGATGGATGAATAGGACAGAGATCCCCAAGACAAGCTATCCAACTAACCAACAACTTTATTTCTTTTCTCTGGCCTTTTTATACCTTCTTAGACAAAACTTTCTTTAGAAAATTACCTCAGAGATAAAATGTTGCATAAAATGGGAGTTACAGAACAATGTTGATATTAAGTTCAAAGTAGTGTTTCAGTCTGATATGCTCAATTATAAGTCAAAACAACATGGCTGGCCTTACCTTGTGTAAGCTCAATAAACCCTTTCCTCCCCAACTTGCTTCTTGGTCATGATGTTTGTGCAGGAATAGAAACCCTGACTAAGACACTGGAAATAAAAAATTCATTCAGTCAGGCCATTCATGTAGTTCAGTAGATAGAAGTTTTAGCAAGCAGGCCTGAGTTTATTTGAAAGGAAAGAATTAACTCCTGAATGTCATCCTCTGACCTCCATGTTCACACTATAACACCAGCATAATGCACTCACTCATACAAAATAAATAAATATACTTTTTAAAAATGGAGAAACCAAGATATTCAATGACAAAACCAAATTTACTCAAACCCAGCCCTACAAAGGATAATAGGAGGAAAACACCATTACAATGAGGGAAACTATACCCTGGAAAAAGCAGGATATTAAGCTTCTTTCATCAAACCCTAAAGAAGATAACCACACAAGTATAAAATTAATATCAAAAATGATAGGAAGCAATAACCACTACTCCTTAATATCTTTTAACATCAATGGACTCAATTCCCCAATAAAAAGACATAGACTAACAGACTGGTTAGTAAACAGGACCCTACATTTTGCTGCATACAGGAAACACACCTCAGTGTCAAAGACAAAAACTACTTTAGAGTAAAAGGCTGGAAGACAATTCTACAAGCAACGGAGGAATGGATACAAAAAATGTGGTATATTTACACAATGGAGTACTATTCAGCCATTAGAAACAATGAATTCATGAAATTCTTAGACAAATGGATGGAGCTGGAGAACATCATACTAAGTGAGGTAACCCAGTCTCAAAAGATCAATCATGGTATATGCACTCACTGATAAGTGGATATTAGCCTAGAAACTTTGAATACCCAAGACATAATCCACATATCAAATGATGTCCAAGAAGGTCAGAGGAGTGGCCCCTGGTTCTGGAAAGGCTCAGTGCAACAGTATAGGGCAATACCAGAACAGGGAAGTGGGAAGGAGTAGATGTAGGAACAGGAGGAGGGAAGAGGGCTTATGGGACTTGCGGAAAGTGGGGACCCAGAAAAGGGGAAATCATTTGAAATGTAATTAAAGAATACATCGATTATAAAAAAGAAAATTTTAAAAAAATAAAAAAATAAAAATAAAAATAAGACTGAAAATTTCACTAATACATGAATAAAGAAAAAACAAAAAGGACTTTACAACAGGTAGAAAATTTTAACAGAAAACAGCAGAATAAGAAGGTACAAATATAACATTCAAACTCAATAAGGCACTATGAAAAAATAAACATTCTTTTGATGACAAAGAAGAAATACACTGAAGACATAGAAAACATTTCAATAAAATTATAAAAGAAGGTTTTCAAAACTGAAGTAAGAAATGACCATAAGGAAGATCAGTCAAGTCTCCCATGTCATTGTTATATTCAAGCATACACAGCAGCAAGAAACTACATGGAATGCTGCACAAGAGAAGTGCCAAACACTCATAAAGGCAGGTTTATCTGAATAACAGAGTTTTCAACATAAACTTTGAAATCTCGGAGAACTTGGAATGCTATAATTCAAACTCCATATAACTGTCAATCAAACCACTATACTCAACAAAGTTATGAATCATTACTGAAGATGAAAGAAACTCTCCAGAATAATAAAGCGTTTAAAGGATTTATGACAACCAAGGCAGGTCTCCTGAAAATACCTGAAAGAATACTTTAAACCAAAGACAAAGATAAATGCATTCACAAGACTATAGGAAAGGATAAAGCACATCAGGAAATGAGGAAAGGGGAAAAAAACAAAAACAAAATCAAGATGATAGGCATAAATAAACTTATTTTAATAATACTCTGAGTGCTCTAAGTTCACCAGTCAAAAGAAACAGGCAAGCATACTGGACAAAGAAGGAAGGAAGGAAAGGAGGAGGGAGGGAGGGAGGAAGGGAGGGAGAAGGAGGAGGAGGAAGAGGAGGAGAAGGGAGGGCTGACAGGCAGGAAGGTCAACCAGGCTCTATTTGTTCCCTGAAATAAATGCAGTACTCTAGAACAAAAGCAGAAGCAACCTTAGAGCAAATGAACAGGAAAATGGGGTTAGAGAGATGGCTCAGAACTTAGCAGTACCTCCTATTCTTGCAGAGGATCCTGATTTAGTTCCCAATACTCATATGGTGACTCACATCTATAACTCCAGTTCTTAAAACTCCAGTGCCCTCTTCTGGCCATTTCAGGTACCAGGTACACTTGTGATATATACATGTAAGCAACAATCATGCAATCATACTCATAAAATAAGAATATATATATATATATATATATATATATATACTTCTTTAAAAGAATGAAGAAAAATGTATTCTGAGCAAAAGAATTAGCCAATTATGGAACTATCTTCCTGATGGAGGCAAACTGTTCAGCAAGCACATCCATCCAATTCCACTTTTCTCACTTTGGAACACCAAAAATGACAGAACTGCCTTCAGTTCCTTTTTGACATCCCCACACCCAAATGTCTAATAAATCAAATTCTATGTACCAGCAACGTATCCTTAAAATCCCTTTGGATACAAAAGCCAACTGTGGGGTTGGGGCAATAGCAGCTGAGTTGAAAGATTTTAGTAAAGCATGAAAAGACTCAAGAACTAGCATTTACAAGCCTTAAATTAGACTGCTGACAACACACCAGGTACTCTGGATATAACCATAAGATACACTTATGAAAAACTGGCAATGGGAAAAAATAAAGAAGGACCAAGCATGTAAGGCAAAAAGTAGTCAAAATAGACCACTTGTAGGTCTATTTCTGTTTATGGAGGAATTCATATATGTCTTGTTTTTGTTTAATTGGTGTGAAGAATGAACAGTGATTCTGATAAAAGAAAACATGTAATTGGGTCTGGCTTACAGTTTCAGTGGTTTAGTGCATTATCATCATGACAAGAAATATGGCAGCATCCAGGCAGGCATGGGGCTAGAGTAGCTGAGAGTGCTACAACTTAACCAGCAAGCAGCAGAAGACTGTGTATCACACTGGACAAAGCTTGAGCATATACAAGACATCAAGGCCCACCTCCACATTACTTCAAACAAGACCACAGTTACTTCAACAAGGGCAAAACTCCTCACAGTGTTACTTCCTATGGGCCACGCATTCAAACACCTGAGTCTATGAGGGACATCTTTATTCAAACCACCACAATGTCTGACACAAGAATCTGTGTATTAGATGGTGCCAGACAATAGCAGGATGGGGAATTGTGAGTACAGGCTTTCCTTTAGCAACAACAGAAATGTTCTAAAATTGATTGCAGTATACTAAAGATAATAAAACTACTAACTCTATAGCTATAAATGTGAAATTATAGTGTGAGTAGGAATACTGTGTTAATTAAAATAGAAAAAAGTACATAAGCCCTGAAAACATTTATAACAACTTCAAATTGTCTTGATCCCTGAGTAGATTATGATAATCTCAGACTGCTAGGGTCCTAAGCCTGGGTAACAGCCTGAACCAAAAGCAGTATCTGGAAGAAAGCAAGAGGGCCAAAAGCTTAAAATTAACTCTACAGTTTTCATCTACTTTATTTAGGTGTCAATCAAAATAGCTAAATGAAATAATAAGAACTAGTATTAAAAAGCAGGAAAAACAACAGGTTAGATATCTAGATAAATACCATATACACATAGTAACAAGATTACTGAAGAGTAAGAGCTATGTTTTATGTTAATCACCACTAATATTTTCAAGGAATCACGAAACAAGATCAAGGATTTCAGTAGATAGGAAGAAACCATATAAAATACATTGTCTAAAATTTAAAAAAATAAATATTTCAGTGAAGACAGATTGAATATTAGATTAAAGAACAGGAGAATGAATGAAATGTGCACAGAATGAAATGGGGGTGAAAACAAATGGAAATGAATGGATATGGAATAAAGGGAACACGAAAGTCTGTTGCATGACAACCTTTTCTGGGAAGAAGCAACACAGGTCTACTCACCCCAGGCAGTGAATCCAAAAGAGATTAAAGTACAGATAACACGGTAAGAGCCAGCATTAATCTATAAGCTCCACCTACCTAAAACAAGGTGCCTTATTGGAATGCTGAGAGTTGCATATTTGGAGAAATAACTAGTCACATGTTTTTACATCCCTAAACAAGTCTATTTGAACCAACTGCATTGAATGTGCTTGACTGCATTTAAGCAGTAGGTATGAAAGCAAGAAATATGTCAAATGAAGAATTACAGGTTTTGCCTTTTTACTCCCCTGCTTACTGTGACTCGGGGTCACTTTCTGGGATTTGAAAATGTAAACTTCAATAGAATCCATACTGGTTAGTATTTAATTAACGCTTGATTCAAATCTGGTGCAATATTGTGGAACAGGTTTTTCTCTTTTGAATACCAGATTGAATATTTAGAGGCAGCAGCAAGATTACAAAGACTATTCCATCCTAAATCCTGATTCTAGGCTCTTTACCCCAAGACCAGTATAACTCCTCAAGGATACATAGTTTATAATATTAATAGAGGGACTCACACCACCCTATGTGACCAGCCATCTTAAAAAAAAAAAAAAAGATTAAGAAGGTCTTTTTTTTTTTTTTTAATGGAAATCTCCTTTTGGTAAGTCATAGAAACCATTTTTTTTTAAATCTTGTTTTTTATTCGATATATTTTTTTATTTACATTTCAAATGATTTCCCCTTTTCTGGTCCCCCACTCCCCAAAAGTCACACAAGCCCCCTTCCCTCCCCCTATTCTCCCACCCACCCCTTCCCACTTCCCTGTTCTGGTTTTGCCTTATACTGCTACACTGAGTCTTTCCAGAACCGGGGGCCACTCCTCTGTTCTTCTTGTACCTCATTTGATGTGTGGATTATGTTTTGGGTATTCCAGTTTTCCAGGCTAATATCCACTTATTAGTGAGTGCATACCATGATTGATCTTTTGAGACTGGGTTACCTCACTTAGTATGATGTTCTACAACTCCATCTGTTTGCCTAAGAATTTCATGAATTCATTGTTTCTAATGGCTGAATAGTACTCCATTGTGTAGATATACCACATTTTTTGCATCCATTCTTCTGTTGAGGGACACCTGGGTTCTTTCCAGCTTCTGGCTATTATAAATAGGGCTGCTATGAACATAGTGGAGCATATATCCTGATTACATGCTGGGGAATCCTCTGGGTATATGCCCAGGAGTGGTATAGCAGGATCTTTCAGAAGTGACATGCCCAGTTTTCTGAGGAACCACCGGACTGATTTCCAGAGTGGCTGTACCAATTTGCAACCCCACCAGCAGTGGAGGAGTGTTCCTCTTTCTCCACATCCTAGCCAACACCTGCTGTCTCCTGAGTTTTTAATCTTAGCCATTCTGACTGGTGTAAGGTGAAATCTCAGGGTTGTTTTGATTTGCATTTCCCTGATGACTAGTGAAGTTGAGCATTTTTTAAGATGTTTCTCTGCTATCCAAAGTTCTTCAGGTGAGAATTCTTTGTTTAACTCTGTACCCCATTTTTAATAGGGTTATTTGGTTTTCTGGGGTCTAACGTTTTGAGTTCTTTGTATATATTTGATATTAGCACTCTATCTGATGTAGGGATGGTGATCTTTTCCCAATTTTTTGGTTGCCGATTTGTCCTTTTGATGGTGTCCTTTGCTTTACAGAAACTTTGTAATTTTATGAGGTCCCATTTGTCAATTCTTGATCTTAGAGCATACGCTATTGGTGTTCGGTTCAGGAACTTTCCCCCTGTACCAATGTCCTCAAGGGTATTCCTGAGTTTCTTTTCTATTAGCTTCAGAGTGTCTGGCTTTATGTGGACTTTATGGACTTTATGTGGCTTTATATTAGCCAGACTGACCAAAGGGCAGAGAGAAAGTACCCAAATTAACAAAATTAGAAATGAAAAGGGGGATATAACAACGGAAACTGAGGAAATTCAAAAAATCATCAGATACTACTACAAAAGCCTATACTCAACACAACTGGAGAATCTGGAGGAAATGGACAATTTTCTAGACAGATACCAAATACCAAAATTAAATCAGGACCAAATTGATCATCTAAACAGTCCCATAACCCCTAAAGAAATAGAAAGGGTGTCATAGAAAGCTTTCCAACCAAAAAAAGCACAGGACCAGATTACTTCAGTGCAGAATTCTATCAGACCTTCAAAGAAGACCTAACACCAATACTCTTCAAACGATTCCACAAAATAGAAACAAAAGGAACACTACCCAATTCCTTCTACGAAGCCACAAATACGCTGATACCAAAACCACACAAAGATCCAATAAAGAAAGAGAACTTCAGACCAATTTCCCTTATGAACATCGATGCAAAAATACTCAATAAAATTCTCGCCAACCGAATCCAAGAACACATAAAAATGATCATCCACCATGATCAAGTAGGCTTTATTCCAGGGATGCAGGGTTGGTTCAATATATGGAAATCCATCAATGCAATCCACTACATAAACAAACTCAAAGAAAAAAAAAACATGATCATTTCATTAGATGCTGAAAAAGCATTTGACAAAATTCAGCATTCTTTCATGCTTAAAGTCTTGGAAAGAACAGGAATTCAAGGCCCATACCTAAACATAGTAAAAGCAATATACAACAAACTGGTAGCCAGCATCAAACTAAATGGAGAGAAATTTGAAGCAATCCCACTAAAATCAGGGACTAGACAGGGCTGCCCACTTTCGCCTTATCTTTTCAATATTGTACTTGAGGTACTAGCTCGGGCAATTAGACAACATAAGGCGGTCAAAGGGATACAAATTTGAAAGGAAGAAGTCAAACTATCATTATTTGCAGATGATATGATAGTCTACCTAAGTGAAACAAAAAAACGCCACTAGAGAACTCCTACAGCCAATAAACAACTTCAGCAAAGTGGCAGGTTATAAAATCAACTCAAGCAAATCAGTAGCCTTCCAATACTCAAAGGATAAGCAGGCTGAGAAGGAAATTAGGGAAATAACACCCTTCACAATAGCCACAAACAGTATAAAGTACCTTGGTGTGACTCTTACCAAACATGCAAAAGATCTGTATGACAAGAACTTCAAGACTCTGAAGAAGGAAATAGAAGAAGACCTCAAAAAAATGGGAAAATCTCCCATTCTCATGGATCGGCAGGATTAATATAGTTAAAATGGCCATTTTGCCAAAAGCAATATACAGATTCAACGCAATACCCATCAAAATCCCAACTCAATTCTTCACAGAGTTAGAAAGAGCAATTATCAAATTCATCTGGAATAACAAAAAACCCAGGATAGCTAAAACTATTCTCAACAACAAAAGAAATTCTGGGGGAATCAGTATCCCTGACCTCAAGCAATACTACAGAGCAAGTGTTAAAAACTGCATGGTATTGGTACAGTGACAGGCAGGTGGATCAATGGAACAGGATTGAAGATCCAGAAATGAACCCACACACCTATGGCCACTTGATCCTCGACAAAGGGGCTGAAAACTTCAAATGGAAAAAAGATAGCCTTTTCAACAAATGGTGCTGGTTCAACTGGAGGTCAGCATGCAGAAGAATGCGAATTGATCCATCCTTGTCTCCTTGTACTAAGCTCAACTCCAAATGGATCAAGGACCTCCACATAAAGCCATAGAAACCATTTTTATTTCCGGTGACTTTTTTGCCTGGTTTCTGGATTCGGCTCATTGGGATCCATAACCCTGATCTGGGAATAGCGAAGATCTGAGGAAGTTTATGCCCCTCCTCCAATTTGGGCAAAGGAACATGTTCCACAGCCACTGGTTAAATTTGGTTATTTGGGGAATTCGTCCAAAGTCATCAGTGTCTCCCTCCTGGCCTGACCTGGAGCCCTGGGGTTTCAAGGCCCAGACTAACCATAGGGGACATTCCAATACACTCTGTTCCAAGCGGAGGGCTTGGAAATGCCCAGTGTGCATCCAGGGCTTATGCCCACGGAGAGGCCTGGCCTCTGATGAGTTGGTAAAATCTGGGTTGTACAGGAAGATGATAAGAAAATTTCTTTTGGTCAGACAGATAGACCTCTGAAGCAGAGGACTCTAACTGTTAAATGTCTTTTTGATGCCATGTTTTCTGTTGTCATTTTGGCTGTGTCTTCTCTTATGTCTGAACCTGTCATTAGATGTTCCAACTTGAGTTGGTGGGCATCTTCAAAGAGCTTGAGGTCCCCTACAGAAAATGGTATCCAACCCTACTACAGTAACACTATGACTGCAGGGACTTGGATTCAGCAGCAGCAGCTACAAAGGACCTCCCTGGCTTACAACACTGAAGGAGGTAGAGAAAGTTTTGTCTGTTTTGTAAAGTATGAATGTATGGTGGCCTCCTCGTTCTGACTGGTCTTGACAGTGTGAACTTACTATGCTGATTCTCCTGTTGCCAGGCATCCAGACACAGAAGTTATCTCTAAGCTTTCTGGCCACTGGATCAAAAGTAATAAGAATTCAAAACGTCATTTAGGTATGGACAATTTTAAAGTTGTTTTATGCTGTTCTACTTTATTAAAAACTAGGCTCTGTAATGGGGTTAAGGTTCTCCCTGTCTCAGATCAGGCATGCTTTTAAAGTCTCTATGTTCATGGTCAAGAGCTGATATGGAGAAAAGAGCAAAACAGAACAACTAAGGGTATAATTGGTTACATTTAATTGCCTAAAACTATTAAATGAACTTTCTATGGTTAAAAAAAATCTGTGTTGCTATATCAAAAAGTTAACAAAACTAATTAAGTTAATAGCAAAAAAATCTATACAAAGTTAATCATAAAGGAATCATGTGGCAGGATTCCATTTGGGAATCCATGTGGCTTACTGCCATCCTTAGGCAGTCACATGGCCAGCAGCCATCTTTGCTAAGGTTAGAGAAGAAAGATGTCATCTGGCTTCAAGATCATTTTGATTAAGGGCAACCATAAGGAATGAGTCAACCAATGAGACAAGACAAAAGGTGTCCAAGGATACTTCTGAATTAAGGTTTTTTTCCTATGAGAATTCCTGTCCAATCTTAAAAACAAGGTTTATTAAAGGCAGGATTTAAAAACAATGCTTATTTCCTGACTTAATAAAGCTCCACCTCAATATATTCATATACAAAAACTCACCTGCTGGCAGCCAAATTCTATAACAAAAGAGTCAGCCAGGTGGTAATAATTTTAAAGACATTAAATTGTTTGCATTGTTGGAGTTTGATTTTGCCTTGTAGAAATTGTGGTTGTGCCCTGTGTGTGTCTTTACTCTTGAAATCAAAGAAGAAAAGAAAAAGATTTTGATATTGCAGTAATACACACTTTGATAGATTTTAAATTTCTTAAAGAAAAGTATGCAGGTTTACAGAAAATTTAAATAAAAACTGGACATTTTCAAGAATAGCATTCAAAAGTATTTAAATTTATATGGCTATGTGACATTTGATATTTGTAAGATATTTTATTACAATATCTTTATTAATATGGGAGCTTATTAATTTAAAAGCTAAAATCAGAGCCATGGCTATGAGCACCACATATTTTTTTTTCTGTTCCTAGAGACTTTACTTGTAAAGCAACACTTAATTATTACTACACACCAGATCTCAGATCCAGGATATTTTAATAAATGGAAAACATTTGGGTTTTTTAATGAATTATGATATTAGAAAAATAGCTGTCAGGGAACACTTGAAGAGGTGTAAATCAAGCCTGGACTCTTAAGCAAACAGCATTCACAGAATCAGCAGAAGTTAATGCTTAAAAGTATGTCCTTAGAGAGCCAAGCACATCAAGAGTACTCGCTTCTCTAAACATGTACTGTCACTAGCTGCTGTCTGTAAACTAAAAGGAAGTGATGCTTTCATTTACTATTAATGAAGTATTCTCAAACAAGAAGAAATTCCAGAAAAAACAAGTATTTGTAGAATCCAGGCTGATGTTTCTGATACTGACACTCATGGAGAAACAAGGAGGAACACCAAATATTAAACATCAGAGACTGAGGTATTCCAATCTTATGATACAGAAAGACAATGGCTTAAGTACTCTGTCAAAGGGTTTCTCCTTACCTAAGGTTTATTCAGGCTAAGAGACTGATTTAAGAATGGATGTCTGTCCTCAATGTTTCTGCTAACATTTTAAAGCTGTAGCTATTTTGGTAAAGGAGGAAATGCAAGAAACTGTTATATTCTATGATAGTGTAAGGACCAGGAAAATGAGGTTGCCAATCTCCCTATGAACTGTATTCATGAAAAGAACTTCAAATCAGAAATTGCTACTTTTATTATCAACTGTTAAAGATTATTAAGGTTTAACATATTCAAAACTATAATTATAGAACCACTAAGTACTAATGTAATGTATTATAGGAAAAAACTTTATTTATGATCTTGTATATGTTTTCAAGGTATAGCCTAAAGCAAGTAACGAAAAAAAGTAGTTATTGTTTATCTCAGATATCTTTAATAGATAATGGTCCTCCAAATTGTCAGAGATATGTATATAGCATTTTTAAGATATTATGCTTAATGGAAAAACTTATTATAACAGACAAAGAGACCTCAGCTCCTACCAGTGATGAGTACCAAAGTCTCCAAGATGATAATGGGTCACAACAAAAGTTCCACCTGGATTATGGTAATACTAACCACTTGGCAAGATTTCTCCAATGTCTGCCCTGCTTCCAGAACCAAGCCTTCAGAACCAAAGTGTTGAATGAAGAGCCTAAACGAAGTAAGGTCAATCACCCCATATTCATTGTCCACAGAAAAGCTTCTCATCATCAAATGAGATGAGAGCCTAGCAGCTGAAAGCTACCCTGGTATTTCTGACCTCAGAACAAAGCCATGGAGACCAGAGGAGCCTGAGATGACCATCTAGATAATGAACTGGTCTCTTATTTTGATTAATATATAGGCCACTTGAATTATACTTCCTGGTATAATTTATCCATCTCAGCTCTCTAAAGGTGTTAACACCAAGAATGACTGCAGCTCTGTCTACTTGGCAGCAGCAGGGAAACAGCTCCTTCACTCAAGCCTGCAGCTACCTTGTTAGTTCATCTGAAGTTGTTAGATCTCTTGTTAAGAAAAGGCAGACAGGATTACCTTGCTAACAGGCTTCATATTGTTTTACTAAGATGTCAAAGGTTCAGAGTTTTAACATCGATCAATAGAGTTCTTCTGATAAGCTGGTAGAACAATGACTATTGCTCTATTCAGTCATACGCTCAAGATTCTTTTGGTTATCTTCTGAATATAGATTTACAGACACTTCTCATTAGCATTAAAAACATATATCCAGTTGTAGTGGATTGAATATGTTTCACCCCCATAGATTCATGTGTTTCAATGTCTGGCCATAGGAATGAAGTAGCACTCTTAGAAGATGAGGCCTCATTGGAGTAGGTGTGGCCTTGTTGGAGGAAGTAGATCACTGGGTAGGTAGGCTTTGAGGTCTCCCATACTCAAGCTCTCCCCAGTGTGAAATCAGAACTTCCTCCTGGCTGCCTGCAAGAGAAAGTTCCCTTCTGTTGCTTGGGGATCAAGATGTAGCAATCTTGGTTCCTGCAGCACCATGTCTGCTTGTCCACTGCCATGCTTCCCACAAGAATAATGGAGTGAACCTCTAAAATGGTAAGCCAGCCCCAATATTTTCCTTGATAAGAATTATCATGGTCATTTGTTTTGTCAAAGCAATGAAACCACAATACAATTTAGAACCAGGGCCTGGGGTATTACTGTGATACACCTAACTATGCTTTTGTTTAAAGGAATGCGGATTACAGGACTTTGGAAAGCAGGAGAATGCTTGAGTGGGGCTTAATGCGACATACTAGTAGAAGCATGTTAGACTAAAGTGCTGAGGGTTGATTTGAACTGTGGGGACTTAGCTCAAGAAGTTTCAGAGAAGAATTTTAGTATGTAGACTGGAGACTCTTATATTTTGCTGAAGAATGTAACTGTTTTTGACAGTTTGTCTGAAGAGTCTGCCTGAAGCAAAGCTAAAGAGATTTTGCTTAATTTCCTTGACAAAGAAAATCTCAAAAAGGCTAGAATAGGCTCTGTGGTTTGCTCTTAATGAAGAGTCTTTTGATCAAACACAGCAAAATTAAAAAGAAAAATACAAAAATACATGGCTCAATGATTAAAAGAGCATCAGGAAGTGGAATGGAGCTAAATTATGTGTTTAAGGATACTAAATAGAATTAAGGGAATCACGGTGACATTGGGGCAGAATCTCAGTCAGCTAAGTTTATGGTTGATGTTTTTTCAGTTGTACAAAGAATAGTTATATCATGTTAGGTATTATTATGACCTGGATATTGTTTTCATTTGGACATAAAAAGATATAATTGTATGTCAAATTGACAAAGGATGGATCATGATAGCAATTTTCAGTTGTCAACTGTATCTGGAAAGAACTACAAGTCAGAACTTATAAAGATCTTGTGAAAAGGAATTAAAGAAAAGCTTAGGTCTAGGCATGGTGGTACATGCCTGTAATCTCAGCACTCAGGAAAAGACAGATGCATGTAAACCTCTGAGTTCAAGGTCAGTCTACAGAACAAATTCCAGGACAACCAACCTTAGGCAGTAAATGAAACCACTGAAAACAGAAAGGCGGTGAAGATGTAGTGGAACAAAGATGCTATGTTCCAGTCCCAACAAGCAGCAGAACTTGGCAGCTTGAGCCACATGGGACAACTGATGCTGGAGTTAAGAAATCAGTGGTGAGTAAGATGAGACCAGCAACACTGAAGTTAAATCTTCTGAAAATGTTTTCTAAGAGTACAAAGGACCTGTGTTCCAGAGATATACCTTGGGTTTAAGCTGGACTGGTAATATGTAAGAATCACCCAGGTGGTACTGGTTTTGAAGGTATGAAGGTGTCATAAAGAGCAGCTGAGGCTTGGCACTGTGAGAATCCAGGAAAGGCTATTGGTAAAGCTTCCGTTGCAGTGAAGGCCAAGGACTGAAGGGGAAATGCAAAGAAGTTGAGGCTTAGCACATGTAGAGAACCTATGACAGGCTATTGGTAGAAGTGCAGCCAACTTACAGCAGAAAACCCTAATATACTGGAGATGACAGACCTATGGGATGACCACCAAAAAACAGCAGCAACAATGAGTACAGTCAGCCAGAGTCTAGAGAGCTACACAGGAAAGAGGCAGAGAAGTGCCTCAAGCCCTCTAGAGGAACCCAAAAGATCATGTGTGGATCACAGATATTCAAACAAGAAGCTGTGAAACTGAAGTTGCCTTGGAGGCCCCAAGATATTAGAGATGCCAGACCCATGGGATAGCTGCCAAGGAAAGCTGCTAACAGGGAGTCAAACCAGCCCAAGTGAAATAATTGTGTTGCAGTCAACAAAGCTGAAAGGAGTTGGACATCAAACATGTCGGTGCAGTTTTTAGTCTGCCCACATGGCTTTTGGTCTGGCTTTGATCCAGTATTCCTCACTATAACGTTTTGAATTGGTAATGTATATCCTGTGATGTTAGAAGTATGTGATCAGTATGCTTTTATATTTTGATTTTATAGGTGGTTACAGTTCAGAGATTGCATGAATCTCAGAACAGAATTTGAACTTTGAACTTTTAAACATTATTTGTACTATGATAGATCATGGGGAATTTTGAGGTTGTATAATTATGTTTTGCATTATCTAATGGATAATAAGCTTATGGGGGCTGAGGGGTGGAATGTGGAATTTAAATAGGTTTGAGCCCCCATAATTTAATGTGTTTCTATGCTTGGCCATAAGGAGTGTGTACTGGCTGGTTTTGTGTATCAACTTGGCACAGGCTGGAGTTATCACAGAGAAAGGAGCTTCAGTTGGGGAAGTGCCTCCATGAGATCCAGCTCTGGGGCATTTTCTAAATTAGGGATCAAGTGGGGAGGGCCCCTTGTGGGTGGTGCCATCCCTGAGCTGGTAGTCTTGGGTTCCTTAAGCAAGCAGGCTGAGCAAGCCAGGAGAAGCAAGCCAGTATGAAATATTCCCCCCATCATCTCCTGCTTCCTGACCTGCTAGAGTTTCAATCCTGACTTCCTTTTGTGATGAAGAGCTATGTGGAAGTGCAAACTGAATAAACCCTTTCCTCCCCATCTTGCTTCTTGGCCATGATGTTTGTGCAGGAATATGAACCCTGACTAAGACAGAGTAGAACTATTAGATGTGACTTTAGTAGAATATGTGTGCCTTTTTTGGAAGAAGTGAGTAGATGGGCTTTGAGGCTTCCTATGCTTGAGCTCTGCCCAGTGAAGAATTCAAGTGGTCCTTCTGGCTGCCCCTGGATCAAGATCCAGAACTCTCAGCTCCTCGGCACCATGTCTACCCACAGGCAGCCAGTGCTTCCTATCAAAATGGTAACAGACTAAAGCTCTGAAACAGTAAGCCATCCCCAGTTAAATGTTTACCTTTTTACGTGTTACCTTGTTCATGTTATCCCTCCACTGCAATAAAACCATAAGACACCGGTTTTCTAAACAGAGAAAAGATGTGCATGATTTTAACCCAAATCTATAGTTTTTGCTAGAACTCAAAGGCAAAAGTCTACTCCAGCTATTTTACAATGTGGATTTCCACAGAGATTAAAACTAATATATCTACAACTGTTATCTCCTTTTGTAAACTAAAAGTTCATGTGAACATCAAGGAGTCAAAGAAACCAGTGGGCATGGATCCTGACTTCTCACAGGTCAAATGGACTCATAACTACAGCTTAAATTTCCACATCTGTGCATTCCTGCGGATGGGATCTCTCTCCTGGTCTCAGAACTCCTCTGATCCCAGTATTACTAGCCCTATGGACATACAAGTTCCAAAACTAAGCTTTTACCTTCAAGCTCCTTGACTTTAACTTCTATCCCTAGTCTATGTTTGTCTCAGGAGATTTTCACTTATCCAAAAGACACCACCCAGAAATCAGCTGTGGACTACACACAGATGAGCTCTGAGCTTGTTGAAAGCTGTTATAAATTATTCCAATCAATATGATTGCTTTTTGTCTTTACTGGTTGGTTTTGTGTGTCAACATGACACAGGCTAGAGTTATCACAGAGAAAGGAACTTCAGCTGTGCAAGTACCTCCATGAGATCCAGCTAAGGGGCATTTTCTCAATTAGTGATGGGGAGAGGGCCCTTTGTAGGCGGTAACATCCCTGGGATGGTAGTCTTGGGTTCTATAAAAAAAAAAAAGCAAGCTGAATAAGCCAGGGGAAGCAAGCCAGTAAGTAACATCCCCCCCCCCATTGCCTCTACATCAGCTCCTGTTTCCTGACCTGCTTGAGTTCCAATCCTGACTTCCTTTGGTGATGAACAGTAGAAGTGTAAGCTGAATAAACCCTTTCCTCCCCAACTTGCTTCTTAGTCATGATGTTTTGTGCAGGAATAGGAACCCTGACTAAGACACAGTCTTTTCAGCTGGGTCAGCTAACCAGGTACTTCTGATAAATATCTTATTGCCCAGCTTTTGAATAGCCTGAGAGCTTTCCCAGGGCCCTGACTATAACATGCTAATTTTACCTAGAAATAGTTAAAGAAGAGAACATATCACTTAACAGCCCCCCCTCACAAGCATAAATACTAAATCAAAAGAAAAATTCCCTGGTATATTAGGGGACAAAATAGCTACCTATAACGCCAATTGGTATAATAGGTAAGTGGGTCCAAATTTATCAACAGGTAGATTCATTAATTAAAGTTGTTTCATCGGATGACAGGGTACTTGGCCTCTTTTATGCTGAACAAAGAAGAATTATATGGCTTGAAAAGAAAATTATTATGTCAATACAAACCATTTTGGATTATTATGCTGATATACTCAAAGAAATATTACAAAAGGATGACCTGAGATGAAATAGATGACTGATACTCCATCCATTACCAATAGCAGCTCTGCTGTCAGCACAGCATTTTTGGTCCTTTGACTCTGCTAATTACTGTTAGCTTTTGTATCACTGATTCCTTAACTAAATCATAATTCCTAACTGGGTAATATTAGGTTGATGGTTATTCGATTCTGATATAAAAAGCACCCATCACAGAATCAAAGATTTGACTCCAGATATAACCCAATATAGAAATGTTACTTACTGTAAACCATCCCCAATTAAATGTTGAATTTTTTTTGTTTTTTGTTTTTTTTGTTTTGGGTTTTTGTTGTTGTTGTTGTTGTTTTGGTAAGAGTAGCCATGGTGTCTCTTCACAACAATAAAACCTTAACTAAGCCTGAAGTTGGTACCAAGGTCTAGATTATTGCTGATAGGCCTGACCATGCTTTTGTTTGGAGGAATATGCATTTTGGGATTTTATTTGGAAAGTAGTGGATTGCTTTAGGCAAGGCTTAATAGATGATACTAGTAGGAATATGGAAGACAGAGATACTGATAGTGGTTTGAACGGTGGAAGCCCATCTCAAGGTTTCAGAGAAGAATTTTAGTATGTGGCCTGGAGATTGTGTTTAAGATTTTTTGGCAAAGAATGTGATTGGGATTTTCCCTTTTTTAAAAAAAAAAAAATCTGCCTGAGGCTAAAATAGAGAGTTTTGAATTAATTCTGTTGGCAAAATTAATCTCAAAATGCCTAGATTGACTCTATTGTGTAGTTATTAATGTTCACTCTTAGGCAGATTTATAATGAAAAGGATCAAACTAAACAAGGGAAAACAGAAAATAGATAATTTTTAAAGAAAGGGGGCACCAGGAAATGGAACAGAACTAAAATCCTATATTCAAGAAAATAAACAAATTAAAGAAATGCCTAGGGCACCTCACTTCCAGAAGATCCTGCTATACCACTCCTGGGCATATACCCAGAGGATTCCCCACAATGTAATAAGGATACATGCTCTACTATGTTCATAGCAGCCCTATTCATAATTGCCAGATGCTGGAAAGAACCCAGGTATCCCTCAACAGAAGAGTAGATGCAAAAAATGTGGTATATCTACACAATGGAGTACTATTCAGCCATTAGAAACAATGAATTCATGAAATTCTTAGGCAAATGGATGGAGCTAGAGAACATCATACTAAGTGAGGTAACCCAGACTCAAAAGGTGAATCATGGTATGCACTCACTAATAAGTGGATATTAACCTAGAAAACTGGAATACTCAAAACATAATCCACACATCAAATGAGGTACAAGAAGAAAGGAGGAGTGGCCCCTTGTTCTGGAAAGACTCAGTGAAGCAGTATTCAGCAAAACCAGAACGGGGAAGTGGGAAGGGGTGGGTGGGAGGACAGGGGAAGAGAAGGGGGCTTACGGGACTTCCGGGGAGTGGGGGGCTAGAAAAGGGGAAATCATTTGAAATGTAAATAAATTATATCGAATAAAAAAAATTTTTTTTTAAAAAAGAAAGAAACATATAAGAAAGTAAAAAAAAAAAAATGCCTAATATTAAATGGAAAAGGGGGAATGGTGCCCTCAGGGCAAGACTCCATCCACTTAAGCGTCCAACTTCTGAAAAGAAATTAAAGCAAAGTTTAGAGCCAAGTGGTACATGCCTATAATCTCAGCAGTCCAGAGACAGAGGCAGGCAGATCTAGTTTTAAAGCCAGACTCATTTACAGGTCAGGAGAGCAAAGCTTAGGCAGTGAAGGAAACCACTGAAAACAGAAAACTGGTGAAGATGTAACTGAAGGAGGAAGTGATGTTCTAGCCGCACCAAGCAGCAGAACTTGGCAGTTTCAGCAATGTGGTTCTGTAATGGATGGAATGACATGGTTCCTGACCCTGGAACAGAGTCAGAAGGATGTGGGCCACCAAGAGTGCTGCTGGAAGCTGTGGTGTAAGGCTTGTTTGTATAATAGTGCACATATTTTCATGTTCCTCATTTAAGAAATGCCCTCTCAAGGTTAATGACTCCCTGATAAACAGAGAGGGCAGGAGTCCAGGAGATTAGGGTTTATCTATTGTCTCAGCAAAATGGTAGAATGTTATAACTTTGAGGACAGTCCTTGAGGCTGTGGGAAATAATGCTGAAAACATGAGTTGAAAAATATAATTTCTCAGCTATGCAAAATACTAGGATGAAATATGAATTGTATAAGGAGCTTCACAGATCTAACAGAATAGAAGCAGCTGCACTAGGAGCCAGCTTGTCAGAAGGATACTAAGGAAGGAGATAAAGAGATTTAGGAAGTGGTGATCACAGGGCAAGATCACACCCAACTGAAGTTTTTATTTATGCTTATAATGGAGGCAGATTCCTGAGTTGAAAGTCATCCTAGGACAAAGGGTATTTAGGCCCAGTCCCAGGCAGAGTAGGAATGGTAATTTCAGGGCAGGATGCCACCCAGCAATCTTATTGTTTGTGCTTATACTTACAGTCTCTTTCTAAGAATGTGGGGCTGTGCACATAGATGCTAATTCATGGGACAATCAAAAGGGAACTTGGGGTAATGATTGAATTGGTATGTAAATAAAAGACTGCACTGCAAGAAATGAGCTATCTAGAGAGTTTTCAGGATTACAAAAAGCTGTCTCGAACCTACAGCAGTCTGGAGATCTCCAGAGAAAGCAAAACATACAACAGTCCAGGAAAGCAGCCTCAGAAAACTGCCTTGAGCAGAACATAGGCAAATCATCTTGGACCCATGATTTGACTTCATTCATCTGTTCTGCCTCCCAATCCCCAGACACCCCTTACTCAACACACCTCTCCAAGCTAAGGCTGGTCCTTGGAAGTACATCACCTACTGAATAAGTACACATTGTCTTAGAACTGAAAAAGCAGCAGTCAGCTTTTCATGATGAATAAAGATAGTAACAACTTACTCTGTAATATCTATACAAATATAAAAATGATTTGAGAAAAAAAATTTCAAACATAATAATAATGACAATATGGCAGGCATATTTAGGACTGATGAAGGAACTCAATGTGGGGTATAAATGAGACAATGGGTATAATTCCTAGTCCTGCATATACACAACATATATATATATATATATATATATATATATATATATATATATGAAAATATTTTAATATATATGTATATGTGTAGGATTGTAGGAGTGTATTATGTATGTGCACAATAACTGCGTATGTCTTAGAGTTCTATTGCTGTGAAGAGACACCATGACCACAGCAATTCTCAAAAGGAAAACATTTACTTGAGGCTGGCTTACAATTCCAAAGGTTCAGTCCATTATCTTCATGATGGGAAGCATTGCAGCACTCAGGCAGGCATGGTGCTGTAGAAGAAGCTGAGAGTTCTAGATCTTGATCTGAAGGCAGACGGAGACAGTGTCACAGTGGGCATAGCTTGGGTCAAAGCCCACCTCCACAGTGACACATATCCTCCAACAAGGTCACACTTCCTAATGGTGCCACTCCCTATGGGCCAAACATTAAGACATGAGTCTTTGGCTGCCATTCCTATTCAAACCACCACAGTATAGGAATTTTAACATTCTTTATGCAACATATAGTAATATGTTACCAAGTAATAAGCTATATTCATATAAGCAATGAGTAAGACCTATCTTGAACATGATGGAAGAACATGTAACATACCATTTCTTAATACCTACAAGAATTGCTTCCCAAATGTGACAGGGCTTCTGACAGCACTAACAAATCAAATTCATCAAGAAACAATAATGCTTGTCGGGGTAAATGGTACAACAGTTTGGCAATTAGCTGCCTGGAACCATTTTTCCTTTAATTTCCTTTTAATCACGAAACCTAAAGTGGAAACTTCTGGTTTCTTTGGAAAGTCAGTTATGTCAAAGACTACTTCACTGAAGCAGACACAGATGAAAGGATGTTTTGCTAAAGCACATAAGTAAAGAACATTTTGCTGAAGCAGACACGGGTGAAAGGATGTTTTGCTAAAGCAAGCATGTTAAAGGACATGTAAAGGATTCTTCACTAACAACATGCATGTATTGATTCATCTTACGTTGAATTGCTGAGCTCTGTTTGCCATGACTCCATAGTAAAGCACCAAAAAGAATTCTGGTGGTGTGCTAGTGGCTTTTTACCACTTCCTTGGACTTGGACCAACTGGCAGAGTAATGCCAGCTGATACAGACTCACATGAAGTTTTACAGACTCACATGAAGTTTTACTCAGATAGACTCACATGTGAGGCAAGACCTGGGACATGATGTTTGGAGGGAGTATGAACAGGACTCAATGGACAGTGACCATTGATGGTGGTAGGAGGTTTGCACAGTTTGATTTGCAAAGATTCTTGGTCTAGCTTCTTGGTCTCATTTTTCCTCTTCCACAATCTTTACTTCATTGAGAGGTACTGCAAAGAAATTCTCCTGGTGTTCCCTGCAGGTCTTAATCACTCCTGTTGACTCATGCTGTTTCAGCTAAGGTCTGGCTGTTTCTGGTAGGTGGTGCCACCAATGCTAATTTGTGTTTGCTATCCTGACACTACCAAACTGGACTGCTGGTGTATTCAGGAAGTGTTTACTAGTGGATCAAGCAGCAGCTGCTGCTGCTACTGTGAACTGAACTGCTGATTTCCTAACAACACAAATTGGATTTGCTCCAAAAAACAGTTCCTAAAGAGGCCCACTACTTCCTGTTAACCTAGCTTTTCCACTTCCTCTGGTGGGCAGTGGGCTAGAAGAGAGGTTAAAGCATTTAAGAACCCACATTAAAAGAAGGTTTGGAAATTTGAAGCCTACAGAAATCTATGCCAAACATCTTGCAATGTGACAAGACTTGAATGCAACCTATATGACCTATATTAAAAGATCAAGCATCTTACAATTCTAAGTCAGAACCAAATTCAATATAAGGAAGAAAATGAGTGGCTGAAAATATGAGTATGTAACAGGCCCTTACAAGGAAGTACAGACAAATACAAAGCTAATAAAAATTCAATCCGCTTAAATTATCAGTGTCTTTATTCTTTTAGCATTAAGAGAAATTTCTGTAATTTTTTAAATAAAGTTCTTAGCTGCATAAAGCAGAAGGACTGAATTGCTGTTTGCCTAGCTCTTATTTTATTTTTTTTAATTACTACATATGTATATCTTGCAAACTGCATACACCTTAGTTTTTTCCTTCCCACAATACAATCTCAGTCATTTAATGTTAGATAGTTAAATACATGCCACCACCATTTTTTTTAACTAATGTATTAAAAACTTTTAGCGCCTTTGTTGTTTTCATTCATCTGTTTCTCTGTGACTAGTTTTTCTCCTGAATTACTGTTTTTGGATTGACTTTGTTATTCCTAATTAACCATATCAAAGAAGGCTATTTTCATTGCATCTGTTCCCTGACTTATGATTTCATCTATGATATTTTTCACCTTATAGTAATATGAAAGAAACAGGTCTTCAGTATGAATCATATTCATAATTTGGAATTCTGCTCTTGTCCCCAAGACACATGTGGTAAGACTTTCTCCTAATGTTGGACAGTCACAGCTCCCAGTGAGCTGTGTGATCACAAGTATAAAACATGAGTAGCACTCTACAGTATGCTGTCATGCTAGTATGTGTGGTAGGTGGACTAAATACCCTTTTCACTTAAGACATTTCAATTTACCATGCATGGTTCATGATAAGTGGAGAAACATTTGTATTCTCAATCTTTAGACTATACATGAATTTTGTTAACCTATGGTACATTCAATATTCATTAATGTCAAAAAGCATATTAAACTAACATTGTAGTCCCCAAAGTAAGGGTTTATAGTTTGATGTAAATTAAGTCAACATCTCTACATATTTTATGACTGTGAAAAATCTAGAACACAAATGCTTAAGCCTCCAAGTACCAATGTCTCATTATTCTTTCATATTCTGCAGTTTCTCCCTTTTGAGAGCTGATTTAATATTAATTCTCATATCTTTGGAGTGGATGATTGCCTATTGTCTTAGTTAGGGTTTTACTGCTGTGAACAGACACCATGACCAAGGCAACTCTTAGAAAGAACAACATATATTTGGGGCTGGCTTATAGGTTCAGAGGTTCAGTCCATTACAATGAAGGCAGGAACATGACAGCATCCAG
This sequence comes from Apodemus sylvaticus, assembly GCF_947179515.1. NCBI lineage: Eukaryota > Metazoa > Chordata > Mammalia > Rodentia > Muridae > Apodemus > Apodemus sylvaticus. The sequence goes on along the minus strand of NC_067475.1, from coordinate 112,153,388 downwards.
GCAAGTGTGGTATAGGAAAAGCTGAGAGTTCTATATCTTCATCTGAAGGCTGCTAGCAGGAATACTGACTTTCAGGCAGCTAGAATGAGGATTTTAAGCCAACGCCCACAGTGATACACCTACTCCAACAAGGCCACACCTTCTAATAGTGCCACTTCCTAGGCCTAGCATATAGAAATAATCACATTTATCTTCTTTCTTTTAATGATTTATAATCTAAAGCCCATCTCATTCAATAACAAATCATGTTCTCCCTGTCACGTTATTCACATTTCCTGTGAATATGTTTCCATTATAAGCCTAAATCATTGCATATCTACTGTACACATTTGCCACACAGGATGCAGATTTGCAATCTATCCTATTTACCAACTTGAAGTTTTTAACAGATAAAATGAGCTTGCTTTCACTAGTATGAGTAATACTCCCTCTCAGTTAAGCTAAGTCATTTCACATTAACACCTCCAGAGGAATATCTGGCTCCAGATTATTTATTACCTGTACATTTTGGTTTTTTTATTTTTCTTAAGGAACTCAAAAAGATTTATATTTCTGTTGTAGCAAACCTCTTTATTCCAGTACTGTCAATCCTCTCCCTCCATATTCCTTAAGGATGCAAATGTGGACATTGTTACATTAGGTAGTAGCTTCACTCTATGTCCTCTATCTTCCCAAAACTCTATATTGAGACATCATGCAGCCTCAAATACCACTTTAATATAATAATTGAGTTTATACCCTTTCCCTGTAATTTTTTCCATTAGTGAGAACACATATTGTGTCTCAAAGTTAATCATAGATTTCAGTTTAGTGTGTTCAATATTCACTACTAATTTTTAAGCTGAAGCTTACCAAGTATTTGGTTTTGGCTTTGATTTTGATTTTGTAAACATGTAGAAGTTTCTTTACCCACCCGCCCCCAAAAAAGAAAATCAAGGGCTATAGTCTCTGACATTTTTCATTTTTTTCTGAGTACCCCCATCCCTATGTCATGTGTTCGCTTAATCATTATTTGTTATTAGATGATTTCATCATTATTGATGCTTCTGGTATAGTTTGGATATGAAGTATCCTCTGAAAGGTTCAAGTGCTGAAGTCTTAGTTCCCAATTAAATGCTGAATCAATTTTCAAAGGCAAGCCTTTTGGAAAGTGACTGCATCATGGCTCAATTCAATGCACTGTTGAGAGGTGGGGCAAACTCTGAAAGGTGTTCCTAGCTAAAGGTAGGTTGCTGGAATTGTTTCTTGTTAGAGCCTTTCTCCTCTTCCTTATTGTCCCTCTTCCTTCCTCTTCCTTAACTCCTCTCTCCCATTTATGGCTGCTATAAATGAAATCATACCTTTCCTCTACCAGGACTTTATTCCTTGTCACCATCTAGAAAACAAACAGGAACTGAAACCTCTGAAACCACGAGCCAAAATAAACCTTTCTTGACTTATGCTCATTTCATAAATTTTGCCAAAACAAAATAATAACTCAGATATATTTTCTGTGCAATTTCTTATACCCAAAAAAAGCACCTAGGTAATCTGGGAAAGCATGTTTATTTAAAAGCTCAAATTCCTCCTTGAGTTTTGCACTTCCTCATTTCAATCCTTCCAAAAAAAAAAAAAAAACATAAATTATATAATTCTCTACATTTGTCTTACAAAGTTTCTAGCATGCAGTAAGTGCTAGGTTGCAAGCAGTAGTATTAAAAATTTATACTTGTTTATTTTTCCTAGCAGCTGTAATTTCAGCAAGAAAAGCTACAATCTTCCAACCAAGAGTATGGCCAAAGCTTATCTCTTTAATGTCCTAGTTAAAAAAAATTAACTTTATTTAAACATAACAGCATGTTTTATTCCTTTTTGTGCATTATTACATCTTGTAGCTCACTGTTTTATCTTGGGTCACTGCCCTTCTTGATAGAGTAGATTTATTGGTAATTTATTCAATAATGATCTCTGGCCAGTATACTTTCAGAGTTCCTGTGTGCATGAAATTATCAAAATTTATAATGGGTTCTAAAATGTTAATTTGTTTCAAAGTATATTACTAGATTCAGATTTATTCCCCCCAATCCTTTAAAAATATTTGTGCAGTGTTTTGAATCCAATATTGCTGCAGAAAAATTTGCTAGTGTTTTTAAAGATAGATAGATAGGAAGGGAGGCGGAGGGAGGGGGAGGGAGAGAGAAAAAAGAGAGAGAGAGAAAAAGAAAGGAAGGAAGGAAGGAAGGAAGGAAGGAAGGAAGGAAGGAAGGAAGGAAGGAAGGAAGAAAGAAAGAAAGAAAGAAAGAAAGAAAGAAAGAAAGAAAGAAAGAAAGAAAGAAAGAAAGAAAGAAAGAAAGAAAGAAAGAAAGAAAGAAAGAAAGAAGTATAGACAGAGTCACATGTGGCAGGCCCAGTTTAGTTTGCATCACCTTAATTACTATGAATCTGGGCACTGAGACGATTGCCTATGTTAAAAAATTACCTAATAGAGGAAGGTTATTTTAAAGATTTATAACACTACAAAGTAAGCCTCTATCAGTCCTAGAGTTCTTTGTGTATGGGGCAGTATGCTCTAAGATTTACATATATCCACATTAAATCTGTCAGTCTCTGCCTTTAGTTTTACTTACCTACTGACATAGTTATCAGGCAACTCATGACTAAAAGCCTTGCTACTTTTTTGGTACTAATCTTAACCATAATAATCTATTATATGCTTTATTGCTTCTATATGTTTTGATGTCTTAAGTAATATCCTCTCTTCGAGATATTCTTCAAATATTGGCCTTACAATATGTAAGCTCCAACTTTCCCATGACCACTAGATCAGGCAAAGCTGAAAACTTGATTCCTGTTTAGGTAAATCCCACATCCCTATTCAGGGTAGAAAAAAAAAACCCTGGAAAACTGAACTTAGGACTTCAGTGATTCTTAAGATAAAGGAATCAAAATCTCAGGAAAAAATTGAGGCAGGGTAAAAAGGGGAAGTAAGGAGACTTGAAAAGAGAAAGGAGCTTCTCACCAGTTTAAAATAAAAAAAATTCCAACACAATTAACATTTTCTGTGAATGCTGAAAATATATACATAATATTCCTTCCATAGAGAGATATTTTATTTTAAAATACAAATAAACCAGACTTAAGACCTGAATGTATTAGGTAATACCATAGGCAGGGCATCATGCCTTTCCTCAGACATATTCTGGGAATCTCAAACAAGATCATTAACTTTGTTTACAGTAAAGATGTCTTACTTTTCTGAATCGGTGTGACCTTATCAATTTTAAGTCTGTCAAGTACCCAACAGGAGCCTTGGAATTTCATTTAGGTTTTTTACCAACGGTTAGAAGATAATACATTCAAAATCATATTGGCAAGAAGGCTCAGGAGGTAAAATATACTGTTTGCAAGGCTGACAGCCAGATTTTGATCTCCAGAACTAACATAATAGGAGGAGAAAACCACAATTCCTGAGAGATGTCCTTTGATCTCGTCCCATGCACATGAATACACAGAATCAGATAAATGTGCATGTGCAAACGCTTTTAGGTATACTTCCTTTCATTCTAGAGCTTTTAGGTGTGCTGATAACTTGCTAGTATGAGATCTCTACAGCTTCTTTATGAAGGCACTTAGTGCTATGAACTGTCTTCTTAGCACTCCTTTCAGAGTATCTCACTAAGTTTGGGTATGTTGTGCATTCTTTGTCACTGAATTCTAGGAAATTTTTAATTTCTTTATTTCTGCCTTGACCCAGCAGTCATTCATTAGAGAGTTGGTTAGTTTCAACGACTGTGTAGGCTTTCCACTGTTCTGTTCTTAAGTTGAAATAAGTTTTAATCTGTGGTGCTCTGATAGGATACAGGATGTCTTTTAGATATCTTTCTCTTCTTTTTTTCACTAATACCTCTTTCCTACCCTTAACTATTTTGTTTAAAATGTATATTAAAATGTTTTATTAAACACAGACAAAAAAATACATTGAGGGGCAATTTTGAAAGAATTATAAATTCATTGGTCCACATAAACTGCTATTTACATAAATTTTGAAAACATTGCAAAGTTACTGAAACTAATGATCTACATAATAAATCAATAGAGATCAATCATAATTATGTAAGATCCAGGTAATTATAATATCACACATTATAAAAATAATCTTATAAATCTGTAACACAGTGTATATCCTGACTGCTATAATGGTATGAAAATACAAATTGTTGGGCTAAAGAAAATCTGATACACCTGTACAAGGAAGAATATCTCATAAATAAATTTATCCATGATATTCACGGGAAAGACAAGCAACAAAACTTATCTGGTACAGAAAACTGGATACCAATCATCAAAAGCTATGAAAGAGACCCAAAGGATAAAGGACAAAGGCAATGAAATAGTAGCTGGACAGCACAGCAAATTACATATACAACAAATCTGGAAGTGAAAACAACAAACAAAAACAAAAACAAAACAAAACACTATTCACCTGAACTGCCTGCTGCCCTCACCCCCATCTCCACTCTCTGACCACCACTCTACCTTTATCAGACCTGCTGCAGCAGGAACATCAGAAGAGACCTTTCTCATTCCCAATTCCCTGCCAACTGAATCCGCTTGGGTATACCCAGCTGCCCTGAAATGTTTCTGCAACAAGCCCATCCCCCTTCACCCCTGGGCTCCAATGAGAAGATCTTTTCCCAATTTGTTGGTTGCCGATTTGTCCTTTTGACAGTGTCCCTTGCCTTACAGAAACTTTGTAATTTTATGAGGTCCCATTTGTCAATTCTTGATCTTAGAGTATAAGCTATTGTGTTCTGTTCAGAAACTTTCCCCCTGTGCCCATGTCCTCAAGGGTTTTCCCCAATTTCTTTTCTATTAGTTTCAGTGTGTCTGCTTTTACGTGGAGGTCCTTGATCCACCTGGAGTTGAGCTTAGTACAAGGAGATGAGAATGGATCAATTCGAATTCTTCTGCATGCTGACCTCCAGTTGAAACAATACCATTTGTTGAAAAGGCTATCTTTTTTCCACTGGATGTTTTCCGCTTTGTCAAAGACCAAGTGACCATAGGTGTGTGGATTCATTTCTGGGTCTTCAATCCTATTCCATTGGTCCACTTGCCTGTCACTGCACCAATACCATGCAGTTTTTAACACTATTGCTCTGTAGTATTGCTTAAGGTCTGGGATACTGATTCCCCCAGAAGTTCTTTTACTGTTGAGAATAGTTTTTAGCTATCCTGGGTTTTTGAGAATTGCTTTTTCTAACTCTGTGAAGAACTGAGTTGGGATTTTGACGGGGATTGTGTTGAAGCTGTAGCTTGCTTTTGGCAAGATGGCCATTTTAACTATATTAATCCTACCAATCCACAAGCATGGAAGATTTTTCCATTTTCTGAGATCTTCTTCGATTTCCTTCTTCAGAGACCTGAAGTTCTTGTCATATAGATCTTTCACTTGTTTGGTTAGAGTTACACCAAGATACTTTATATTGTTTGTGGCTATTGTGAAGGGTGTCATTTCCTTAACTTCTTTCTCAGCCTGCTTATCCTTTGAGTATATCAAGACTACTGATTTGCTTGAGTTGATTTTATAACCAGCCACTTTGCTGAAGTTGTTTATCAGCTGTTGGAGTTCTCTGGTGGAGTTTTTTGGATCACTTAAGTAGACTATCATATCATCTGCAAATAGTGATAATTTGACTTCTTCTTTTCCAATTTGTATCCCTTTGACCACCTTATGTTGTCTAATTGCTCTAGCTAGAACTTCAAGTACTATATTGAAAAGATATGGAGAGAGAGGGCAGCCTTGTCTAGTCCCTGATTTTAGTGGGATTGCTTCAAGTTTCTCTCCATTTAGTTTGATGTTGGCTACCAGTTTGCTGTATATTGCTTTAACTATGCTTAGGTATGGGCCTTGAATTCCTGTTTTTTTTCCAAGACTTTTAGCATGGAAGGATGCTGAATTTTGTCAAATGCTTTTTCAGCATCTAATAAAATGATCATATGGTTTTTTTCTTTGAGTTTGTTTATGTATTGGATTGCATTGATGGATTTCCTTATATTGAACCATCCCTGCATCCCTGGGATGAAGCCTACTTAATCATGGTGGATGATCGTTTTGATGTGTTCTTGGATTCAGTTGGAAAGAATTTTATCTAGTATTTTTGTATTGATATTCATAAGGGAAACTGGCCTGAAGTTCTCTTTCTTTGTTGGATCTTGTGTGGTTTTGGTATCAGAGTAATTGTGGCTTAGTAGAACGAGGCCTTCTGTTGTATTTTCTTCCTTCTGTTTCTATTTTGTGGAACAGTTTGAAGAGTATTGGTGTTAGGTCTTCTTTGAAGGTCTGATAGAATTCTGCACTGAAGCCATCTGGTCCTGTGCTTTCTTATTATTTTTTTTTCATTAGGAGACTTTCTATGGCCCCTTTTATTTCTTTAGGGGTTATAGGACTGTTTAGATAATCTATTTGATCCTGATTTAATTTTGGTGTTTGATATTTGTCTAGGAAACTGTCCATTTCCTCCAGATTCTCCAGTTGTATTGACTATAGGCTTTTGAATTTCCTCAGTTTTTGTTGTTATATCTCCCTTTTCATTTCTAATTTTGTTAATCTGGATGCTATCTATGTGCCCTTTGGTTAGTCTGGCTAAGGGTTTATCTATCTTGTTGATTTTCTCAAAGAACCAGCTCCTGGTTTTGTTGATTCTTTGTATGGTTCTCTTTGTTTCTACTTGATTGATTTCAGCCCTGAGTTTGATGATGTCAAGCCACCACTATTCCACCAGGCCTACTGCACCAGGAACATCCATGACAGACACCCCACCTCAATTCTCTGCATGCCAGGTCCTCTGCTCTGAGATATTCTCTGCCTGCTGAGTATCTTTGTCCAACCCAAAGTGCCCGCCTGACATGTGCTGAATCAAAAGCATCCAAGACAAGGTTGCCTTCTGGAAGACCTGCTACATCAGGAACATCCAGAGATAATCAGATGTCTAGAGGATAGCTTAAGAACACAAAAGTCAGGGCAACATGGAAACTGCAATGGAAAGCTATTCCACAACAGCAAGCCCTGGATAGCCGAACATAACCAAAGCACAAGAAAATGACCTTAAATCCAACCTTATAAAGATAAGAGAAGTCTTTAAAGATAAAAATGAACAAATCCCTCAAAGAAATACAGGAAAACTAAAAAGTTAAATAAATAAATAAATAAAAGAACATGTAGAGGCCTTTAAAAAGGAAACTAATGAACCCATTAGAAATACAGGTAAATACAATTAAACAGGTGCAGGAAATGAATAAAACTGTTCAAGACTTGACAATGGAAAAAGAAGCAATAAAGAAAACACAGTCTGAGAGAATCCTAGAAATGGAAGAACTATGAAAAGAACAAGAACAACAGACACAAGCATCACCAATAGAATACAAGAGATGGAAGAATGTCAGGCATAGTTCAAAGACACTCATGCATTCACTTAATTGTAATCCCCTATAAAATTAAAAGAGAAAAGCGTATCACATACTTCCAGCATATTCTGGCACAGGCTACTCATTCTCATGCCAAATCACAGGGAAGGGAGCACAGTTAGGAAATACTGGACCAAAGCAAAACCAAAAACCAGGAAGGCAAACTCCAAACTTTGCATCTTCATGTCTAGTGTGAAAATGAACTTCAGATCTCCAACTTCTTCCATCTTTGTTGACTGCAACACACTTCTCTCTATTGAACTCTTTCCACGCCCTGTTGGCAGCTTTTCCTCAGCAGATATCCCACCGCTCTGGCATTTATAACATCTTGGGAGATATCCAAGACAACTTTAACTTCAAAGGGCTTGCTCCAATTACTAGGATACATACATGATCTTCTGGGCTCCTCCAAAGGGTTTGAGTAACTTCTCCAGCTTTGTCCTCTGTAGCACTGACGACTCTGGCTAATTCTACTCCATGGCTGCTTCTGTTCTTGGTGGTCATACCATGGTACTGGCATCTCCAATACGCTGGGGTCTTCCACTGCAACCAGGCTGTACTTGCACCAATCGCCTCTCATAGGCTTTCTTTATGGTGCTAAGCCTCAACTTCAACTGCTACTGAGGCTGTACCTTCACAAATGACCTTTCCTGGCCTTTCACAGTGCCAAGCTTCAGCAGATCTCTACAAATCCCCTCATGCCTTCAAAAACTACTACCACCTTTGTGATTCTTACACATTACCAAGTCCATCTGCAGCAGGGTATATGAGGTTGGCTATCTCTGGAAAACAGCTTCTTTGTGCTCAGAAAATACTTCTCAGAAGAATAACCAGAATAAATTGTCCCAGTAACCCCTTCTATTCTTGACTCTAAAGCCAGAGCCATATGGAAGAAGCTGCCAAGTTCTGCTGCTTGCTGGGTCTGGAATATGGCCCCCTTGTTCTATTACATCTTCACCAACTTTCTGTTTTCCACCTCCGTTGCTGTCTTAGCTGTCCTGGAATTTGCTTTGTAAACTGACCTTGAACTCAGGGATTTTCATGCCTCTGCCTTCTGAGTGCTGGAATTACAGGTGTGTACCACCAAGACTGGACCTAATCTTTTCTTTGCCTGAAACTTGCTGTTTCCAGGCTGGCCTTTAACTCAAAGATGTGCTTACTCCTGTCTCCTGGGATAAAAGATGTGTTCTGCCATGCCTGGACCTAAGGTTTTCTTTAATTCTCTTTTACAAGATTTTTATAAGCTTTTGTGCTTCAAGATCTAGATCAAAGGGGTGCCCTCCATTTCTGAATTATAGTTCATCTGAGATACAGTGAACTTGACAATCAGGAATAGCCATCACAATCCATCCCTTATCAATTTTACACACAATCATATCACCTTATGTCCAAATGAAAACACTACACAGGTCATAATAACAACTAACATGATATCCCTACTTCGTCTGCAAATGCATAAACAGTAAGTTTAGCTGAGTGGAATTTTGCCACAAAAGCACCCCTTCCTTAATTACATTTAATAGCCTTAAATACAGGATTTGGCTCCATTTCACTTCCTGGTGCCTCTTTAATCTTTGAACTATACAAAAACATTTTGTATTTTTCCTTGCTCAGCTTGCTCCTTATCAAACTGCACTTCATGAGAGTGAACATCAGTAACCACACAACAGAATTTATGCTAGGCTCTTTTGAGATTTCTTTTGCTAATGCAATTGATCTAAATTTAACTTTAACCTTGGGCAGACTCTTCAGACCAAGCAGCCACATTCTTCACTAAAGTATTAGAAAAACAGTATCTAGACCAAATACTAACATTATTCTCTTCTGAAATGTCTTGAACCAGACCTCCTGAGTTCAAACAACACTCAATACCAATGTCTTCCATATTTCTATGAGGATGTCCCATTAAGCACCACTCAAAGCTTTACACTGCTTTCCAAATCCAAAGTCCCCAAATCCACATTCCTCCAAACAAAAACATTTGCAGGCCTATCAAAAACCAAACCCAGTCCCTGATACCAACTTCTATGGTTTTAGGGTTCCCATTGCCGTGAAGAGGCACCATGACCAAGGTAACTCATATAAAAGAAATCATTTAATTGGGGCTGGCTTACAGTTTCACAAGTTCAATACATTAAGATAATGGTGGGGAAGCAGCAGCTTGCAGGCAAACATGGTACTGGAGGAGCCTAGATTTCTACATCTTGATCTACGGGGAGCAGAAGGGAACTCTCATTCCACATTAGGTGGAACCTAAGGATAGGAACCTCAAAGCCCAGCTCCACAGTGACACACTTCTTCAATCAAGGCTACACCTCTTCTAATAACCCTAACCCTAACCCACCTTCCTAATAGTGCCACTTCCCATGGGTCAAACATATTCAAACCACCACAGGATAATAAATAAGTAAATAAGTAAAAACAACAACAACAACAAAAACATTGCCATTGTTTAAACGCAATGTTAAAACACAAGTGGTATGCTCCCAGACCTTTTTGCTGGGGCTGACTCTGAGCCGGTCTGGTCCAGTGAAGACACCATATGCTGACTCATCCTTGAGGACCCTCTGTACTCAAAGCAGTTGCTAAGAACACACCACTCCGGAGACAGAGAGCTGCTGCTGAGAGCCCAGTAGCATCAGGACCCATCAGCCACCAAAAGCCCTGCCCTCCCTAATACCACTCGCCTAACATCCCTTCCGTCCCTTCTGCCTGATCCTTTCTGCTGGGGTAGACTCTTAACTGGTCTGCTCCAGTGAAGGCACAATATCCTGATCCATCCTAAAGGACCCACTGCACTCAGATCAGCTGATGATTACAGCACTCAAAGCAATTGGACAAGAGCCTTGACTGTTCCACTGAAGACCCAACAGTCTGAAGGCCTGCCAGAAGATCTACTATAGCCAAGGCAACAGATCAGTAGCTTCTCTGCCCTGTGAAAAGCCCCCAGTTGGAAGGGCCCACAGGTAACCCACTACAGCCAAGGCCACAGGCCTACCAGGTGATCTGAAGTAACCCAAAACAAAAGAGGCAGACTCAAAACAGTCACTCAGACCAACAAATAACAGGGATATCCAGATGTTGAAAGACACGCACAAGACCATAAGCAAAAGAAGCCAATATGTGTCGGCATCATCAGAACCCAGTTCTCCCACCAGAGCAAGCCCTGAATACAACAATACACCTGAAAAATCAGGAATCTATTCTCAGTTCCTATCTCATGAAGAGAATACAGTCCTTTAAGGAGGATATCAATAACTCACTGAAAGCAATACAGGAAAACACAGGTAAAAAGGTAAAGGAATTAAATAAACTGATCCAAGATCTAAAATTGGAAGTAGAAACAATAAAGAAATACAAATGGAGGCAAACCTGGAAACAGAAAACCTAGGAGAGAGGTCAGGAATTACAGATGTAAGTATCAGCAACAGAATACAAGAGATAGATGAGAGACTATCAGGTGTAGAAGATAATGTAGAAGAAATTGACATAACTGTCAAAGAAAATTCAAAACATAAAAAACTCCTAACCCAAAGCATCCAGGAAATTCAAGACACAAAGAAAAGACCAAATCTAAGAATAATTGGAATAGAGAAGAATGAAGATTCCCAGCTCACAGGACCTGAAAATGTCCTCAACAAAATCATAGAAGAAAACTTCCCCAACCTAAAGAAAGAGATGGCCATAAAGGTGCAAGAAGCCTACAGAACACCAAATAAATGGGACCAGAAAAGAAAATCCTCTCATTATATAATAATAAAAACACTAAATGCACAGAACAAGGAAAGAATATTAAAAGCTGCAAGGGAAAAGGACCAAATAACATACAAAGGTAGACAACTCATAATTACACCAAACTTTTCAACAGAGACTAGGAAAGCCAGAAGAGCCTGGGCATAGGTCATGCAGACTCTAAGAGAACACAAATGCCAGCCTAGGCTACTATATCTCAATCAACATAGATGGAGAAACTAAAATACTCTAGGATGAAACCAAATTCAAACAATATCTATCAATCTAGCCCTACAGAAGATCCTAGAAGAAAAACTCCAACACATGGAAGGTACCTACATGAAAGAAAGAACAAGATATTAAGCATCTCACAACAAAGCCAAAAGGAGAGAACCACAAGCACATAATATCTCTCAATATTAATGGCCTCAACTGACCTATAAAAAGACATAAGCTGCATGGCAGTGACAGTGTATGCCTTTAATCTCAGCACTTGGGAGGCATAGGTAGGCGGATTTCTGAGGTCAAGGCCAGCCTGGTCTACTGAGTGAGTTCCAGGACAGCCAGCTATACAGAGAAACCCTGTCTTGAAAAAAACATAAAAACAAAACAAAACAAAAACAAACAAACAAAAAAGACATAAGCTAACAGACTGGATATGCAAACAAGATCCAGCATTTTGCTGCATATAAGAAACACACCTCAATAACAAAGACAGACACTATCTCACAGTAAAAGGATGGAAAAAGGTCTTCCAAGCAAATGGCCCCAGGAAACAAGCAGGAGTTGCCATCCTAATATTCAATAAAATAGACTTTCAACCAAAAGTTATCAAGTATGATAAAGGACACTTCATATTCATCAAGAGGAAAATCCACCAAGTGAAAGTCTCAATTCTGAACATCTATGCCCAAAATGTAAGAGCACTCACATTCATAAAAGAAACTTTTTTTAAAAGCACACATTGAACCACACACAACAATAGTGGGAGACACCCCACTCTCACCAATGGACAGGTCATTGAAACAGAAACTAAACAGATACACAGTGAAACTAAGAGATGTTATGAACCAAATGGATTTAACAGACATATATAGAACATTTCATACTAAAACAAAAGAAGGCACCTTCTTCTAAGTACCTCATGGTGACATCTCCAAAATCAAACATATAATTGGTCACAAAACAACCCTCAACAGATACAAGAAGACAAAAATAATACCATGCATCCTATCAGATCACCTTTGGGAGAATCAACAAGATAGATAAAACCCTAAATTAATTAAAGGGCAGAGAGGCAGTAACCAAATTAACAAAATCAGAAATGAAAAGGGAGACATAACAACAGAAATTGAGGATATGCAAAAAAAAAATCATCAGATCGTACTATAAAAGCCTATACTCAACAAAACTGGAAAAATCTAGATGAAATGGATGGTTTTCTACACAGATACCATATACCAAAGTTAAATCAAGAGCAGGTAAACAATCTAAACAGGCCCATATCCCACAAGGAAATAGAAGAAGTAATTAAAAACCTCCCAACCAAAAAAAAGCCCATGGCCAAATGGATTTAATAAGAATTTCTACCAGATCTTTAAAGAAGAGCTAATACCAATTTTCCTCAAACTATTCCATAAAATAGAAAGAGAAGGAACACTACCTAACTCATTCTATAAAGCCACAATATCTCTGATACCTAAACCACAAAAGGACCCAACAAAAAAGAGAACTTTAGACCAAATTGGCTTATGAATACCGGTGAAAAAATTACAAATTCTTGCAAACCGAATCCATGAAGACATCAAAAGCACCATTCACCACAATCAACTAGGCTTCATCCTAGGGATGCAAGGTTGGCTTAGTATATGAAAAATCCATTAAGGTAATTCACTGTAAAAGCAAACTGAAAGAAAAAAAATCACATGATCATCTCTTTAGAGGCAGAAAAAAATTGACAAAATACAACACCCCTCCATGTTAAGAGTATTGGAGAGATCAGGAATTCAAGGCCCATACCTAAACATAATAAGAGCAATTTACTACAAACCAACAGCCAATATCAAATTAAATGGAGACATACTTGAAGCAATCACACTGAAATTTGGACAAGACAAGGTTGCCTACTCTCCCCATATCTATTCAAAATAGTACTCAATGTGCTAGCTAGAACACAAAATCGACAACAAAATACAAATTGGCAAAGAAGACATAAAGGTATCACTATTTAAAGATGATATGATAGTATACACAAGCAACCCTAAAAATTCAACCAGAGAACTTCTCCAGCTGATAAACAACTTCAGCAAAGTGGCCAGGTATAAAATGAACTCAAATACATTAGTAGCCTGCCTTTATACAAATGATAAACAGGCTGAGAAAGAAATTAGGGAAACAACTCCCTTCACAATAGCCACAAATAATATAAAACATCCTGGGGTAACACTAACCAAACAAATGAAAGACCTATATATGACAATAACTTCAAGTCTCTCAAGAAAAAAATCAAAGAAGATCTCAGAAAATGGACAGATCTCCTAAGATTGGCAGAATTAACATAATAAAAATGGCCATCCTACCAAAGGCAATCTATAGATTCAATGCAATACCCATCTACATCCAAACACAATTCTTCAAAGACATGGAAAGAGCAATTTTCGAATTCATCTGAAAAAGCAAAAAACCCAGAATAATGAAAACAATTCTTAACAATAAAAGAATATTGGTGGAATCACCATCTCTGACCTCAAGCTTTACTACAGAGCAATAGTGATAAAAACTGCATGGTATTGGTACAGAAACAGACACGTTGATCAATGGAATAGAACTGAAGACCCAGAAATAAAACTACACATTTATGGACACTTGATCTTTGACAAAGAAGCCAAAAATACACAATGGAAAAAGAGAAAGCATCATCAATAAATGGTGTTGGTCTAACTGGCTGGCTCAATGTACAAAAAATGAAAATAGACCCATATTTGTCACCTTGCACAAAGCTCAAGTCCAAGTGGATCAAGGACCTCAAGATAAAACCCAATACACTGAATCTAATAAAAGAGAAAGTGGGAAAGAGTCTTGAACTCATTGGCTCAGTGGGGAAATTTTCTAAACAGAACTCCAAGAATGGTATATTCCCAAGAGTGGTATAGCTGGGTATTCAGGTAGAATTATTTCCAAATTTCTCCGGAATCTCGGGGTCGTTACAGCTCATGCTCTAAGATCAAGAATTGATAAATGGGACCTCATGAAACTAAAAAGCTTCTGTAAGGAAATGGACACAGTCAGTAAAACAAAATGGCAGCCAACATATCACCATTAACCCCATATCTGATAGAGGGCTAATATTCAAAATATATAAAGAAATCAAGAAGCTAATCACCAAAAAAGCCAAACAACCCTATCAAAAAATGGGGTATAGAACTAAACGGAGATTTCACAAATGGGGAATCTCAAAGGGCTCAGAAGCACCTAAAGAAATGTTCAAAGTCTTTAATGATCAGAGAAATGCAAATCAAAATGACCCTGAGATTCTACCTTATACCAATCAGAATGGCTAAGATCAAAACTTCAGGTGACAACACATGTCAGAGAGAATGTGGAGAAAGAGGGACATTCCTTCACTGCTGGTGGGATTGAAAACTGGTACCACTCTGGAAATCAATCTGGAGCTTCCTCATAAATTTGGAAATAGATCTACCTGAATACCCAGTTATACCACTCTTGGGAATATACCCAAAAGATGCCCCATCATACCACAGGGGCATGTGTTCCACTATGTTCATAGCGGCCCTATTTGTGATAGCCAGAAGCTGTAAACAACCTAGATGTCCTATGACAGAAGAATGGATAAAGAAAACATGGTTCATTTACACAATGGAATACTACTCAGGTATTAAGAACAAGGACATTCTGAGTTTTGCAGGCAAATGGATGGAACTAGAAAAGAGTTAACCTCCTGAGCAAGGTAACTCAGACCCAAAGAGACATGCATGATATGTACTCACTAATAAGCGGATATTTACTTAAAAAAAAAAAAAAAGGTACAAAATACCAGAGATATAGTCCTTAGAACTCAAAAAGGTCAACAAGCTGAAGTGCCCAAGTGAGGATGCCTCAGTCCCACTTGGGAGGGAGAAGAAAACAATCACAAGTGGAGAAGGAAGGAGGGCCCTGGGAGGGAAAGTGGATGGGGGGGGGCAATTGGGGGAAGAGGAGAACCCGATCTGGTATTGAGTGAGGGAAAAGGACTGAAGCCCCGAGGGCCAGCAGAAATAATGGAAACAAGCAACCTCAGGAGATAGGAGGTTAGGGGGACCCTCCAGAATGCACCAGAGACCTGAGACATGAGAGACTCTCAGGACTCAAAGGAAAGGACCTTAGATGAAATGCCTGACAGTAGGGAGAGGAAACTTATAGCAGGAAGTTCACCACCTCCAGCAGGAAGGCAGGGCTTCTAATGAGGGAGAGGGGGACCATTCCACAGTCACAATTCTGACCCATAATTGTTCCTGTCTGAAAGAATTACTGGGATGGAAATGGAAAGGAGCCAGAGGAAAAGAAGGCCCAGTGACAGGCCCACCCAAAGTGGGTTCCAACTCAAGGGGAGGTCCTAAGACCTGACACTGTTACTGAGGCTACAAAAAGGGACCTAGCATGACCACACTCTAGAAGACTCAACAAGCAGCTGAAAGAGTCAGATGCAGATATTTTCATCCAACCAATGGACAAAAGTAGCTGACCCCTGTTGTTGAACTAGGGAAGGCTGAGAGAAGCTGAGAAGGCCGACCCTGTAGGAGAACCAGCAGTCTCAATTAATCTGGATAGTACAAAAAATTAATAGAAAAGTGGTCTGCAAAATATCTGTATAAGTCTTTTGTTTATGTGAGGTGCTACAGAACACTTGGATGGAGCCAACCCTGTCAACACTCACAGTAGATGCAATGTTTCTAATTCACTCAACAACCAATATGCTTATGAAAAACATCTGAAATAAGCATCTCCAACTTGACAGTGTATTTGTCTTCTCTCATTCCTTTGTTCAAGTAATTACTAATTGTAAATCTCCTTCACATGACTGGAATTTAATGCAGGCACGCCCATGTGAATTATATCACATAAGTTTATAACCTTCATTTCTTCACTTTTTCTACATACACCCTGTATTTTCTCCATTCATTCATTAACATATATTAAAATCTAGAAAGTAATTGGTTTTATTATGGCATTCCCAGGTGAAATCACCCCCACTGCCACCATTATTAGCCTCTTTTCTACTTCCATTTTCCAACTAAAGTTCACACATGAAAAAAAAATATGCAAAACCTGTCTTTGTGAGACAGGCATAGTTCATTTAACAGGATGGCCTCCAGGACATTTTTTTTCCAATCTTTTTTATGGCTGAATAAAACTCTACTGCACATATATCATGCATTTTCTCTACTCATCCACTGATGAGAATCTAGATGTGTAATATGGGGATGAGCACAAGTATTCAGGTATAAATTAAGTGAGAAGGCTTTAATGCTCAGGTTATATACCCATAAATGGTATATGGGCACTTCTACTGCTAACTTACTGAGGAATCTTTATACTCATTCCACAATTAATTACATTTACATTAATTTACATTTTCCACTAATGGGAAATAAAAGTTCTTTTTTCATCCACATTTCTGACAATACTTGTTATGTTTTATTTTCTTAATAAAAGCTTATTGCACCTGGGTTAAATACATTTCAGTGATTCTTATTTGCAACTTCCTTACAAATGATTTTCAAAAAATTATGGGCTATTTACACTTACTCATTTGGCTAAACACAGTCTTATTTTCTTCGAGTATTTTTTGGACATTTATGCTTCTTCAATGGAAAAGTATTTCAGTTTTTACATCATTTTTTATTGGATTATTTCATTCTTTTGACCAAATCACCTTTAGTTAAAATTCTTTTGAAAATTTATTTTTAGTTCTTTATTAATTACCTGTCAGCTGGTAAACATTTTCACTCACTCTGTTCTGTTGAATGTTTCCACATCTGTTAACTAGTTGCTTTTCCATACATAAGTTATTTCTATTTAATGCAATCTCATTTTTTATTTTTTGCTATTACTTCCTGGGTTACTGGAGTACCATTCAAAAAGTTACTATATATGTTTATTAGACTTTCAGGTATGTTACATTAAGATCCTTCGTCTATTTTGAGCTTATTTCTGTACAAAATGTGCAACAGGGATCAGGTTTCAGTCTTCTAAATGTGGATAGCCCGTTGTTCTGATATCACCTGTTAAAGACATTTTTTTTTCAATGTATGCTTTGTTAATCTTATAGATAGGAGAAGAAAAACCACCAACCCAAATTATCATGGCCAAATTATTTACACTTGATCTTGGCCAAATGGCAGAGAAGCAATGGTCAAATTATTTAAAGCAAGCTTTTTTTGTTGTTGTTCATGGACATGGGCTGCCTCCCCCTAAGGTGGGCTCAAGAGGTCAGTCTTGGATGTGAAGAAAACAAGGCTTTTGCTCAGGAGTGGGGGATTTCCTAATGGGGGATTTATCTGGCAAAATAGAGAGGGTTATAGAAGCATGATATTATTATTGACGTTAGTGGTAACACATCCTAGAAAAAAAGACATAGTTACACAATAGGGATTACAACAGGTAACCACAACAAAAGGTTATAGAACAAGGTAGTCAGAGATGGTCATATAACATTTTCAAACAAAGACATGATTGTCATTCCTGGAACAGGCTGTATAGAACCATTTGTAGTTAAGGTTACAGGTGGCACATACCAAATATTTGAGAAACAGATTTAATCATAAACAGAAACAAACTTTTAAGATGTCTTTCCTATAAGATGTCTTTTAAGCCTAAGATGGAGGCAGGCTTCAGTTTCTGCTATCTCTATCAAGAATCTGATTACTGTAGCAGCATGAGAATTATATTAAGGTTCTTCAACAATGTTTTGGGCTGGTACCATAGTGCTTTTTAAGTTCCAAAGTATACTTTTAAGCCAAGTTTTGTAATGCTTCCAGCACTGAACTGAAATACTAGAAGTTCAAGAATACTTGGCTCTTTGGGCTTAATGTTTCCATATGATTATCAAGTCTGTTTTCCATATTTCTATGAAGAATATCACTGGGGTTATACTAAAAGATTATATTCAATCTGTAGACACTACTATAATGCCATTTCAACAGTATTAATTTTACTAATCCATGAACATTAAACTCTCTTCACTGCAGTGCCTTCCAAAATTTCTTTCTTTTCTGCTTTATAGTATTCACTATAGTGGGCTTTAAGATCTTTAAGTTTATACATAGGCTTTTTATTTTGATTTGGTTTGGTTTGGGGTGTTTGTTTTTAAGGTTATGAAATGAATCATTTCCCTTTTTTATAGCAAGTTTGTTATTGGTATATAAAAACTACTTGCTTTTATAAGTAGATTTTATATCTTCAAACTGTGCAATAAAACATGACTATACATCCATCAGAATGGGGAAGCAAATGAAATCCTGAACAAACTGGAATCTCTCACACACCATTAGAAGCACGAAATGTTTTAAAATCACTTTGGAAGAAAGTATGGCAATTTCTATGACCAAATAATAACCTCTGTTGATACTACCTGAAATATTTTTAAATCCTAAAGTGACTTTTACATAAACAATCAAGGAATTTTCATTGAACATAGGCAAAACCTGGAAGCAGCCCAGAGTTCCATCAACAGGAGAAAGAATAAGTTAACTGGTTATTCATTCCATCTGAAGCTTATTAAAAAGAAAAAAGAAAGAGGAGGAGGAAAAGGAGGAAGAAGGAAGAAGTGGAAGAAAATAAAATGAAGAAGCAACTGGAAAAATGGTGCAGAGGTTAAGGGTGCTTGATGACCCTCCCCCCAAGAGGACCATAGTTACCTGCCTAGCACCCACACTGAGCTGCTCACAGCCACCTATAACCAGTTCCAGAGACTCGAGGCCCTCTTCTGACCTTCTGTCTGACCATTGAGTTCACCTGTTGTATACATGTGTGCATACATATATACTCATATACATATAACACATAAATAAAAATAAAAACAAGAAAAAGAAGAAAAATGTTGAAAGGCTCAGGAGCTGGCTCACAAAGTAAGGTCAAACACAAGGAGCATAGCCAGGACCTCTAAAACCTATATAAAAGCCAAGTGAGAAGAGCGCCCTTCCAGGAAACCTCATGTCCACAAGGCAGGTGCAGGGAATTCCCTAAAGCATGCTGGCTAGCCAGACTCCCACAAAACATAGTTCAGTTAGATGTAGTACCTCAGTATGTAAGGTGAGACCAATCAAAAGGACACACAACATCAACTTCAGGCCTCTGTACATGTGTGTTCACAAAGACACAAGCACTCATGCATACAAGCACAGCACACATCCATACACAGAACTGATAAAAATGAGGAAATTGAAAACTTGCTCCTTAAGTGAAAGGAACCTTACTTAAGAGTCCAATTATGGCTGAGGACACACTTCAGATGGAAGAGTGCCTACCTAGCAGGACTACGCACTAGGTTGGATCCCAGCACCACATAAAACAAATGTAGTGATGCGTGTCTGTAATGTCAGCATTTGGAAGGTGGATGATCATAAGTTCAAAATCATCTTCCTTTAATAAGATCAGAGAAGTTCATAGTTACCCTCCTCTATTACACAGCATGTAGCTATAAAATGAGTTCAGGTTTTACACTAGAAAAGTGCTTATGCCTAGGACTATGGGAAAATGATGAACTGGCAAATGAGGAATATGAAGGACTCTCTAGACAAGAGTAGCATATTGTTTACCACTCTAGTTGGCAGTGTGAACCTAGGAGGATGAAGTCTAAAAATGAGGTGGACTAAAGTCTCCTGCAATAGCCAACTTTATTCAGAGAATTAGACAGTTTATTCTCTGAGGGTTAAGAGTCATGTGAGTAAAGTAATCAATCAGACGCATAAAATGCATGTGGTGGACAAACCACACATGGTAGACAAGCTATACATGGCAAAAACATGTTTTATTCACATAGGTATATAAACAACTAACAATATACAGTTGTAATGAATAAACTGAAGTAAACTCATTCCTACCTGCTACACCTAGGAGGAAAATAAAAAGCAAAATCCAAGAACAATTCTGTGCTTTTGAAGAAACTAAGGTAACAGGATTCTTGCCTTGTTTTCTTGGAGTTTTCTCACAAGCACTCAGAATGTCCATCAGACAACACTCTTGGACCATGTTCTATTGGTCTATGTGCTATATTTTAACAGGGGTTTAACTGACACATGCATATGCATTTGTCAAGACTGTGGATTTTATACTCACAATACATTATTAAAAGTTTTCACAATACATTATTAGAAGGCTGATAATATATTTCAGTGATAGAATGTTTGCGTAGCAAACACAAGGCTCTAGGTTCAATCATCAGGGAGGAAAGGACCTGGGTGGGAGAAGGTAGAGCGAAGTTTCAGAAAAGGGGAACATGCTCAGGTACTGGGGCTGGGGGAACAGGAGTGAAGCCCTGGGGGCCAGCAAAAACAATGGAAACAGGCAACTCGGGAGGTAGGAAGTAGAGGGACCCTCTAGAATGTACCAGAGACCTGGGAGGTGAGAGACTCTCAGGACTCAAAGGGAGGGAATGCCCTACAGTGGGGAGAGGGAACTTGAAGAGTGCACGTCCAGTAAAAAGACAGGGGGGGCATCAAGTGGAAGGATGGAGTTGCCATCCCACAGTCAAAAACTGACCCAGAATTGTCCCTGTCTAAAAGAATGCACGGACAAAAATGGAGAAGAGACTGAGGAAAAGGAGGTCCAGTGAGCAGCCCAAATTGGTATACAACTTAAAGAGAAGTTCCAAGGCCTGACGCTATTACTGATGATATAATGTGCTTACAGACAGGAGCCTACATTGGCTGTCCTCTGAGAGGCTCAACAAGCAGTTGAAAGAGTCAGATGTAGATATTAGCACCCAACCAATGGACCCCTGTGGCTGAATTAGGGAAAGGCTGGAAGAAGCTTAAGGAGAGCAACCCCATACGAAGACCATCAGTCTCAACTACCCTGGATCCCCAAGATCTCTCAGACACTGAGCCACCAACCAGGCAGCATACAGCAGCTGATATGAGGCTCCCAACACATACAGCAGAGGGCTGCCTGGTCTGGACTCAGTGAGAGAAGATGACCTAATCCTCGCTCAAGAGATTTGAGGACCCAGGGAGTAGGGAGGTCTGGTGGGTTGGGGAGGGGGGTACAATCTCTTGGAGAAGGTAGAGGAAGAATGGGATGAGGAACTGTTGGCGGGTGAACAGGGAGGGGGATAATGACTGAACTATAAAAAAAAAGTAAAGAATAAAAAGATGTTCTACATTCTCTCAACAAATATTATTAAAGGCTTGGAAGTCAGTACTAAATTGTGCTGTTAACAAACATAGCCAACTTAAGTCCTTCAAAATACTTCCAAAGTTACTTTTTGATCAGCATTGATTAGAATATGTCCACCACTGTATTGGTTACTTAAAAAGCTGCAGTTTAAGGAAAGAAAGGTTAATTCTGGGTTACAATTCAAGGGAGCACATTCCATTATGGCAGAGAAAGCATGGTGAAAGGATCCAGTCCTACTGCATCCACACTCAGGAAGTAGAATTGTGGACATAAAGTGAAGTCAGGCTACAAAACCTCCAGGCCTGCTCTGAGTAGACCACTTCTTGTAAAGCTCTACTTCCTAAAAATCCAACCTTTATAATAGTGTTACCAGCAAGGAAAAAAGTGTTCCAACACATAAACCTATAAGAGATACTTTTTCCCCCTTTTTAAATTCTATATATTCTTTTCAAATGATTTCCCCTTTCCTGGTTTCCCACTCTGCAAAAGTCCCATAAGCCCTCTCCCCTCCCCCTGTTGCCCAATCAATCCCCCATCCTGCTTCCCTGTCCTGGTATTTCCCTACATTGCTGCACTGAGCCTTTCCAGGACCAGGGGCCTCTCCTTCCTTCTTCTTGGGCATCATTTGATATGTGAATTGTGTCTTAGGTATTCTGAGCTTCTGGGCTAATACCCACTTATCAGTGAGTACATACCATGTGTGTTCTTTTATGATTGGGTTACCCTACTTAGGTTGATATTTTCCAGTTCCACTCATTTGCCTAAGAATTTCATGAATTCATTGTTTTTTTTTAATTCCTCGGGTTTTCTTTCTTTTTTTTAATTTTTTAATTTTTTCTATATTCTTTGTTTACATTCCAAATGCTTTCCCCTTTCGAAGTTCCCTCTCCCCATCAGTCTCAGCATTCATTGTTTTTAATAACTGAGTAGTATTCTATTGTGTAAATGTACTATATTTTCTGTATCTATTCCTCTCTTGAGGGACATCTGAGTTGTTTCCAGCTTCTGGCTATTATAAGGCTGCTATGAACGCAGTGGAGCATGTGAGAATCCTTTGGGTATATGCCCAGGAGTGGTCTAGCAGGGTTCTCTGGTAGTATTATGCCCAATTTTCTGAGGAACCACCAAACTGATTTCCAGAGTGGTTGTATCAGCTTGCAATGCCACCAGCAGTGGAGGAATGTTCCTCTTTCTTCACATCCTTGCCAGTTCCTTCTGTCTCCTGAGTTTTTGATCAGTTTAGCCATTCTGACTGGTGTGAGGTGGAATCTCAGGGCTGTTTTGGTTTACATTTCCCTGATGACTAAGGATGTTGAACATTTCTTTAGGTGCTTCTCAGTGATTCGATATTCCTCAGATGAAAATTCTTTGTTTAGCTCTGTACCCCATTTTTAAAGCAGTTATTTGCTGCTTCTTCACATGTAAGCTATGAGTGAACTGGAATTACAGGATTTGACTTCAAGGGTTTATCATGAGGGTTAGAGGCTTGGCCTCATGAATAAACTAGAGGCTAAAAACTGATGGGACTATTTTCTCTTTTCTCCTAATGGACCAAACTGTACCAAAACCAGTTAATATGTATCCCATTTTTTACAAATATACTTCAACTAATAAAGGTGAAATGCTATTTAAATACTTTCAGTTTATGTTGAAATACATTTCTTTTATGATTAAAGATATTATTACTAACTCACTGTGGTCACTAGCAGAAAGAGTAAACCAAAGTTTGTTTTCCTTTGCTCCAACACTAAAAATATTAAGTTTTTTCAATACTTTCATTTCATATTCATTTCTGCATATCCTCCTAAGAAATACTCTTTACACATTATTTTCCGGTTATAAGAAAGTGAACAGCAGTTAAACCTATCCCTGCCTTATCACAGTTAAAATAATTCATTCTGGCCCACTACAATGCTTCACTTGATTAGGGGCCAGCCATCTAAATGTTTGTCTCTGTGACTACTGGAAATGTATTGAATACTAAGATAGAAACATTAAAAAGAGAAATTGATAAAGCAGGATTATTCATTCTAGTGTGAAAACTCTAGGCAAGAATAGATAATCACTTTATCCAAAAAGAACACAAAGGAGGAGAAAAGAAAGGCAGCCCAAAAAACCTTCAAATGCTTTGACTTCCACTAATGGAGAACTGTACTGCTACTTTACCAAATTTCTGATCCCTACTGGTAATCTGCATACAGAACTTCACTAATCACAACCTTCCTTGTAACCCACCATCCACCAGAGGTAGGGGGAAAGAAAGGACACGGGGGAAGTGGACCTACAAAGAAAGGTTCTTTGGAGCAACTCCCGTCTGTGTTATCTGGAAATCAGAAGTGCAGTTTACAGGTTAGCAGGCAGCGGCAGCTTGATCCACCTGCTAACACCAGCAGTCCGGTTAGGGAGAGTCGAGTTACCAACAGTGGTGACATGACCTAGCAGAGACAGCCAGGCTTCAGCCTCAGCTCAACTCAGCAGGAGAGACCAACAGGAACATCAGGAGAAGTGCTTTTCTCAGAAGAGCAAAGATCAGTGAAGTGAGGATCAGCAAAGACACAAAACCCAAGCACTGCACAGTGAGCTGTACCAACAAGGCAAGCTCTGTCTCCATGACTCCATGGAGTCCTAGTGGACCCTCCCTGCATCACAGGTCCTCCACGTGCCTCGCCTCAGCACGTCCATCCAATCAGCCCAAGTCGTTGGAAGCAGCAACAAACTGCAATACACCACCAAAAGTTTTGGGTTGTTTCTCTCTATGACATCCCAACAAATGCAGCTCAATTACACAACGTAAGGTTTCATCACATGTCCTTCCACATACTTGCTTTAGCAGAACACCCTCTCCTGTGTCTGCTTCAGCAAAACGTTCCTTCATGAGTCTGCCTTAGCCTTTCACACCCAGGTCCACTTTAATGAAACATTTCTTCATGTGTTTGCTCTAGCAACCAACTTTCCAAAGAAACCTTAAGTTTCCACTTCATATCCCCCTCTCTGTTTAAGATCTGTCCTTTTCTCTAACATTAACAATCTATATACAAAATAGAAATAATAAGAACCATCACATTTTCAATAAATGGTTATATACAATACAGTCAAACAATAGTCTAACAAAACAACCTTATTTTTCTATCAACTGTTTCATATAGTTGCTGTAATATGCCTGCTAGTCATAGATACAGAAAAATAACTCAGAGCAGGGTCATGCTAACCACAATCCCTCTTATGTTCTCTATGTTATGAGGTTCCTTAATCTTAAGAAATTCTACAACTATAAGCTTCACATAGGCCCATCAAATTAAAGGCCAGTGTGAACTGTTATGTCAAAAATGGTTTGAGTCACGTCCAAACACTAGGCAAGAGTTTCAGCACCTGCATATGAGCTCTTTTTTGATCCTTTCTGTTTTAGCCTTTATAAGCTGGCCCGAAGAAACGTCCAGCGCACAGCTCTTGAGCTCTTGAGCCTGAGCTGTTGCCCTGGTCCGTCTTCAGGTACATGTTCAATAAAACATCCCTGGCTGGCTGAGATCAGTGTTCATGTGGTTTGTGGGGAAACTTCTGGACTCCAACAGAGACTATGCCTGGATGACCCTGCTGGCAGAAGGCAGAAGGCAGAAGGAGAACATAACACTCCTGAGACCACTCCTGAGAAGACTCTAGACACTCAGAGAGCTCAGGCACCACTAAGAGGAGCAAGTAAGTGGTGGAGAAAAGGAAGAGAAAGAGAAACCGAAGGATGTGGGCACAATAAAGAGAGACGGAACTGGAGACTAAAGGGTAGTGCGGAACAGCCCGATGTGAGTAACCAGTGATGCCACCTGGAAGGAATGTGGGCTCCTGGCCTATGCTGCCACTGCAAGCCATGAATGGGCCCCTGACCTTGCAATAGGAGGGTCTCTTACTACAAAAACCAGGAAGATGTCCCTGATCTGGGCTGCCACCTGGAGACATGTCAATGACTGAAGGTTGTGCAGAACTGGCCCCACCCCACGCTTGAGCATCCTGGGAGGGCTGGCCCTGGTGGCATGAGAGCAGGAGAGCTGACCCCACCTCAAGCTCACTGCAATAAACGGGAGATCAGGCTCCACACTGCAGGAGTTGTAGGTGAGTCAGCCTTTAGGATAGGAGCATGGGAGAATTGGCTCTACCATTCATCTAACATGTAGTGGGATAGGTGAGGGAGAGATAGCCTCCTCCCCATTCACTCACCACCACCTATGGCAGGCAGGAGACCTGGTGGGGTACATAGAACCAATGAGAAGTTTTTTAAAATGCTATTTCAAAATCAGATAATTAGCATATTAAAAGTTTGCAAAGACCACAACTGTCACCTAACTCAACTTCATTTCCAGTCAGAAAAAATAAAGTTCTAGAATGCAATGACTTACCCAAGGAATTAGCAGCAGATTAGAATACAGATCCAAATCTATCATATTACTAACTACAGCACACTTTCCAAATATTCTAAATCAAACAGAAAAGAACACAAATAAAACTAAAGATCTATTTAAATGCCATTCAAAGAATACTCTAAATGTATGCTACTTGGAGTGCCA
The DNA here is from genome assembly GCF_947179515.1 of Apodemus sylvaticus. Taxonomy (NCBI): domain Eukaryota; kingdom Metazoa; phylum Chordata; class Mammalia; order Rodentia; family Muridae; genus Apodemus; species Apodemus sylvaticus. Next base: position 112,127,262 of record NC_067475.1, on the reverse strand, counting down.
TCCAATGAGAAGGCTGCAGTGAAGTCACCATACTACCTTGTATATCAGGAAAGTCTTAAGAGGCGGAGTTCAGTACACCACTGAAACACAGTACGCTTAGTCACAAGCATACTTGAATTCTGACCCAATCTTCCTATCTCCTTTAACACAACAAACACCTCATGGTTATTCAAACCTTATGGGGAACACATTTTGATCGCACTGCACTATATGCACACTCTGTACAGAAACTGTTAGAGATAATCTGTATCTCTCATATACACAGGTTCCCTTTGAGAGAAGAAAGAAAGGAAAGTAACACACTTATTGTTTTCAAATGAATGAAAAATATGTATGCATGGACACACATTCATATTTACATAGTAAATCTACAAAGATATACTACATAGTATATCTACAAAGAGAGTGAGAGAAATAAAGGCTTAGAGAGTTATATTATTTGGCTCAAGGGCATAAGGCAAAATAAAGACAGAGCCAGGATTTGAATTCAAATTAGTCAAACCAGGAAGGCCAAACTATTTATAGAAAACCAGGACACAAAAAATACTTTGACTCAAAACATATTTACATAGTGATTTATAAATCTAAATATAGAGTCAGGTACACCGATTACTGATTTTAAAGGCGCTAACAGCAGCAAATGCAACATCAAGTCACAAAAGTCACCTGTTTAATTACAGAGAAGTCAACACAAAACTGTCTCCTTTAAGAAAAAAAATCTATAGCAGAGTGAAAAGCTTAAACTCAGATCTAAAGGTGAGAATGGGATTTGCTGAGAGATGAAACACTTACAACAAGACAGTAAAAGTAATCTTTATGAAAAACCTGAACCCAAAAATGAGTCAGATTGTGGAAGTATTTTTGTTAGTTTGTTTTCTTGTTTGTAATTGTTATTTTGTAATATTTACAAAGATTTAGGAGTTGAGCATTCCTAATCCAAGAACTACCCGTGTTTAGAAGTTTTAGATAGTGACATATTTCTTTCAATTTTTCAGATTAAAGATGTTCAACCTATAGTTGAATGCACTGGTGAATGCAAAGTTCCTTCCTTAGAATGGCTTTACTCCACGCAGTCTACTCAGCAAAGTCCAATTCTTCCTCCCAATCCAACTACAAATCCTCAAATTTACT